>NC_058080.1:450917619-451291880 GCF_014858855.1 Bufo gargarizans
TATTAAGGACACGGAGGCGAGTATTGCCCCTCCCTTCCCTCCCTGATTTATGCGGTTGTCATTTTACTTCGGAGATTGATACCTTCATTATGCCATGTTTTTAGTCTCCTACTGTATTTGAATGTTCCCTTGATGCAGAACATCTTGTTGATAGCTTTGTCCTTCTTCCTTAAAAGGTCGATTACCCTTTGTTTTTTCTGTTTTTTCTTTCTCAGGATGAACTTACCTATTACGCTACAACGACTGACGGCAGCGTCTACCTTTTCGTTTTCCAGCTCTGCGAATCCGGTTCCATGAGGATTTCGTCTTAAGTTTTCCTTTTCAGCTGGAACTTTTCTTCAAGTTGGGTTGTTCAGTTCTTCTGTTATGGAATCATCATCAAAGAAAGAGGAGGAGTGTTCGGGGTCCAGACCTATTATACTGGATCATAGAGGAGGGTTCTGTTGCCATGGCAACTTGTTTGACTTGTATTTTTTCTTTGCTGCTGTTAAATCTAGTAAAGAAAGAGATAGCAATACTCGCCTCCGTGTCCTTAATAAAATCATGACTTTACGTCATAAAATAGGAAAATCATGCAATTAGTTGCTATGGGCAACTAAGCCAGTTCTACTTAACACCAGTTTGATAAATCTCTCCCATTGTTTTTGGAAGCAGTGATTTCACAAGAAAACCAGTGCCACATACAAGTTGGATATGTTGCTCCTGCCATTTCTCCTGTCCCGGTGGAAGAATCAACAGGAAGCAGGTTATAAAAATTTACTTTTTGCATATTTTTCTAAAATGAATACAATTTCTGGCGCTTTTTGAATTACTGCTAAAGTTAAATGTCCAGGAAGCTTTTTCCTTGATATTTTGCAGACATTTCCCTGAAGCAAGGGAATAGTTGCTATTCCCCAGTATCTCCCTAGAGCAGCATAGCAGTCAGATATGTCTAATGCTCGGAAAATGTTAATTGCTCATTGCAGTTGGCCATGATGTGTAGAAAACTAAAGTTAATCTACCACATAATCTAAATGTACAAGACTTTTGATGGCAGTTTTCTATGGTTTACCAAGTCGGCCCCTTTTCTCTTTGACATATGGTGCTATGTGGTATCTAGGCTTGCAGGAGCCAGGATGCTACAATATGTATTGGTAGAGATAAGCAGCTGCCGTTTACATTGCTTCTCTCATCAATCAAGCCAGAAGGAACCACTGAATCTAGAAAACACGCTTCCCTCTCCTCCGCTGTCTCAACTCCTGCCTTTGTTGGAATGTGCCAACTAACAAATGTGACTGATCAGAGGAAATCTACAAAGTCATTTATCTGCCCCGGCTCTTCTGATGTGTGTGTATCTACTAACTAGAACAGCTGCTCCTTCAAACGCTGCAACATGCAGGACTGCAAGATTCGGCTTCTTACAGTCACAGTTTAATAGAGGCAATTGCTTCCATCACATATAAAGGTTGCAGAGGCAATATTAGTGGAACGCAACATAATGTATAGAATGAGCTGTACTGCCTTCCTGACAAGATGTATGGAAGAAAACGGCACCTGTGATGTCAATGTCACGGGCCTTACTGCACTATTACAATGCTTCAATAGGATACTGTACATCTACTATCTATTGCTACACATACAGTGATCCCTAAAGCTCACAATGGCCTTTTCTGACCTCTCCTAAGTGGATACCAGACTCCGCATACAACACCTCAGTCTCAGATCTAGCCAATCAGCATGGCCATTGCTCTGTACTGGTTTTCTAGTAGCTCCTCTGTGGTACTACATGTTCTGCACTGCCCCCTGTCTGTGCCAGGATGAGCTGCGGCTTCATTTTATTTTTCTGGTACGTGCATGTACTATGCAAGACCCTGAAGAAGCTCCTGTCCTCACCAAAGCAAGTGACCTACAGCTTCTGGCATCTATTTCTGGTGTTATATGGAAGGACTTTCTTTACACGTCTTGGTTATCGGCTTATTTTTCTTAAAACTTAGCTTTTTCTAATTTTGGGATGACATACAGGTGAAACTCTAAATTTAAATATCGTGCAAAGTTCATTTATTTCAGTAATGCAACTTAAAGGTGAAATTAACATATGAGAGACTCATTACATGCAAAGCGAGATATTTCAGGCCTTTATTTGTTATAATTTGGATGAAACCCCAAATCCACAATTTTGAGGTCCCCTTTGCTCAGAGGGTATGGATTAATTAGCTGACTAGAGTGTGACACTTTGAGCTTAGAATATTAGACCTTTCCACAAAATTCTAATTTTAAGTTTCATTACTGAAATAAATGAACTTTTGCAGTATATTATAATTTTTCGAGTTTCACCTGTATTTGGGCTTTGGAACCAATTACTGGGTTACCATAGAGTTATGGACTCAAGTTACAATTGTTTCAACTTACAATGGTCATCCCGGAACCAATTATTATCCTAACACTTACACTGTAGCATCATGAGACCATGTCTTTATGGTACTTCAAACTATGCATTTATAACACAATACTTCCATTTTGGATCTGTACAGAAGGCATAGAACAGGATCATATCTAGTCAGGGCAAAGCAGAGGATGCTTTTAGAATACCCTTTAGTTACAGTTTGCCTGCTTTAAATAATCGTTTTAAGGAACACCAAGGGAGAGATTTATCAAACTGGTGTAAAGTAGAACTAGCTTAGTTGCCCATAGCAACCAATCAGATTCCACCTTTCATTTTCCAAAGGAGCTGTCAGAAATGAAAGGTGGAACCTGATTGGTTGCTATGGGCAAGTAAGCCAGTTTTCCTTTACACCCATTTGATACACTAAAGCTACAATGTAGTTGATAAAGCAAATATATTCTCACTACTCATGAAAGCTCAGCAAAAAATATAGTTGTCCTGCTCCATCTGCCTGTACCTAGTGCCGTCAGCAGTTTGAAAACGTCAAAACTGTTGACAGACCCCTGTCAAAGGGCATCTGTCAGCAGATTTATACCTGTGACACTGGCTGACCTGTTGCATGTGCGCGTGTCGGCTCAAGGCATCTGTGTTGGTCCCATGTTCATATGTGTCCGTATTGCTGAGAAAAATTATGTTTTAATATATGTAAATGAGCCTCTAGGAGCAATGGTGGTGTTACCTATACACCTAGAGGCTCTGCTCTCTGTGCAACTGCCACGTCCACTGTACTTTGATTGACAGGGCCAAGTGCCAGGTTTACACTGCCTGGCCCAGTCTATCAAAGTGTAGGGGGGGCAGCAGTTGCAGAGAGAGCAGAACCTCTAGGAGTAACTGCAACACCCCCGTTGCTCCTAGAGGCTCATTTGCATAAATGTTAACTTCATTTTTCTCAGCAATGTGGGCACATATGAACATGGCACCAACACAGAAGCCTTCAGCTGCCACCATGAATGGAACAGGTCAGTCAGTTTCATAGGTACAAGTTTGCTGACAGATGCCCTTTGAAGTGCTGTACAGTTTTAGGGCTGTATGTAATAACCTCTTAACATATAGGTCTCAGATATACATTGCTCCATGTATATGCATCGTATTTTACTTGCCATTGTGTGATAAATATTTTAGCCTCTTCATGACCTCAGCCGTATTTAAATTATTTTTTTTTTTTGTATAAAAACGCTATAAAAACTACAGAAGTGTATTACTACTGTTATTGTACTGACCTCGTGAATGAAGGTAACATGTACATTTTACCGCAAGGGAACACAGTAAGAAAACCCGCCATCAAACTGTGGCAGAATTTTTATACTAATTCCACCCCATTTGGAATTATTTTTCTAGCTCCCCATTACATTATACGCAATATTGAATGGTGCATTAGAAAGTACAACTTGTCCTGCAACAGACAAACCCTCATATGGCTAGGTGAACAGAAAAATAAAGGTTATGGCTCTGGGAAGTAAGGGAGTAAAAAAAATAATAAAAAAAACTGAAGATCAAAAGGGTCCTCTAAAGGGTTAGTATATTATGGCAAGAATTCTGACATAGAAAAGACAGTTGCACAAACCTCATTTTACACAAAAAAAATTTTGCCCATTTATGACATGCTCGCCATTTTTCTTCAAAAAAAAAAAAAAAGTGCCTGGCTAGGATGTTTCTATGGTGTACAGGTGTTAGACAACACTGCAACATAAATTCACCCACAATATGGCAACATTAGAAAGAGCATCACTTAGGGCTGTTTCACACGAGCGGATGCCGTGCGTGACATCCGCTCCGTGAATGACAGCCAAGACCCGATGTGGACAGCAGAAGCACGGAGCTGTTACATGACTGATAATGCTCCGTGCCTCTCTGTGACCTCTTTACTACAAAATCACAGTGAGATAAAGTTGTCACTGTGATTTTGTAGTAAAGAGGTCACAGAGAGGCACGGAGCATTATCAGTCATGTTACTGCTCCGTGCTTCTGCTGTCCGCATCGGGTCTTGGCTGTCATTGACGGAGCGGATGTCATGCACGGCATCCGCTCGTTTGAAACAGCCTTTAGGCTACTTTCACACTAGCGTTTTTTGCAGATCAGTCATGGATCTGCAAAAACGCTTCTGTTACAATAATACCACCGCATGCATCCGCCATGAACACATTCGGTTGTATTAGGTCTTCTATAGCCATGACGGATCCGTCTTGAACTCCAATGAAAGTCCATGGGGGACAGATCCATTTTCTATTGTGCCAGATTGTGTCAGAAAAAAACGGATCCGTCCCCATTGACTTACATTGCGTGCCAGGACGTTTGGCTCCGCTTCATGAGGCGGACAGCAAAACGCTGCCGGCAGCGTTTTGGTGTCCGCCTCCAGAGCGGAATGGTGACTGAACGGAGGCAAACTGATGCATTCTGAGCGGATCCTTTTCTATTCAGAATGCATTGGGGCAAAACTGATGATCTCTTTTGGACCGCTTGTGAGAGCCCTGAACAGATCTCCGAAACGGAAAGCCAAAACGCCAGTGTGAAAGTAGCCTTAGATTACAATGCTCTGTGCCCATTAGTCATTATTATGAGTCAGCACTGTAAATGTGTGCGGGACAAAAATATGTCGCTAGAGGCTGGAGCGCCCAGACGAAGCAATACATTTTTATAAAAGGTTTTAGTTAAGCTGAAAATGGAAGGTAACAGTCTCATTTAACAGCCTGTCAGGCTTTTGATCTGAAGTTAATGAATGCAGCAGCAAACAAATACATCAGACCAACATCACAACTGCATTTCATCCCGCCAAAGAGAAAAGTAGAACAAAAGACAACCTGCCGGCCAGCACCTAGATCTGACACACATGCTTAAGAGCAGGGATGATCAACCTGCGGCACTCCAACTGTTGTAAAACTACAACTCCCACCATGCCTTGCTGTAGGCTAATAGCTGCAGGCTGTCCGAGCATGCTGGGAGCTGTAGTTTTGCAACAGCTGGAGGGCCGCAGGTTGGGCATCCCTGCTTCAGAGCAACTACTGCTGCAAAATATGCATGAAAAAATTGAGTGGAACAAAAGAAGCCACAATGGATCCACATCCAAAGCGCTAAGCAAAAGTTACTGAACCAGCTGGGAAAAAAAAAAATCATAAAGGTGCTGAGAATTTCCCATGGACATCTCCAGCTGAAACGAGGCATAGCTGTGGCTCAGCCCATAAGAATACATGTTACTGTCATAGGGTACAAAATATCAGGAAAACCTACCTAACCAGAACACAAAATAGTGACAGAAGCATGTGATATCATCACTAGATCTGTCCATCTTGTTTAGCTGTATTTCAATGTGACTGGATAAATCTCAAACTGGAATCCTAGTGTGGTGCTACCGATCTAGAAAATCAAAAGTGGTCTAACGGGTTTCTAGCATCTACAGTCAGTTTCACTATGAATCGGGCTCTCTATGCACATCCAAGTCGTGAAACAGGCAGGGAGGCAAATTCATTTCTAGAGCTGAGCTGCCATCGTATCTTAGGGACATCACCCACAGTAGGTCAGTTTATAGGCACTGTGAGGCTATGTCCACACGGGTAAAATCAACAACTGATTCGGCGGCATTAAAGCCATGTTTTCCCATCCAACACCATCAACAGCTTTCCATTGACTACAATGCAAAAAAAACTTTTACGGTAAAGTTCTTTTTTACAGCAGCTGATTTGAAGAAAAATAAATTTGATAAGTGACATGTCCGTAACCCTTAGAAATAAGCAGAATATAATGTGATGGAAAAACAAAAAAATCTAGCAAAGGAAGCAATATGGACAATCACAATAGGAGATAGAAACGCAACTGTATAACCAAATAGAGCGGGCAGCACAGGCTGGTACAGTGGTCATAATGGGAGATTTTAACTTCCCAGACATTGACTTGGGTCATAGTTCTACCTCAACCGCCAAGGGGAGAGGATTCCTCGACTCGCTGCAGGACCACTTTATGGGCCAGTTTGTAGAAGCTCCCACTAGGAGCAATGCCCTGTTGGATCTAGTAATCTCTAATGATGCAGAGCTTGTTGGAAATGTTACTGTTCAACAAACACTAGGTAATAGTGACCACAATATAATTATATTCCCCCTAAACTATAAGAAGCAAACTTTGTCAGGCAGAGCAAAAGATACTGAATTTCAAAAAGGCTAATTTCCCTGGGTTGAGGTCAGCATTTCAGGGCATAGACTGGGAGCAGCTACTGTCACATAATACTGAAGATAAATGGGAGAGCTTTAAATCCACATTCAGTAATTGCACAAAAAAAAATGTATTCCTTTAGGCTAACATTAAACCCCCCATGGCTTACAGCTACTGTAAAAAGGGTAATAAAAGACAAAAATAGGGCATTTAAAAAATACAAATCTGTGGGGTCAGCTATAGTGTTTGAAGTTTACAAAGGGCTTAATAAAATCTGTAAAAAGGAGATAAAATTAGCAAATAATACAAAACAAACAGCAAGTGGCAAAAGAGAGCAAAACAAATCCCCCTGATTTTTTTTTTAATATATAAATGCTAAATAACCAAGGTCTGAGCAGGTAGGTCCACTAAATAATGGTAAAGGGGGGGGGGGGGTAGTCACTGAAGATAAGGAAAAGGCAGAGTTACTAAATGTTTTTTTTAGCTCTGTATATACAAAAGAAGAGAAAGGACCTTATATCTGAAGTGCTGGGGCTGCTAGTACATCCAGTAATATATTCAATTGGCTAACTGTAGATATGGTCCAAGATAAGTTAGTTAAATAAGGTAAATGTGAACAAGGCTCCAGGTCCAGATGGATTACACCTAAGAGTTCCTAAAAAGATCAGTTCAATCATTGATGTGGCCCTGATTATAATTTTTAAAGACTCTCTAAGTACTGGTACAGTGCAAAGTGATTGGCACAAGGCAAATGTGGTGCCCATATTCAAAAAATAATTTAAGTCCTCCACAGGTAATTATAGACCAGTTAGTTTAACCTCTGTTGTGGGAAAAATGTTTGAAGGACTCTTAAGGGACTATATACAGGAGAATGTGACTGTAAATAATATAATAAGTGATAACCAACATAGGTTTACCAAGGACAGAAGTTGTCAGGCTAACCAGATTTGTTTTTATGAGGAGGTGAGTAGTAGCCTGGACAGAGGGGCAGGTGTGGATGTAGTGTTTCTGGATTTTGCAAAGGCTTTTGATACTGTCCCTCAGACGTTTAATAGGTAAAGTAAGATCTATAGGCTTGTAAAGTATAGTCTATAATTGGATTGAAAACTGGCTTATGGACTGTGTCAAGAGATTTGTTGTCAATGATTCCTATTCAGAATGGTCCGGGTTATAAGTGATGTACCCCAAGGTTCAGTGCTGGGTCCTCTATTATATAATTTATTGATTAATGATATCGAGCACAGGATTAATAGCACCATTTCTATTTATGCAGATGACACTAAGCTATGTAGTACTGTACACAGTCTATGGAAGATGTCCATAAACCACAAGCTGATTTGAACACCGTGATTGGGCATCAACTTGGCAAATGAGGTTCAATGTGGACAAATGTAAAGTTATGCATCTTGGTAGTAATCTCTGTGCTTTATATGTCTGTGAGGGTTAAGACTCCACGTTGTGTCCTCAGCGTCCATGTTTGTATTTCATACTGCCATTTTTTGTGTAATGAACTGTGAGCTTCTTGTGGCAAATTTACTGTAACTTAAAGGTCACTCCTAGCCGCCACCAATGCTTGTTAGAAAGGAATCTTAACAAGCGTCAGGAGTACTAGTATGTGGCTAGCACCTACAGTTAAGATTAAAGGAGACGTTCTAGGCGTATAGCCAAGAAGATGCGCATTTCAGATTGTGTTTTAATGAGTTAATGACGTAAATGTTTGACTATGTATTCAGTTGGAAATGATCCAGAAAATTGCTTTATTAACCTCTGCTTTCTTTAATAAAGTTTAGAAATACTTGATACACAGACCTATGCCTGTGTTGGTTTTCATCTGTGGATATCCATAACATTTAATTCGGAGTCCACCGCTCATCCGGCATTGGGGTTTTTGCCCCAACAATGTCCTAGGAGAGGTAACACTGGGGGAGTCACTTGTAGAGAAGAATTTGGGTGTCCTTGTAGATCATAGATTGAATAAACAGCACACAATGTCAATCAGCTGCTTCTAAGCCACCAGGATATTGTCATGCATTAAACGAGGTATGGACTCGAGGGGCATGGATGTAATATTACCACTCTACAAAGCGTTGCTGCAGCCTCATCTGGAATATGCAGTTCAGTTCTGGGCATTAGTCCATAGAAAAGATGCACTGCAGCTGGAAAAAGTACAGAGGAGAGCGACTAAACTGATAAGGGACATGGAGGGTCTTCGTTATGAAAAAAGATTTAAAGAATTGAATTTATGGGGAAAATCTGTTTCATGTAAAATGCCCTCAAAAGACAAGGGGGCGCAGCCTCCGACTGGAGAGGAAAAAGTTCAGTCTCCAGAAGCGTCAAAACTTCTTTACTGTAAGAACAGTGAATCTGTGGAATAGACTTCCTCAGGACGTGGTCACAGCAGGAACAGTGAACAGTTTTAAAAAGGGTTTAGATTAATTCTTAAAGGGAATCTGTCACCTAGTTTGAGCATATTAGACTGTTAACATAGCAATATTCAATAAAGTACCTTCATTCCAGCATGGGTCTTCTTTCTTTTATTCAAGATGCGATTTTTCAGATATGCTAATTAACCTTCAAGGTGCCCAAAGGGGCGTTATTCCTCTCCTCTAGTGCCCAGTAACGCCCCCCTGCAGTGTCCAGCTGGCCTTTATTTCAAGCCCAGCACGCCTCCTCATAAATAAATGTACTCCCACAGCCAAGCCGAACGGCGCCGCCCCCTCCGCTACGTTATGTAATTTATTCACCCCCACGATCCTTGCGTCCTCCTTCCATGCCCATTACATTGTATGAAATAATAAATGGTACCATTAGAAAGTAGAACTTGTCCTGCAAAAAACAAGTCCTCAATCATCTAGGTGATCGGAAAAATAAAAGTGTTATGGTTCTAGAAATGCAGGTGAAAAATGAAAATGCAAAAAATAGAAAATTGTTGGGGTAGAAGGGTTTAAAGGGGTTATCCAGCGATTGATAATTATGACCTATCCTCAGAATAGATCATTATATCACATTGGCAGGGTCAGAGTCCCTGCATACCTGCCAATTAGCTGTTTCAGGAGCAGCCGAGCTTAACGAAACTCTGATGAGTGTAGCTAGCTCCCGGCAGCTTTCCAAGCAAAGCCCCATGCATAATATAGCAGCTGTGCTTGGTATTGTAGCTCAGCCCCTTTGACTTGAGCGTTGACGTCATGTGGCCTAGGAAGAGGCCGCAGCCCGCAGTGCTCACAGAGTGCCAGTCTCTTCTAACAGCTGATCGGTGTAGGTCCTGGGATTTGGACCCCCACTGATCTGATATTGATGAACTATCCTTAGGATAAGTCATCAATATAAATTCTCGGATGAACGCTTTAAAGTTACGAAGGCTCAAAAATGTATAGAGAGAATGAAAGATGTTAAAGGATGAGCAGAAGACACCGAAGAAAAAAAGAATATATACAAATGACCTTCTAGTACAATGTCAACGTTCTACTAATACATGCCTTATAGAAAAATTTGAAGGACAAAACAATCAACTTCATAAACAAGATATACTTTCTAGATTTCTGCAAAGTCTTTCAAAGCTAGAAGCAAAGGAAGAGTAGTATTTCCCATGTGATACAACATCATGATCATTAAGCATGCTGGGAATAACTCTGTGCTTTACATATGAAGGCACAGATTACAAAGTAAGAAAGCAAGCTTGATTACAGCACTCACCTTAGCCAGCTAAATACAGCATTAGTAGTCAATGATTTCACCTTAAGGTCATATTGACAGCTTAAACTCAACACTGGGAGATTTTGCCATCGCTTTTCGTATACGCTCTCAGCACTAGAATTTTGAATGCATCATTGAGTGGTATTATGTTTATGTCTACAATTAATCCACTTGAGTCATTTCCAAAGTCACAGAAGGGCAAACAGTCTGACTATATAAAATAACGTTAGGAACAAAAAAAGAGACCTGCCCATAAACTGCTCTTGTGTAAATAAATGAACATGTTTTTTTTTTTGTTTTTTTTTTTAAACCAAAACAGGAGACTAATGAAAGGTTGATGGACAGTCATTCTCGCTCTCCAAATTCTGTTTTTTTTTTTTACTTTCATTATTAAACATACCCATGATTTCTACTGTTTTTTTTTTCTATGATTTGATTTCACCAAAAGTGAAAAAGCCAAAAGCCGATCACAATTGGGGATGAGCGAATCGACTTCAGATGAAACATCTGAAGTCGATTCGCATAAAACTTTGTTTCAATACTGTACAGAGCGAACGTTCTGTACAGTATTAGACTGTATTGGCTCCTATGAGCCGAAGTTATTACTTTGCGTATTTCTACAGTAAAATAAACTATTTCCCGAACTCAGGTTCGATTCCAAGGTACAAATTGGAACCGAACCAGAGTTCGGGAAATGTTTTTTGTTTTTTTTACAGTAGAAATCAATTTATGAACTGATTACGCTAAGTCTCACGAGACTTCGAAGTAATAACTTCTGCTCATCAGGGCCAATACATTCTAATACTGTACAGAACGCTCGCTCCGTACTGTATTGAAACAAAGTTTTATGCAAATCGACTTCGGATGTTTCATCCATAGTCGATTCGCTCATCCCTAATCACAATCATTCAAGATTTTTTTCCGATCACATTCTTTCTTCGAAGATGATGTTTCCACACAGTCCTTCCACTTTTTAATAATGCGTTGGACAGTTCTTAATGCGATTTTAGAAGTTTCAGCAAACATCCTTAGATGTTTTCCTTTGCTTGATGAATGCCAAAAATGTGACCCTTCTGAAAGAGATTAACATCTTTTCCACAACCACAGGATATGAGAAGCTAGGGTGGCTTCCAGCTGAAATATAATCACCCATGCAATAATTATCTAATTGGATGCTCTCACCTATTTGCTTAGTTAAATCCAGGTTTGGACCCTCTTTAGGACAGGCAGTGTACAGATTAAAAAAATAAATAAAAAATAATAGATTGCTTATCTATATTGCATCTTCTCTTGCAATATAGAGTAGTAGATCTGTGAATTCACGATACCAGCAATGAAATGCACCTCGTCGACATCAGCAGCACTCATGTAGCTCCACATAAGGACACTACCACCACCATGTTTCACTGTAGGTAACATGCATTTTTCTTTGTAAACCTTTACGAAGCCATATCGTTTTGAAGCTATTACTTCCAAAAACATTTATCTTGGTCCCACCACTCCAAAGTACAAAGCCCCAGAAGGTTTCATCTTTTTCACCATGGACCCTGGCAAATTGCATGCAGGCTTTTTTGTGCATGGGCTTTAGGAGAAGCTTCCTTTGTGGAAGATCCCCTATGCATGCCATTCCTCTGCGGTGTACACCATATTGTACACCATATAGTTTGGCTTTCTACTTCTTTAGCTCGCTGTCATGTACTTGCATGGCCATTTCCTTCAACTCTTCTCATCCGGAGATGCTCATGTTTAGGTGTTAACTTCCGTTGACGGCCTGGACGTCTATTTGAGATGGTTGCAGTTCAGTCTTCTTTAAATCTTTGTATCACTTTTGCTACTGTATTATGATGGCTAAGTAAAGATTTACTGATCTTCTTGTAGTCTTCGACTTTCTGGTGTAAAGAAATTACTCTTAGGTCTTGTGACACTTCTATGTGGTGCCATTGCTGACAACATGAAATGGGAAGGGGTTCTCTTTGTTAAGTAACGCCCTTTTATAGTCAACTGTCTGCTGCACACCAGTTTAATGAAGAATTAGACTCACCTGGGGTTGAACCTGGGGTCTTGAATTAATTGGTTAGGAAAATTACTTTTTTGTGTGTGCGCAAATTAACAAGTCTTGCTTGCACTCAATGGCCCACAATTGTGGGAGTATTTTGTAGTATGGTATCCCATAGAAAATGTTGATTCTAAAAGGAAATAAAAGTGAACTGTTGGGGTGTACTTATTTATGCTGAGCAGTGTATGTGTAAATATATACATACATATATATCTCACACACACACATACTTACTGTGCGATATATGTATTTTTTTTTTACAATGGGCCCGTACAGCTAACGTATGCCTACAGAGAGACGTGTCCGAGCAGGTCATGAAATCTACACATGCCTCGGTCGAAAGCAATGCACAGAGCCAAATGGTATATTCCAACCCAGTAAATTTTCTTGAATATTTGAGAACATGACTTTTCACAGTCACAGAACATAAGGAATTTGTAACAGAAAAGTAAAAGTCAATTGAACGATAAAACAGTTCTCTAGTTTTGTTCATACAGACTAGACTGTAATAGGCAATGCCTCAAAAAATATTTTTTTTTGTTTGACGTTGTTCAGGAATACTTCCAAGTGAACACACAATTACCAATTTTCAAGGGGTCGATAGGGAGTACCTGCTGATGCATTTGGTCCATATATTAGGCTTTTCTAGTGCTTATTTGAAAACCTGTATATCCAGGCCAAGAAATACACTTAACAGTCTAAGTTTAATATGTAGCAAGCGGTAACAAAACCAAGATAGCAACATGAAAATTAATCAAAATCAGAGCAGAGCATGACTCATTTTCAGCATAACAAAATAGATGTTAACTTAAAAGTACCCGATGTCCTAAGATCGCCTTGCATGGCCGTCAATCTTCACAGGTATGACAAGGAGCAAGACTAGTTTCAAAAATAATATATTATTAGTCCAGCAACCCGCAATCAGTAGAAGCTGAAAAAACACTAACGGCCTGATAGACGGAGGTTGTAAACTTGTAATTTTACAATGCAGGTTTCTTGCAGCACAGCAGGACAACAAACCTTTTTCTGAGGCAAATCATCCACTCACCAGTTTGGCTATTTTTCCGTAATCAATCCATCTGACTGTAGCAAAATTTGTTGATTCGGCACAGTTGAAGCCATGATTGAACCCGGCATGATACCCGTATGGGAAAGTGATCATAAATTCACCAGCTTCTTGTGTAACCTGCAGGAGAAAATCAAAAAGCTACATGAGTTGTGAAAGGGAAAAAAAAAAGGAAAAAAGAGTAACGTCTAACAGAGACATCAAAGCAGGAAAAGAGAGAATGCAGGAAATCAGACCTGCTTAGAAATAAGAAACATCACGGTGCTAACACTGCATGAGAGTAAAACAGATCCAGACAAAAATAATCTGTTTTGATGAGCAAACACTCTCCCTATGACTGCCTAGACCAGACTTCAAGTCACCCCTTTGTTGCCAAGATAACATAATTGAATCCTGAAAAAATTCTATGTAAGGTATGATGCGAGGCATAAAACTTTATAAAATCATGAAGGGGTTGTCCTACCATTATAGCCATATACCTCTCCCCACAACAAGGTCTCTGCATAATGATGCTCTCTTGATTGAAGAGAAGCTAATAAAAATAGCTTTCTGCAGGGAATAGAACCATTTTTATCATCTCCTCTATAATGAGCACAGGGAAGAAAGCCATTTATATTAGCTGCCCTGCAATGAAAACAGAAGACCTGGCTGTGAGGAAAGTAAATGAGCATGGGTGACCAGCACTCAGTTCTGTACATGGACATGCACATTACTACACACATTGGACACCAGGTGGAGACAAATTATATAATTAAAGGTCATAACTCTTCACTGGATTTTTTTTTTATAATCTTTATTCATTTTTTTTTTCATAAAAAAAACCCAAAAAACAATACAGTGTACAATAAAGTGTACAACACAAAACAAAATCAAACATAACTAAAAAAAAAAAAAAGGGTCCTGATAAACATACAGAGATATGTTCAGCACTAAAAGTCACACGGCGAGAAGACAGCAAAAGGCATTTTTCTTGGAGGAAAAATACATAACAATGACTACAAGCAGGAAAAACATCAAATATTACTCTATTAAAGTGAACAGTTTTAGCAGCTCCGCTATTGGTGCGTCGGTCAGAAACGTAACAATGAATTGACGGTATTTACTAAAGAATCTGGGAGCCAATTTCTCCTTGTGCAGTTCCATCTCCCTCTGCAAGATCATTAGACCATTCAACTGGTCCAGGACCACATCTGTAGATGGTAAAGTAGACTGCAACCATCGTTGCAACAAGCAATGATTGGTTACCAAGCAAATGAAGTGGAAAAGAACTTGCAAACATTTTTCCATCTTTCCCTACCACCTCCCAGAAATGAAACAAATAAGGGTGCATAGGGTGGAACGGAATGTTAATACCCCAGATATCTTTGATCATTTACCCAATTTATGTCCTTAATTTCTGGGAGCATGCAGAAGTCCCGAGTCCGTGGAACAAATATGTGTAGGATGTAGGAAATGTCAAACTGGTTAACCCTCTCTGGTCTACTAGGAGCAGGTAGTAATTAAAATCATAAATAGCACTGTGCATGATCCTGAATTGTGTGTCACACCATGTCTGGTTGAGAACCTACCTCCTACCGCCATCCACCCCTTCTTGTTCCCCGCATGCTGATTTCCCAAGAGGTTAACCCATGGTTTAAAGCACTGAGTAAGTGACCCATCTCTCTCCAACACTTCTCTAACCTGGTAATACAAAAAGGACACCGACTGAGGTCCTGATCCCCGCATGATTATTTTGTCCAGTTTATTCTGAACCACCTCCTTAGAAAGATCAGCAAGGCAGTCATTCAGAAACTTGAGAATATTAAACATTCTGAAAACAGCTCAGGCTATATTTGTCTATTACCTCCTGGAAACTTAGCCACCTGGGTTCCAAAGTATGCAACATATGCTGGGCAGTAAGAACCTTTTTATCAGTCCACTCTGTAAAGAGTTGCTTAGTCCTTTCATGGTCAAATGAGAGGTACCAAAAGACCAGCTACGACACACAAAACACTTGCCGTAGAGCCTTCCAGGTAGCCCACATGTGGTGAAAAAGCATTGAAGGTCAAAATTTAAGGGGCAGAGCTCTCATTCTAGTATGAAGTAATGTATACAGGTCCCAAAAGGAAAAGAAACTCTCCTCCAAGTCATAATCAGAGTGATAGCTAGATTTACGGATCCAGTCGATAATGTGCCTTAATAAACAAGACAAATTATACCTCTGAATGTCTGGGAGATGGGTGCCTACCATTCCATATAAAGTGGCTTATGGTGGTATATGATCTACAGACATCCACATGCTTAATCAGGAGGGGCAAGGTTTGGAGTAGATACAGTAGTCTGGAGAAACTCATCATTTCAACACAATGTATTCTCCCTTAGAGCGACAAAGACAATTGATGCCACTTCCGCAGCTTCCAAGCCACCATAAGTAACAAAGGTGTATAGTTAAACCTATACAAAGAATCAGAAGTGTGGCCTATTTCTTATCCCTAAACAGGGAATAAAATATTAGGCCACTGGAATCCTAAATGTACTAACTAGCAAGCACCCAGTATCTCCTACCCCAGTTGGAGAAGCTCACATTTGGCTACAATGATCTGGAAACACGATAAATCACCAAAGTACTAAATATGATGCAAAACCATCTGCGGATCTCTCCCAGGATTGTCCATAAAAAGCAAAACATCAACCACAAAAAGGGCCACCTTCAATCTAGACCCACCCACCATGATGCCCAAAAAAATCCTCAAATTTGTCAAAAGAACAGGACAGAGGCTCCACTGCAAGGTTACATGAGAGAGGAGACGGGGGGACAACCTTGCATTGTCCCTCTCACGGAGCAGATTGCATTAAACAAAAATGTAAAAACTGGTGATATCTGCAGATGTAAAGCCTTATAAAAGTCACCAGAATATTCATCAGGGCCCAGGGATTTACATCAGGCAGGAATTTGGGCAATAGTCCTCTGGATCTCCTCTGCTCTGATGGGTTCATTGAGGGAGATTAATTGTTCCTAATCTAAAGTGGGTAGGTCGAGCCCTTCCAGGAAGTCTGTCCCCTCTGCCCTCTCTTCCCTCCAGCGCTCAAATAAATTGGCGAGTAGCGTTTATCTCTTTGGGGTCCGGCACAAGAGCGTCATTTGCCTTCAGAAGCTGTTAGTAAAAATAGAGGGGACAGCGTCCTGTAGCCAGATTGGCTAACAAGAGGCCTGATTTATTATAAAACCTATGTAGTTCCACTTCCCATTGGGACTTATATAAAATCACCTGCCTATACACGCACAAATCAAAAGCTTGTTTGGCCTGGTTCCATGACACTTTAGTTTGCACTACTGGATTTCAAAGGAAGTTTCAGTAAGAAAACTGCACCGCCTTATTTGCTGCCACATATTGGGCTTTGGTTGCTCGTTTAAGTGATGCCATATATGTTGTAATGCAGCCCTGCAAAACCGCCTTTGTCACCTTTCAGAACAGCATAGGATTACCATAGATACATGCCCTTGATTGGTGACACTATAGTCTAGCCACCAACCCCTTAAAGTAACAAAAGATTTATCCTTCATTAAAATAAACAAGGAAACCTCCTGAGAACATCAGAGACCTTCGCAAATCTTTCAGAAGAAGTCAGGCACATTGGCGAGTGGTCGGAGATGACCATGTTCTCAATCCGGACCTCCCACACCCTGGGAACCAGCAAGGAATCCGCCACCCAGTAATCATCCCAGTGACCAGGAATCATGCGAGTGGGAATAATGTGTGAAGTCCTGGTCATCAGGATGTAGGAGCCTCCAAACATCGAGGTCTCTGACAAAAAAATAGAGCTCTTAAAGAGGACCTTTCATGGTTTTAATTTATTCTAGAGAAATACATTTACTTGCTGGGTACTCCCCGCTGATGCTGCCATCCTGCCTGTTTTTTAAAAATATCGCTCCTGCGCCCCCCTGTAGTTTTCCCACTCAGTATGTTAATACTTAGCATCGGTACAGGGAGGAGGAGACGCCAGGGTTTCTCAATGAGCGTCTCCTTTCTCCCTGGCTGTGCCGTGATCCAATCACAGCGGAGAGCGTCACAGCCAGGGAGAAGGTGAGTTTTTTTTTCTCCCTGGCTCTCCTCTGACGTTCTCCTCTGTGATTGGATCGCAGCACAGCCAGGGAGAAGAAGCTGCCCATTGAGAAACCCTGGCGTCTCCTCCTCCCTCTAGCGATGCTCAGTATTAACATACTGAGCTGGAAAACTACAGGGGGCACAGCGTGGCGCAGGAGCGATATTTTAAAACAACAGGCAGGGTGGCAGCATCAGCTGCCATTCATTTAGAAAATGGCATAACTACATCATGCTACCTTAAAATGTGCTACAGAAATCTTAGTCGTACCTTGATTTTGACAAACTTTAGTTTCTAGTTTGTTTTTTGACTCAGATCATTTTTATTAGGTTACTTTTACACTAGCGTTTTTCTTTTCCGGCACAGAGTTCCGTCACAGGGGCTCTATACCGGAAAAGAACTGATCAGTTTCATCCCCATGCCTTCTGAATGGAGAGTAATCCGTTCAGGATGCATCAGGATGTCTTCAGTTCAGGTCATTTTGACTGTTCAGGACGGAGATAATACCGCAGCATGCTACGGCATTATCTCCGGCGGAAAAAAAAAACTGAAGACATGCTGAATGCTGGATCCGGCATTTTTCTCCATAGGAATTTATTAGTGCCGGATCCGGCATTCAAAATACCGAATATCAAAATATGAAAAAAGATACGAGCGGAGAGACTGATCTGTTCTTGCAATGCATTTGTGAGATGGATCCGCATCCAGATGAGTCTCACAAATGCTTTCAGTCACATGGAGATCGGCGGATCCGGCAGGCAGTTCTGACGACGGAACTGCCCACCGGATCACACTGCCGCAAGTGTGAAAATAGCCTTAGTTTTCAAAAGTATGTATTACAAAAAAAATAATAATAATAAAAACATTAAAGTTTACATCAATAAGTAAGTCTCAACATAATCAGTGTAACATATAAATTTACATACATGTTCTAATTACATGTAATACCCTTTCCTGAACCCATAACTCCCCCCCCCCTCCCCATTCCGCTATCAGCTGCACCTTTACCCCATAATATTATTCAATCGCACAAACGCCACAGCTCCCAGAATTTCTCATATTTGAGGGGACAGCCTTTTCATATATGAGCATGACAAACCTTCGTTTTTTAAATTGTAAGAAAGCACTTTTGTGTAAAAAGCAGTTCAGGGATACTTTCACAAACAATGGGTTAAAATGACACCATTCCATACTGATTAAAAACACACTGAGCCAATTACCATGCTAACAATCTAAGCACAATGAAGAATGTCAAGGACGCCAATCCAGGTAGGATGGATTCTTTGAAAACCAAACACTCACTACTTTCCTATTGAGCAGGAATGCTGATGTGATGTTGTTAGACAAAGACCCCTGCAGTGAATAACGGTCTTTCATGGAGAGTCAAAGTGGGATAGTCATCTGCAGGTCTGTGCCACCACCCACACTAGCAGCACAAAAAAAATGTGTGCTTTCAAGATCCGAAATTTTATAAATAACACTTCTGGTACCAAATCCTTTCAAATCAGTCTGCTGAGCTTAATAGGAAATGTAAAGTTTATCATAAGAAAAACATATAATACTAGCAAGTATTTTTTTATAAGTATAAAGCATTTGCCTCCATCTGTCAATCACAGAATGTAAAGGATCAGTCATGGATCTGCACAGACGCTTCCGTTCAGATAATACAAACGTCTGCATCCGTTCTGAACGGATCTGTTTGTATTATCTGTAACATAGCCAAGACGGATCCGTCATGAACACCATTGAAAGTCAATGGAGGACGTATCCATTTTCTATCGTGCCAGATTGTGTCAGTGAAAAATGGATTCGTCCCCATTGACTTACATTGTGTATCAGGACGGATCCGTTTTGGGCCGCTGGTGAGAGCCCTGAACGGATCTCACAAACGGAAACCAAAACGCCAGTGTGAAAGTAGACTTAGATAGAAGTTGGTTGCTGGTTGAACAAACATCTGGTGAACATCCATTTCATACTGGCCGTAACAGTTGTTCAAATTGGCCATACATGTTCAAAGGAAATGATCGTTCAAAGAGAGATCTTCCATTCAAGAACAATATATCACTGAATGAAAGATCATTCACCCGACTGTCGGATAACAATATTACTTGTCCGACTTACTTTCAGAGGATAATGGTCTCTTGTTGGTTGGCTCAAACGGTCATTCACTGTTAAATTTCAACAGGCAAACATTCACTTTGGTTGAAATCTTCCATTTTGATCAATTTTAGACTAATGTGTAAGGGTACTTTAGTCTCTGGACAATGGATAACTGTTCAAACACCTGACAAATATCTCACTGAAATAGCAAGATTGAAGGGAACCTGTTTCTGAGCTGGTGGCAGAATGTTATAGAGGGGCTGCGCAGATTAATATATAGTTTTATGGGAAAAGATTTAGTGCCGTTCAAATTTCATTCATTAAAGTTCCTGCTAATTCTGAAGTCAAGGAGTCGGTCCTATCAGTGACTGACAGCTATCTCTGTATACACAGTCGTAGAGGGAAGGCTGTCAGTCACTGATAGGACCGTCTCCTTGACTTCAGTCAGTGACTGACAGCTATCTCTATATACACAGTCGTAGAGGGAAGGCTGTCAGTCACTGATAGGACCGTCTCCTTGACTTCAGTCAGTGACTGACAGCTATCTCTATATACACAGTCGTAGAGGGAAGGCTGTCAGTCACTGATAGGACCGTCTCCTTGACTTCAGTCAGTGACTGACAGCTATCTCTATATACACAGTCATAGAGGGAAGGCTGTCAGTCACTGATAGGACCGTCTCCTTGTCTTCAGTCAGTGACTGACAGCTATCTCTATATACACAGTCGTAGAGGGAAGGCTGTCAGTCACTGATAGGACCGTCTCCTTGACTTCAGTCAGTGACTGACAGCTATCTCTATATACACAGTCGTAGAGGGAAGGCTGTCAGTCACTGATAGGACCGCCTCCTGGACTTAAAGCCCAGAATGAGCAGGAATTTAAATGAGGAAAATACAATTTTTTACTGAATCTTTTCCCATAAAACTACACATCATTGTGTTCAGCTCCTCTTGCTCTATAACATGCTGCCTTCAGCAAGGAAACCATATTCAGTGTGACTAGTTCCCTTTAACCCCTTTGTGACAGTCATTTTCTGTTATTGCATTTTAGTTTTTCACTGCTTGCTGACACAGCCATTTTTATTTTTCAGTTCACATAGACGTATGAGGGGTTGCTTGACTTTCTAAGGGTACTCTCACACTAGCGGCAGGACGGATCCGTCCTGCCGCTATTTCGCCATGCGCCGGACTGCTGCTCCGTCCCCATTGACTATAATGGGGACGGGGGGCGGAGCTCCAGTGCAGCACAGCAGTGCACAGAGAGAGGCCACCGGACTAAAAGTACTGCATGTCCGAATTTTTAGTCCGGTGGCCTATCACCGTGCACTGCCGTGCTGCGCCGGAGCTCCGCCCCCGTCCCCATTATAGTCAATGAGGACAGAGCGGCAGTCCGGCGGCATAGCGAAATAGCGGCAGGACGGATCAGACAGGGTGAATACCATAGTGTGCTAGTGTGAAAGTACCCATATGGCTACATTTAATACTGCATATGAGGTAGTGGGAACCTGGGAAAAGTTATTTTATTGCCACATTCTACCCCCATAACTTTTTTTATAGTTATGTCTACGGAACTGTGTGAGGGCTAATTTTTTTGCAGGACAATCTGCAGTTTTATTGATAAATTGATAAGATATAAAAAAAAAAATTGGGAAGTGATTAAAAAAAACGGCAAATCTGCCATATAAATATTTTTTTTTTCCATTACACCATTCACTGTACGGTACGGCTGCAGCTATCGACTATTTTTGTAATAGAGTATTCTATCGATTAATCGAGTACTCTAATAACAAAAAAAAAATTCTTTATAAAAACTCAGCCCCCCTGTGCTATCACCTGCCCCCTTTAGTGCCACCAGCTGCCCCCTTTAGTGCCACTAAGGAAATGTGAAAACGTAGAGATATGTTGGAGCCTTCAAGAAACCCTTTCAAACATGTCAGCATTTCATGAACGGTTCCAGAACTTAACATGCAAGACAATCAAGAGGAACAACTTCATCTCTACCCAAAACTTCATAGCGTCTTAGGGGTCAAATGGATTACATATGTAATGTTTGATGGCCTGGCATATGGACACTGACCGAGGAGGTTGCCCTTGGCATTGAAATGAAGACCACCACATTAAAGAAGACACTTTATTGCCATGTCCTTAGATATTACTGATATGACGGATAGACAGATATAGAGAGCTAATCCTTCTTATACCATGACACTAAGGCATTAGCTGTGGAGCAGCATCATGCCTGGTAGATGCCAGCTACCACAATAAGGGTCCATTCACACGTCCGCAAAATGGGGCTGCCTTTGTGGATCCGTACTTTCGTTCCCCCAAAAAAAAGTCCTATTAGAAAAGGCATTTTCTGGGAGAGTGCCGGCGATGTGCGGTCCGCAAAATGCGTATCGCACATACAACTGTAAACTGGCACTGAGCCCTGATCCCACATGTACAACAGAAAGCCAGGACATAAAGTGCCACCTAGGCTGTAAGGCTTGCCCCCTCCTCTGCACCAGTGTGACCTGTCATCTTCCAATGCCAGCACATGGTACAAGCAGACTCACCTGCTTGATCTTGTCCTGCTTCTGCTTGACATCAGGATCCGCAGGCTCCTTGCCCGCCAGGCGGGGGATTTAACCTGCCCGCAGCTGTGCACGCGGAGCCGGTCCTATGCCTCGTGGATCTCCCCCTTGATCTGCTCAGGCGGTCGGTTCAGCGGGTCTTTGCTTTCTGCAGCGCCCCCTCATGTTCCTCCCGGATCCAGGCGAGGAGACCCCGTCCTCTTCATCCTGCAGTACAGGACCAAAGGGGGTGCGCTGCGGAGGAGGCGGCAGGGGCTGCTGGAAGAACACTCTACTCAGCAGCTTGGGGAAGTCGGAGAGGAAGAAGATGGCCCCGAAACACAAGGTGATGAAGCCGCTGAACACCAAAAGGAGCAAGAACTTCTCAGTCAGCTGAAATCCGGAGAGCTTCCGTCCCATGGGGCCCAACCAGTGCCACTCCACCTCCGGGTGCCAATCCGCCCGGCTCCCCGTCCCCACCGGTGACACACTGAAAGGCAGCAGACTGCCGACCGGCATGGCAGCGCGCACAAAGTGGAGTGCAGCACGGTACGGGCCGGCGGGTGACCACGGAGCGGTGAGTAATAGCATGTGCTTCACTAGCACTCCATGGTCACATGACACAAACAAATCCTGGATTTTTAAATTCAATTGAGTCATCGTTTCAGCCCTACTGTATGGGATACTTTTTTAATACTTAAATAGTATAGTTTTTGGGGGCCGTGATGCCTATGATGTTTATTTTTTTATTTTAATTTTTAAGAAAGGGGGGGTGGAGATTTTTAATTTATTTATTTTTTTACTTTTTTTAGGCACTCAAGTGGACACCAACATGTAATTACTAGACTGTATTTTGTAAAAAGTAATGGAGTTTTATTCATTACAAAATACAAAGATTGGTATATTGCAATGCAGTGCACCCACCTGCAGGCCTGACTTGAAATGTACCAGTAACAGGCCTAGAATCCTAGGACAGGCTCTGGCCTGATACTTCTATGGAACAGATTCCCTGGAGAAAGTGCATTTCACATTTTTTTTTACCACATTTGACCAAGTCATCTGAGGGAGTTAAATGTGCACAATCAGCATTATCGCATATCACAGAGATTAGCCCCGGGTATCTGTTGTGTGAAACAGCAGGCACCCCACAGCTAAGGCACTTGGTCCGCTCGAGAGCAAACAATATCGTTAAAGACCTAACATCCGCCGTAAATGTATGGTGGATGTCGGAAAGAGTTTAAATCTATAGCTTGATTGTTTTTTTTTTTTAAAAGGGACTGTCACCTTAGATCATCCCAATAAACTACAGTAACTCCGAGATCAGAACTATGGTTCCTCAGCTGCTCTTCTGAAAGCTATCCATGCAAAGGGTAGAGAGGACGAAACCTGGTGTCCTCTATTATGTGCATACGATCAGGAGTCCCATCTATGTATCACATGGCTCGGTTGTGGTCTCACAGAAGGGAATGGCAGGGAGTATAAAGATAAAAAAATTAACAATTTATACTAAGAATTCTCTACATTATTCAGGCATTACTGTAGTTTACGGAGATTATTCACTTGGATCTATGTACTACAGCAGACTACCAATGAAATGATGATCAGAAGAAGGCCAAACAACCCCCTACATGGTGCAGCAAGGCCAGGCTAAGCACAAGCAGATTACTGCCAATTGACAGGGTGCACCTATACTTGCAACATACACCGTGGCAAATACAAGTGTAGGTAAGAAGCAGCAATTCACATATAGGTTACCAGGGCCCAACCACACTAAGTTAGGTCTCATTCACATATCGGTGTTTGGTCAGTGATTTTCAACAGTGATTGTGAGCCAATAACAGGTGTAAATCAAACATTAGGGGTCCACATTTTTTCATTATACCTTGTAGGTTCCACTCCTTTTTTTTTTTTGCTCACTATCACCAATTGAAATCACTGATCACACACTGACTGTAAGAAAGCAGCTTTATAGAATGTTCACATGGAGTTCGACAACTGAATTTGGTGTATATTAACTGCCAAAAACCATGGGGCAGCTGTGCAGAAACCATCTCCCATAGTTTTCACCAAGAAATTGTATATCCTGAAAGGCAAGAACGGCAGTGGGAGTCTGGCATTTTACAAAATACGAGGAGTGTTCAATAAGTTATCTACCCCAGCATGTTCTGTCAGTGTTAGAGGGCTCAGCTTATCTGAGCAGGTTGAGATATGTCTGGACATACAACATACACAATAGAAGTTCAGTCTGAGGAAAGCACTGGAAGTGACAGGATGGCAAGTGCAGTACAGTGCGGGTCTACAAAGAAAGTGAGGGATTGGAGCTGCGTTCCATGATTAAATTCCTTACAAAAGAACAAAAGAAGTCCATCCTTTCATGGATTTGTTGGTTACTATATATGGTGATGATGCCCCTTTCTACTACAAAGTAATGTTTTGGGCCAAGCAATTTAAATGCGCTGTAGCATGTATTGTTTTATTATTCTCTTTATCCCTTACTTTACAGTTTGTGCCCCCATAAGGTCATACAAGATCACTGGAGGACATTTAACGTTACTTTTTTTTTTTTTTTTCTGATATCTTCTTCAACTAGAGCAGAGATATTTGCCCCAGTTACAAAAGGAACACAGCCTCTAAGATACATGATTGCCAGGACTGAAGTGCTTCCTGATCTGTATGCGCAGCACTCATGAGCACTGTGTATACAGTGATGGAGAAGGAAGGGACAGAAGAAAAAATATCCCTGCCTTCTCTATGAGAAGCACAGCTGTTACTGAGAACGGGTTCCCTGCTCTCACAGCTGCATGATTTCTGTGGAGTGCTAACTCTGCAAAGACTTTCAGGACCATCCTTGCAGAGTTAAAAGGGTATTCTGGTTAGTTTGAGTTATCTACTATACACAGGATAGGGGATAACTATCAGATCGGTGGGGTTCCTACTGTTGGGACCCCACACCAGTCATGAGAACGGGGGCCCCGTAACCCCTGCAGCCCCATGTAGCTCCCCTGAAAAGAACGAAGCAGCCGGTCACACATACGGGTGGCTGTTCCATTCATTTCTATGGGAGTTCCAGAGATAGCATGTACAGCCCTCATTAAAGGGGGCTGCAGTGGGTACAGGGCCTCCATTCTGATTATCGGTGGGGGTAATCAACGAGTGGTCCTCAAGTGGTTTAACAAGTTTTGTATCAATTACATGAATTGCAATCTCTAAAAATAGGTTATAAAAAAAGGGGTTATTCGATGATTAATGTAAAAAATGAGAATCAGACATTACACAGTACACGACATTCTCTTTCTACCAAAGCTAGAACCAGCCCTGTACCTCACATGGATCCAGAGATCTCCACATTCATGGCTCTGCTAGATTTATCTCAAGCTGGCAGCTGAAGGGGAAGTGTCTCAGCTCTCCCCATCACAGCTCAGGGGGTGTGTCTCAGCTCTCCCCATCACAGCTCAGGGGGTGTGTCTCAGCTCTCCCCATCACAGCTCAGGGGGTGTGTCTCAGCTCTCCCCATCACAGCTCAGGGGGTGTGTCTCAGCTCTCCCCATCACAGCTCAGGGGGTGTGTCTCAGCTCTCCCCATCACAGCTCAGGGGGTGTGTCTCAGCTCTCCCCATCACAGCTCAGGGGGTGTGTCTCAGCTCTCCCCATCACAGCTCAGGGGGTGTGTCTCAGCTCTCCCCATCACAGCTCAGGGGGTGTGTCTCAGCTCTCCCCATCACAGCTCAGGGGGTGTGTCTCAGCTCTCCCCATCACAGCTCAGGGGGTGTGTCTCAGCTCTCCCCATCACAGCTCAGGGGGTGTGTCTCAGCTCTCCCCATCACAGCTCAGGGGGTGTGTCTCAGCTCTCCCCATCACAGCTCAGGGGGTGTGTCTCAGCTCTCCCCATCACAGCTCAGGGGGTGTGTCTCAGCTCTCCCCATCACAGCTCAGGGGGTGTGTCTCAGCTCTCCCCATCACAGCTCAGGGGGTGTGTCTCAGCTCTCCCCATCACAGCTCAGGGGGTGTGTCTCAGCTCTCCCCATCACAGCTCAGGAGGCAGATGAAGGATGAAACTGAGCATGTGCGGCCTTCTCAGTGAGCAGGACAAAAAATAAATAAATAAATAGCAAGTCGCTCTATACAGATACACTTTATTGAATAACTCAGTGGCTATGCAAAATTTTTAATTACATGCATTTACAAAAGTATTCAGATCCGGGTGCTGAGAAGTGTAGAATATTTTTTGTGGGACAACCCCTTTAAAAGCTTCACAAATGCCTGTATATAGATCACTGCAACAAAGAAGTTTGCTTACTTACCTTGTCAAAAGGAATACCATACTTCTTTAGTATTGAAGGAGATATAAGTGTCATTTTGTGTCGGAGAAAAGCATCACATCCTTGACAACTACTGGGAAAGAAACCTATGTAGAGAAATCAAACAAGACATTAGGGAAATATGATTTAAATTACTTTATACTGCATGCAACATACCAGCAGGGTACTTTCAATGAAAAAACATGTTAAAAAATATTCTGTATAAAATACTGTAAAGCGCAAGATCAATTTGAAGATTAAGGGGGTTTTCTGAGATGTTAATACTAATCCGTGGGGATCCCCTTGATCGGCTGATTGAGAAGGCAGCGACGCTCACAGTAATGCCGCAGCCTTCTCACAGCTTTTCCTAGGCCAACATTCATTGGTCACATGGCCTAGGCGCAGCTCAATCCCATAGTAGTGAATGCAGCTGAGAGCGATACCAAGTATGGCCACTATACAATGTACGGCAAGCATAGGGAAGGCCATGCCTATGCCTGCTCAAACAGCTGATCGGTGGGTGACCCGGGTGTCGGACCCCAACCAAGACTTGCGTTTCATATTTCCCACCGATCAGCTGTTTGAGAAGGCATCGGCGTGGCCTTCTCCATGCTTGCCAAGCACAGCGCCGTACATTGTATAGCGGCTGTGCTTGGTATCGCTCTCAGCTTCATAGACCTTCTGCTAATATCTGAAATCGGCATTTTTTATCACAAACTATTCCAAAAAAAAAAAAAAAGTAGGTGCAAAAAAAAATTGATACAAATTCAAAAGAGCAAGAAAAATCTATGTGTGACAGCATCCTTACTGCATCCATTTTTTCTTTTTGCGGGTCCATTGTAACAATGCCTATCCTGGTCCACAAAACGGACACGAATAGGACATGCGCTATACTTTTTGCGGTGCTACGGAACATACATACGGATGCGGACAGCACACTGTGTGCTGTCCAAATTTTTTGTGGACCCGTTGAAACAAATGGGTACTAATCTAATCAGCAAAAAAACGGAACGGACACGGAAACTGAAACAAAATACGGTCGTGTGAATGTAACCCAAGGGTACTTTCACACTAGCGTTATTCTTTCCGGCATTGAGTTCCGTCATAGGGGCTCAATACCGGAAAAGAACTAATCAGTTTCATCCCCATGCATTCTGAATGGAGAGCAATCCGTTCAGGATGCATCAGGATGTCTTCAGTTCAGCCTTTTTGACTGTTCAGGATGGAGATAATACCGCAGCATGCTACGGTTTTATGTCCTTTCAAAATTCTGGAACACTTGCCGGCATTTTTTCCCATTGAAATGCATTAATGCCAGATCCAGACTGAAAAAAATGTAAAAAAAAAAAAAAAAAAAAATGCCGTATCTGTTTTTCCGGATGACATCGGAGAGACAGATCCGGCATTTCAATGCATTTGTCATACAGATCAAGATCTTGCGTCGGTATTGTCGGATCCGGCGACAGAACTGGCTTCCGGAATCCTCTGCTGCAAGTGTGAAAGTACCCTAAGACAAATAGATTCTGGTTGTAAATTATAACAAAAATGACACATTAATCACACCATCACGTGAAAATTAAATAGATGCACAGTATATAATACCTACATTATTACTTTCAATAAACGTCTATTTAAAGTAGGTTAAAAAAAGAAAGAAATACTGTTTCTATCAGCAGACCTTCTCTAACCAAGGACTGTGACAATTTATTCTATTGTCAGGAAATGTATTCCACCTTCTAATACAAGTGAATTTTATGGGCATAACAATAGTGAGAGGCTTAAGACTAGTCATAAATATCAAATATTTGCAATGCAAAGGCAAAGCACTGTAAAATGTAAAAAAAAAAGAAAAAGGTCTCAGAAATTTGCAACAGTTAAATGGCAATAAATATGCAGATCAATCAAAATGAATGAAATGGAACAGAAAGGCAGTCGTGCCTGCAATTACGGCCATTCTTTTCTTTCCACTATATTTTGAACAGAAACACTACCATGTAGTTTTCCTTTGTTCGCTAAACATTTTTTTATTTTACAAACTGAAAATTAGAGATGAGCGAATTTTATATTTTGAAATTCATTCACACTTCGTTTGTTGGTAAAAGGTGAATTGCGTTATGGATTCCGTTACCACGGACTATAACGCAATTCTATGCCCTTAGAGGCATTCCGTTACTCATTCAGTCATAATAGAAGTCTATGGGCTGCAAAACGGATCCGTCCTGTTTCTGTTATGCAGGGGAGGACTGAATGAATAACGGAATGCCCTCAATCATACAATTGCATTATGGTCCGTGGTAACGGAATCCATAATGCAATTCACCTTTTACCAACAAAGAGTGAACGCATTTCATAAGCAGAAATTCGCTCATCTCTATCGAAAATCACATTAAATACACAGAGAGCTCCCACTGAAAATCCCCAGCCTTTATGTTGTACAAGCCGATGATGTCAATACACCAGTAATGATGGTCACAGATATCCTGATGCTGGGTAACCCAGAACTGGCTACCCATGTCAAAGAGGTTTTCCGGGACTTAGATACTGATGACCTTTTTTTTTTTAGAGTATGTGATCAACTTCAGATCGGTTAAAGTCTGACAACCAGCACACCCACAATCATGAGTTTTAGGCAGCTGTCAATGCCAGAAACTATAAAGTGAACAGAAGGCTCCATCCATGGTGTACTCACCAGCACTGGTGTGTCGCAGCTCAGTTCCCATTCACTTGGATTGGTGCTAGTGTACAAAGCCTACGGATTTTGGCTGCCCAATATGTATGATGAGTGGGGGTGCTGCCAATCTGATACTGATGACTGATATTCTAGGTTATCAGCATCCGAGTCTTGGAAAACCCCTTCAATCATTTCGCCGTCAGGGATTTCTGGACAGTTTGGACTTCTGGTAGCAAAGACTTTTTGCAATTTTGACATGTACAAACAAAACCTAAATAAAACAGCAAAATCATACTAAGGCTACTTTGTATTAGGTCTTCTATAGCCATGACAGATCCGTCATGAACACCATTGAAAGTCAATGGGGTACGGATCCATTTTCTATTGTGTCAGATAGTAGCAGAGAAAACGGATCCATACCTATCGACTTACATTCTGTGTCAGGACGGATCCATCCTGCTCAGCACCACACCGCTTGCAGCGTTATTCTGTCCGCGATGGGAACGCAACCAAACGGAATGCGTTCTGGTGCATTCTGTTTCGTTCATTTCAGTTTTGGCCCAATTGACAATGAATGGGGACAAAGCGTTTTCTTCCGCTATTGCGATCCTATGATCCAGCAACAAAGAGCTCATCTGTTTTGCACACTGACATGGCTGATCCTCTTCCCTGCATTCTGGTAGTAAAACTTCCCAAACTATTTCGAAGGAACAAATGAAAAGGGAGAACACAGATTGTGCCTATGTTCTGACATTTCTCCACATATGGATTATTCTATGACCAGGATTATGAACTGAGCAAGCACAAGTGTGTGATCCTATTGCAGTGCCGATCAATATTTTTTTTTCCTTTTGGATACAAATATAAAATAAAAATACATAGTTGTAGCATAAGAAATAAAAGGGTAGCAGTTTACTCCTTCCTTTAACTTTTAGAGGTTATGAGGAGTAGACCTGCTTAAGGGTACAATCACATATGCCACTACCTAATTGCTGGCAGAAAATCTGCAGCATATTAGAATGCCAGCAAAATCTATGGCAAACCCACCTATAACAGATGCGGATTTTACCCCAGAAACACAACTAAATCTGAGAAATACAACCAGAAAATTAACCCAATATGTCCATTCCCTAGTTTCACACAAGCGCTGTTTCTGGCAGGGAACAGCCTGCCGTATCTGTTTGCACCCGGCATAGATGAAAGTTTGTAAATCTTCGTCCGGCCCCATTAACTATAATGGGGACCACCTAAGACGCAGCTGCAACCTGGCAAATATGCAGAGTGTCAACCGGAAGTAAACTGCTTTTTAGCAGGGGAAAAAAATTTGAATTGCATCGTTTTTTTTTTTTTGTTTTTTTTTAGACACATTCATAAGGGTTTCAGATTCAGGAAACATGCATGACTTTTGTCTCCGCTTAAAAATCATCTTCTGAGCGGAAACATAACGGACCCCATTTATAATCTATGGGGTCCTAAGGGCTCCGTTTGACTCAGTTTGGTCAGTTATGTGCCTTTTCCGTCCTCCTGCTCCTAGACGGAGAAGGAGAACGGAAAGCCAGAACGGTGATGTGAACGAAGCCTTAGCCTGAAAATGTTTCCAAAGCGATTCATAAGGCCACAGTATTAAGAGCTTATTTTCAAATTGAAGTAACCTGGAACAGTGGAGAACTTCCTCAACAGTCTGCCTCATCTATTGCAAAGGTATAGTAACCCCAGGAAAAAATCCCTACAACCATCTGGTGATTGTGGCTTCATCTACTAAAGAAAAAAAAAACCTGTAAAAACACTTTTTTTTCCCATGCAGGTTTTCAAATGGAGTTTTATTGCCAAAAAATACACAAAAATGCCCCTGTGGCCCCAGCCACAATGGGCTACTAAGGCCCCTTTCACACGGGCGTTGCGGGGAAAATGTGCGGGTGCGTTGCGGAAAACATTGTAATGCATTTTGCACTCGCGTGAGAAAAATCGCGCATGTTTGGTACCCAAACCCGAACTTCTTCACAGAAGTTCGGGCTTGGGATCGGTGTTCTGTAGATTGTATTATTTTCCCTTATAACATGGTTATAAAAGGGAAAATAATAGCATTCTGAATACAGAATGCAAAGTATAATAGTGCTGGAGGGGTTAAAAAATAAATAAATTTAACTCACCTTAATCCACTTGATTGTGCAGCCGGCATCTCCTTCTGTCTTCATCTTAGCTGTGTAGGAACAGGACCTGTGGTGACGTCACTCCGGTCATCACATGATCCATCACATGATCTTTTACCATGGTGATGGATCATGCGATGGACCATGTGATGACCGGAGTGACGTCACCACAGGACCTGTTTCTGCACAAGGCTAAGATGAAGACAGAAGGAGATGCCGGGCTGCGCAATCAAGTGGATTAAGATGAGTCAAATATTTTTTGTTTAACCCCTCCAGCGCTATTTTACTTAGCATTCTGCATTTTCACGCAACCCCATTCATTTCTATGGGGCCTGTGTTACGTGAAAAACGCAGAATATAGAGCATGCTGCGATTTTCACGCAATGCACAAGTGATGCATGAAAATCACCGCTCATGTGAACAGCCCCATAGAAATGAATGGGTCGGGATTCAGTTCACGCATCGCATCCGCGCGGAATACTCGCCCGTGTGAAAGGGGCCTAACTGTCAACCATGAGCAGGTTTTGTTGACATTCATCTAAAGTGCTTAACTTTTTTTTTTTTTATACACAATAACGACTATATTTGAGGCATGCAAGGTGGCTGTAGATATGGTAACATCATAACCCAAGTGTAAAAGCTCATTGAAACGTATGCAAAAATATGAAACAACAACAATCAAAGAATTTCACGGAACACGAAGCCCAAACAACCTGTACAAGAAATCCTAAAGGCTATCTCACTTCTTTTCTTTTCAAATACTTTTAGGGAGGATTTACAAGAGACTGCCAAACTTTTCAACTCCAAAGATTTATGCTGCATTAAAAGAATTAAATTTTAAATTAAAATCAATGAAGAAAGAAGAGTCCATTTAATTTGCTTTCCTCGTATGGATTTGCAATCAAGGACTGAACAAATGTGGTGACTGGTGGCAAGTTAATTTAGCATTGGAGAACTGCTAAAGGAATATAGATGTGCAGTAAACATTTCTGATCAGTCTGGAATTTCTATTTACAACAGGCACTTAGATTGATGTTACACATCATTTTTACTACAAAAGCCAAGTGTTTAAGAAAAGGCTCAAAGAAACTATATTTTTAATTGCATAGAAAGGAGCCAGGTCTTTGAGAAACTTCCACCAGAAATATTTTAAATCTGCATTGCACTGCCAAAATAAAAAACTAAATATAAAATATTGTCCCTGAAACGGCAATCTCAGGGAGATTAAAGTGTGACAGGGAAGGGCTTTGCCTGTAGTGTAATCCCATTAGAACATAGGCAGAGGACAGGTTCGATAGAATGAGATGAGCAAATCGATTCATCTCATCAGCAGGACCTCCAAAAGGTAAAAGAGGCACTGCAGCACTCCTTAATCTTTAATTCACAAACGTCATTTACTCACCAAACGCACATGACAATAAATCACGTTTATGAATTGAAGATTACTGAGTGCTGCAGTGCCTCTTACCTTTTGGATGACTGGGGGTACGGTACCCAACACTGCGAGCACCACCACTGAACCAAGTGTCTTTGCCCTAAGTCCTGCTACAAACACCATTTTCCATTTTGTGTAATCAGCAGGACTTCTTCACCTATGAGGTCGTCTGTCCCCCAAAGTGAAGAAGGTGATGCATCTCCAAATCTCATGTAAGTGCCTGCACAAAGCTTATCTCTGAGGCAATAGGCCACAAGAGGGAATGTAGTGCACAGGACCAGTGGAGGTTGCCTGCAGGATATTTGGAGACACCTCAATGTGACGTGAGTGGAGGAATCATTGGGAGGTTAGGCAAGGAGCAAACATTGGGGAAGAGCAGTGGCGTGGGCACTTTGAAAAGCAAAGCCTGCTCAGCTGGAATGAAGTTTTTGCATATGAACAAGAGAGTTCCTTTCATGGGCAATCAATGAACACCCAAATGTTACAGGTATATATAGAAAGATTTTACTACTGGGGCCCACTGCTAGTAGTTTTATTAATGAAAAGTCAGAGACAGACTCCCATTAAACAAGTATTTTACATATAGTCAGGTTACTCACTACAGTCTGTTTTGGATATGATCCTCTTACTTAGCAAAAATGCCTCGACAGTGTGATTAATAAATAATGAAAATTACCATTTGAAGGGATTGAATCCTGCTCATTCTGGAAGGGGGGGCAAGCCAGTTGCATTTCACAAAGTGAAGAAAGTCAATTTATTGACTAATGAAGAACTCACAAGCATACCTAAAACTGCAAAGTTTGAGGAGATATTGAATTTGTGGGTCTGTTATGAGCATGCTCACCTCCAAATTTCAAAAATCTCCGCATTATAACCGACTGTGGGCAACGTCCAATTTGAATCTTGGCCTCCCTCTTCCTTCTCCTTTACCCCTCTTTTTTTCTTTTATTTTACACTGAAATGACCTTGGGTATTGCATGAGATTTACATTACCAGCCAATTATTTGCTCTGTTTGTATGCTACGGCCGTTTTGTACTGAAGCTTTGTTCTTGCTGTGGCACCTAGCTCTGCTTGAATGCGATTATCAGACTATGTTGCATGCTTATTCTTGTACAATTTTGAAAGAGAAACTATTAATTCCTGTATTTTTGTAAGGGACTGATTAGTATAACTTTAAAATAAGCACCAGTTTAAAAAAAAACCAAAAAAAAAAAAACAGTAAAACAGACAGAGCTGTATTTTTCAGCAGGTAGTAATAAATCAAAAATGTAATCAAGCACAAAATTAAAATGCGGCCCTTCATAATGTATTCATCATTAGGTTTTGATTTTACAACTTGATGTTAAATTCTTCTGGCTCAAGAAACCCATTCAGGACTCAATAAAATCCATACAAGAGCATATTAAATTCTGCTTCTCAACCAAAGTTATCCCTCAGCATTGTGGTGGCTGTTCTCCAAGAGTCAAAGTGTGCAATCACTATGCATATTTTGCTTGGAGTCTGGAGCTTTCTTTTAACAGCAGTTTTCTTTTGAATTTTGTCAGCAGGTGGTATTCTTTTCCATTCTGCACAAAAAGATTTGATTTGGAACAATGCATAATGAAATCATTCTAATTTACATACTTACCCCTCTATTTCCTACAGCCACAGGAACGAATATAGAAGCAGCTAGTTGAGTTCTTAGCCATTTCAAGGCATTATATTTCCTAACCAGACACAGACCCACAAAAGCAACATTTAAAGCATATTGTGATATTGTTTATCGATATACATTTCTAAATATCCCACATATTTTTAACCTGCTAATATATATTTGTCTCAGCATTTAAATAATGTATGCTTAAAGAAGCACCACCACAATTTTTATTTTTATTGTCTAGCCCATTAGAAAGTTATGTAACTTGCAGTGAGTTTTCAGCTCCCTTCTGGTCCTCAGCTGTGTTATGCGGCAGACACGCGTCTCTCCAGCTGACACTGTGTCTTATGTGTGGACAGGAAGTCAAAATCTCTATTCTCGAACCTCGATGTGAATAGAGAAACTGACTTCCTGTCTAGACATAACGCAATCTGTGAGTTTGAGAGTCAACGATGGTCACAGCTGTGGACCAAAAGGAAGTGCATAACTCACAAATCTAGTCTCAAGTAGGAAAATTACCTTCACTACCATTTAGATCATGTAATTGGGACCACACAACAGTAGACTGTCAGGAAAGAAGCGCCTGCTCGTCAGCGGAGGAGACCTCTGTATTTACATGCAGAGATCTCCACCACAGTATTGGAAGGAGCAATTGCTAATGCTATACGGACTCGTTGTTTGCCAGCAGTGGATGCTGTTTACACAGCATGATCTGCTGCCGGCAAACAATCTATTAACCAATCAATGAGTGTTTTGCTCATTTATCATGTAATCGGCGGCACATTTACACTGCTAGATAGCCGCTAACAAGAGTACCTATGAAGGATTTTTAGCGATCATCTGTGGACTTCTCGTCCCGTGTAAAGGGCCCTTAACAAAAACTTTTGTGAAAGTGCTTCTTTAAATGCAGTAAACAAAACACATGATAATAACATGGGCCTAAACTACCACTTATAATACTTAAGGTAGAGTATCAGGTCATCTTTGATTTAATACCCATAATTACTGAATCTACAGCATGAGACTTTTGCCAATCTGCAGAACCAAAATGCACTAAGGAAAACCTTCAGAAGCAGTAAATAACCGTGCAATATCTAGGATAAACCTGCAAGTAATTATTTGCCGAGTTAATTTATAGCTTACAACAACTTTCGAACAATACACAGGATGGAAAATCCTTTAAACTGGCACACTTACAAAGTAACTAATAATAATAAAAATAACAATTAGCTACAGGGGAGTTCTAATTCCTGAGGATTTGTGCGGTCGCAGAGACAAGAAGCTTATTAGCAAGATGTGCAACTTTCTGTACTTGCCACAACATACTTGATTCCCTCAGGAGATGCCTACATGCAGGGGCAAAGTGTGGGGGGGCCAGGGGGGCCGTTGCCCCGGGCACCAAATTGTAGGGGGCGCCAGGCAGAAGGCAGTAAAATGAGGGTGATGAAGCCTATGGCTCCCATCTCCTCCGTTCCGCCTGGCCTCAAGCTTTAAGAAGCAGAAGAGTGGCGCAGGAGTCCAGTAGATCGCGATTATATCACCGAGGCCTCCTGCGCCGGGTCTCACGAGATGACGCAAAGCAGTAGGGCAGGGTGATGGGTTCCTGACCGCCTGCACCGGGACGCTCAAGCAAAGATGGAGAGGTGAGTATTATTATTATTATTTTTTATGTAAGTACTGGGGGCACTATGGAGGTGGGCAAAAGAGATACAAAGGAGAGGAGGCCAGTATATTTAGAAAGAATTGGCACCGTTTATATATTTTACAGAGGGACCATGATATATTATACAGGGGGCCATTATATATTATAGTTATACAGTGGGGCCATAATATATAATAATAATTATACAAGGGGGCCATCATATATTATACATAGGGGCCATTATATATTATAATTATACAGAGAGGCTATTAATAATGGGCCCTCTGTCTCTGTATAATTCTAATATATAATGGCCCCCCTGTATAATTATTATATATTATAGTTATACAGGGGGGCCATAATATATAAAAATTATACAGGGGGGCCATAATATATAAAAATTATACAGGAGGGCCATAATATATAAAAATTATACAGGGGGGCCATAATATATAAAAATTATACAGGGGGGCCATTATATTATTAATAGCCTCTCTGTATAATTATTATATATTATTAATAGCCCCTCTGTATAATTATTATTTATTATGGCCCCTCTGTATAATTATTATTATTATGGCCCCTCTGTATAATTATTATATATTATGGCCCCTCTGTATAATTATTATATATTATGGCCCCTCTGTATAATTATTATATATAATGGCCCCTCTGTATAATTATTATATATAATGGCCCCTCTGTATAATTATTATATATAATGGCCCCTCTGTATAATTATTATATATAATGGCCCCTCTGTATAATTATTATATATAATGGCCCCTCTGTATAATTATTATATATAATGGCCCCTCTGTATAATTATTATATATAATGGCCCCTCTGTATAATTATTATATATAATGGCCCCTCTGTATAATTATTATATATAATGGCCCCTCTGTATAATTATTATATATAATGGCCCCTCTGTATAATTATTATATATAATGGCCCCTCTGTATAATTATTATATATAATGGCCCCTCTGTATAATTATTATATATAATGGCCCCTCTGTATAATTATTATATATAATGGCCCCTCTGTATAATTATTATATATAATGGCCCCTCTGTATAATTATTATACAGACGTGGACAAAATTGTTGGTACCCTTTGGTCAATGAAAGAAAAAGTCACAATGGTCACAGAAATAACTTTAATCTGACAAAAGTAATAATAAATTAAAATTCTATAAATGTTAACCAATGAAAGTCAGACATTGTTTTTCAACCATGCTTCAACAGAATTATGTAAAAAAATAAACTCATGAAACAGGCATGGACAAAAATGATGGTACCCCTAACTTAATATTTTGTTGCGCAACCTTTTGAGGCAATCACTGCAATCAAACGCTTCCTGTAACTGTCAATGAGACATCTGCACCTCTCAGCAGGTATTTTGGCCCACTCCTCATGAGCAAACTGCTCCAGTTGTGTCCGGTTTGAAGGGTGCCTTTTCCAGACTGCATGTTTCAGCTCCTTCCAAAGATGCTCAATAGGATTGAGGTCAGGGCTCATAGAAGGCCACTTTAGAATAGTCCAATTTTTTCCTCTTAGCCATTCTTGGGTGTTTTTAGCGGTGTGTTTTGGGTCATTGTCCTGTTGCAAGACCCATGACCTGCGACTGAGACCAAGCTTTCTGACACTGGCTAGTACATTTCTCTCTAGAATTCCTTGATAGTCTTGAGATTTCATTGTACCCTGCACAGATTCAAGACACCCTGTGCCAGACGCAGCAAAGCAGCCCCAGAACATAACAGAGCCTCCTCCATGTTTCACAGTAGGGACAGTGTTCTTTTCTTGATATGCTTCATTTTTTCGTCTGTGAACATACAGCTGATGTGCCTTGGCAAAAACTTCGATTTTTGTCTCATCTGTCCACAGGACATTCTCCCAGAAGCTTTGTGGCTTGTCAACATGTAGTTTGGCATATTCCAGTCTTGCTTTTTTATGATTCGTTTTCAACAATGGTGTCCTCCTTGGTCGTCTCCCATGTAGTCCACTTTGGCTCAAACAACGACGGATGGTGCGATCTGACACTGATGTTCCTTGAGCATGAAGTTCACCTTGAATCTCTTTAGAAGTCTTTCTAGGCTCTTTTGTTACCATTCGGATTATCCGTCTCTTAGATTTGTCATCAATTTTCCTCCTGCGGCCACGTCCAGGGAGGTTGGCTACAGTCCCATGGATCTTAAACTTATGAATAATATGTGCAACTGTACTCACAGGAACATCTAGTTGCTTGGAGATGGTCTTATAGCCTTTACCTTTAACATGCTTGTCTATAATTTTCTTTCTGATCTCTTGAGACAGCTCTTTCCTTTGCTTCCTCTGGTCCATGTCGAGTGTGGTACACACCATATCACCAAACAACACAGTGATTACCTGGAGCCATATATATAGGCCCAATGGCTGATTACAAGGTTGTAGACACCTGTGATGCTAATTAGTGGACACACCTTGAATTAACATGTCCCTTTGGTCACATTATGTTCTGTGTTTTCTAGGGGTACCATCATTTTTGTCCATGCCTGTTTCATGAGTTTATTTTTTTACATAATTCTGTTGAAGCATGGTTGAAAAACAATGTCTGACTTTCATTGGTTAACATTTATAGAATTTTAATTTATTATTACTTTTGTCAGATTAAAGTTATTTCTGTGACCATTGTGACTTTTTCTTTCATTGACCAAAGGGTACCAACAATTTTGTCCACGTCTGTATATAATGGCCCCTCTGTATAATTATTGTATATAATGGCCCCTCTGTATAATTATTATATATAATGGCCCCTCTGTATAATTATTATATATAATGGCCCCTCTGTATAATTATTATATATAATGGCCCCTCTGTATAATTATTATATATAATGGCCCCTCTGTATAATTATTATATATAATGGCCCCTCTGTATAATTATTATATATAATGGCCCCTCTGTATAATTATTATATATAATGGCCCCTCTGTATAATTATTATATATAATGGCCCCTCTGTATAATTATTATATATAATGGCCCCTCTGTATAATTATTATATATAATGGCCCCTCTGTATAATTATTATATATAATGGCCCCTCTGTATAATTATTATATATAATGGCCCCTCTGTATAATTATTATATATAATGGCCCCTCTGTATAATTATTATATATAATGGCCCCTCTGTATAATTATTATATATAATGGCCCCTCTGTATAATTATTATATATAATGGCCCCTCTGTATAATTATTATATATAATGACCCCTCTGTAATATTACTATATATAATGACTCCCCCTGTAATATTACTATATATAATGACTCCCCCTGTATTATAATATATAATGGCCCCCTCTGTGTTATTACGATATATAATGGCCCATTATATATCCTTATATTACAGAGGGGCCATTATATATTATACAGAGGGGGCCATTATATATAATAACTAATAATAAAACTCTGCATAGATGAGACGCGGCTGAAAAAGGTGTCATGGCGGTCTTATCTCCGAATGAAGACCTTGAGGAAAGTCTACATCACAGGAGTTGTCACAGGATGGATAAGGTGCTGTATTCTCCTGTATATTTTGTAGTGATGTATGCAATGTCCAAACACATATTTGTTTCACGGTAGGGTTGAGGGGTGGATTGAGAATTTGGCCCACCCTGCCGCATCCTGGCTCCAGACTTCAGGTCACATTGTGTGTCTTCTGAATTCTGGGGCCTTATACCCATCTACTACATCATCTGTACTTAGAGAGTTACCACCATGTTATCTGTGGTGTTATATAGGACTGCTACATTATCTGTAAAAGGGGCGTGTCCACAGGTTGGGAGGGGGGGGGGGGTGCGCAATACATGGCTCGCCCCGGGTGCTGGCAACCCACGCTACGCCACTGCCTACATGATCCCTACAATGGGAACACACATTTTGACGCCATGTAAAAACACCAAAAATCTTAAAGGGGTTCTGCACTTTGTTTTAACTAATGATCTATCCTCTGGATAGATCAGCATCTGATCGGCAAAGGTCCAACCCCCGGGACCCCCACCGATCAGCTGTTTGAGAAGGCAGCGGCGCTCCAGCAGTGCCGCGGCCTTCTCACTGTTTACCGCTGGCCCAGTGACATAACGACTAGTATCATGGCCTCGGCGGGGCTAAGCTCTGTTCACTTGAGTGGAGCTTAGCCGCTCCCACGCTAGTTCGTACTAGTCGTGACATCACTGGGCCAGCGGTAAACAGTGAGAAGGCTGCGGAGCTGGTGGAGCGCCGCTGCCTTCTCAAACAGCTGATCGGCGGGGGTCCCGGGTGTCGAACCCCCGCCGATCAGATGCTGATGATCTATCCAGAGGATAAATCATCCGTTAAAACAAAGTGCAGAACCCCTTTAAGTCTGGAAAACAGTGAGGACAAATTTCCTTAAAGGGGTTGTGTCCACTGAGACATTAGTAGCATATGGTGGGTGACACCATATAGGTGTGGGCCCCTTTTCTGAGACCCACACATCTGTAGAACGAAGGCCCCAAAGCGAAGGAGAGCACACCACGCGTGTGCGACGGGCTCTCTTTTCAAATCTATATTAGTTCCAAATATAGTTGATCAAGGCCACAATGAACAAGCACTGCCACCTCTCCATTCACCTTTATGGAAGTTATATAAATAGCCAAGTCAGCACTATTTTTGGAACTCCAACAGAAATGAAGGGAGGGTGGCCTCGCATGCGCAGTGTGCCCGTGTTTACGCAGAGGCCCCATTCTAGAGATCGGTGTGGGTCCCATATCCGACACTGCTGGTATATCCTAGCGATATGCCACCAACATCTCAGATTTGACAACCCTCTTTAAGCACTACTCTTCTTTAATAATATAGCAACATGAGAAATATTATCTTTCTATAGGAAAGTTTATCGAAATGTGCCAAAACCAGTTATTATATTTATCCAGTAGGTTATGATGCATTTCTTAGCGCAAATTAAGGCAATTTCCTCTCTTGGGATTTTCTGGATCGGTGACCATTGTTGGAGTGGTTTAAGTATTTCTAACAGATTTATCAATTGCAAATTTTTTAAGTCACACATATTTTCACAATTTTACTCCATGGAAAGTAAGGCCAAAATGATTACTCTACTTTTCCTATAAACCTAACACTGACGAATGTTGCAACAAATTTACCATACATAGTGCATCTTTCGAAACAGTCAAACTGAAGCAGCACAAAAACAGGCATCTGGCACAAAGAACAAAATGCACAAGTGATAAATTCTGGCCTACGTTTTCTTGGGCTATAAGGATATCGTAAATATCACCCTGGACGATGCTATTATGGCTGATCCACCTTTGGCTAAACAAGGGTAAATGCAACAATGCATGCGGTTGTATTATGGTAATGGAAGCGTTTTTGCAGATCCATGACGGATCCGCCAAAAACGCTAATGTGAAAGTAGCCTAAATTGTCTATCTTCTTGATCAGGGTAAAGATGGAACATGGAGTTTTCAAAGAATAAAAAAAATAAAATAAATTAACACACAAATGCAATGTAAATTTTGAAACTGGAAATTGTTTCAGCTAATGAGATCCTTCAATCCCCTTTGACTTCAATAAGGCAGCAGAACATCCATAGTTATGGGAGCTCAGTAGGGGTAATGTATCAAGTATTCTATTCTACTTTCAAGAACTAAATTAAGAGGATCAATGAGAATGAATGGGTTATAAAAAATAAAAATAAATTGTAATTTTAAATAGTGCAGAGTTTTTAGAAAAGGCCTGGGGAAGCATTGTCTGGACTTTAGTGCATACTTAAAGTAGTAATACTTTAGTGCTATATACTAGTCTACACTCCAGGGTGGTCCAAAAGTATGCAGACACCTGAATAAATGGAAAACGGTAGTTGGGAATGGCATCCTGTGTGTGTGCATGTTGCTAAGGAGAAAGAGGCAAATCTGTGAAGGGTGGTGCCCAACATGGTGGCCATTTTGAAAACTGCCATCTTGGAATCAAGTTGATATTTTCACAAAGTATTGGCTGCCAAAAAAAAATCGATTTGGTTCCAAAATGGCAGCTTTCGAAATGGCAGCTTTGTTAGGCACCACCCCTTACAGATCTGCCCCCTTCTGCTAAGTAACTTGCCACAAACAGGATGGCGTCCCAAACCATGGTCTCCATACTTTTCAACCACCCTGTTGAATACAAAAGGAAAATCTAAAAACAGAATAAAAGTTCTAAAAAAAATTCGTAAGCACACTTTTTTTGAAAAAGCATTCTAGAACAATACAGTTGAAGGGCAACAATACAATGACTATTAGACTCGAGCCTAATGTCTTGCAGATTAAATATTTGTAGGTGCTACAGTCAATCAACATTTCAGAAGAAACTACAGATGAAAGCATCCAGGCATAAAAGGCAAGTGTGATAATTATGATGTGCAGACAAGATAATGGAAAATATTCCAGCCTTTGCCTGGTATATACACTGAGCATAGGCTTGACCTGGACAACTGGTGACGCCTCATCACATTTTACACAGTCAACAAAACTAATGAAATGGTCATTGTTTTATCACTGTAATTACTTAACAGAAAGCAATTATTTCTGCAAGCATCTGGCTAGTGAGTATTATAGAACTGCTATTTAGATAAGAGTTTTTATTCTTTTGAAAAGTGTTGTCCAACAGTTTTTAATATTCAGAGGGAAGCAGGTCGCTCTGTTACAGAGCTGGGGTCTGGAGCTTGTCAAGCTGGAAGAAATTATATCATGTTCATCTTTCATGTGACCATTCACCGATTCACTGGCCTCATCAGTCATGGTTACATGACTGGCATGTGCTTGCTGAGGTCAGTAATTAGATGAGCATTCATGTGAACAACGGAGGATGCAACATCATAACTTCTGGTCCAACAGGACGGACAAAGTTAAAGGGGTTATACGAGACAAAAAAATTTCCCCCATATGCCTGGCCCCCTCACACTGAATCTACTTACCTGGCTCTTGACAATGCTCCTGGTCCGCGCACTGCCGATTCTGCTTCTCCCTGTGCGCGGATGAAAACATCTGGTGTCAGGGGAAGCAGCCAATGGCAGGCAGGGACGAGCCTCCCTAGCATCGTACTGCCATTGGTTGCTCCCCCCCCCCCCCCAACACCAGATGTTTTCATTCGCGCACAGGGAGAAGCTGCAGCGGCTGTGGGGAGACTAGGAGCGGTGCAGGGAGCCAGGTAAGTATATTCAGTGTGAGGGGCCCGGGCATTTTTTGTCTCGGATAACCCCTTTAATACAAGGAATTAATCTACTGAGATTGTCCATATTGCCTCCTTTGCTAGCTTCATTCATTTTCCAGTGCATTACACACGGCTTGTTTCCAGGGGTTACGGCCGCCACTGCTAGTGCAGACACGAGGTCGCCAGGATGGGAGCCACAAAAGTTTGTAAACTTCCCTTTGGATGGGACAATACAGCAGAAAATTGTCCAGCAAATGATTTAAGTGACTGCACAAACGATCGAATTACCCTAGGAGCGCTCGTCAGCGATTATCTGGCAGATTCTCAGCCCATGTAAAGGGTCCTTAGGACTCATGCACACAAACTTATTTTTTTTCCACGTCCATTTTGTTTTTTTCCATACGTGGAATCATTCGATTCAATGGGGCCGCCAGGAAAGATGCTAGGTTAAAGCATTCGGGGCCTGGGCCCCTGTTGTTTTGTCCCAGGCCCCGAATGTCCTGCCTGCCAGATAGATACAACTGTATTGCTGTCCTCAGGACGGCAATACAATTGACTCTAATGCCCTGCAAGAGCGGAAGAACCTATGATGACATCTCAGTCCATGTGTTTTATAATGCAGTAGCTGAAAAGGACCTGCGATGATGTCACCATCAAGTGACCAGTGCAGGAGAGGATGGCTCAGCAGTGAAGAGAATTCCTGGGAAGAAGCTGTGGTGAGGTCTGTACACGAGGAGTAAGTAAAGGGGTAGATTACTCAGTGTGAGAGGCAGAGCAATGTTGGGAGCAATGTTGTAGGTTATTTAACTGGGACTGTATGTTAGGGCTGAAAGGAGGAAAGTTATTTACATAGGACAGTTGGTGGAGTGATGTTATTTATATGGGACTGAAAGTTGAGGGGGGTGATGTTATTTACATGGGAATGCATGTTGGAAGTGGCTGTGGGAGGAAGTGATGTTATTTACATGGGACTGAATATTGAGGGGGTGATGTTATTTACATGGGACTGTATGTTGAAGGCGACTGGGGAGGGGGTGATGTTATTCACGTGGGACTGTATATTGGAGGGGGCAGGAGAGATGGTGTGATGTTTTTTACATGGGACTCTATGGTGGAGGGACTGAGGAATTATAATTTCTGAGGACAGTAAACGGAGGAATATAACTACAGTGGGCACTGCAGAGAACATTATAAATACTGGGGGCACTTCAGGGCAAGCATTATTACAGTAGGGGGCGATATAAATACTGGGGCACTTCAGGGTGAGCATTATAACAGTAGGGGGCATTATAAATACTGGGGACATTAGGTGTTCTTACTACTACTGGGGGCTCTATAGGAGGGACTTATAGATCCACATTATTTTTACCAATATCACTATGGGGGGCCTTATTACTACTGATGGGTCTGTAGAGAGCTTTATTACCACTGGGAGAACAATAAGGGGCCTTATTTTTACTGTGGGCTTTGTAAAGGCATTAATAATACTGGAGGGCTGTTCTACTAATTGGGGCACTTTTGGGGAGCACTATCACTGTTGGAGGCAGTGTAGGGGGCAGTATTACTAATGAGGACATTCTAGAAGGGAATTAGTATTGGTGGGACTATGAGGAGCACTATTTCTATGGGGGGCTTCCTTCAGGATAGTATTTGGGGGTATTGGGTGGGTACAGCGAGCAGCAGGATAACACATTGGGGACTCCAGGTTGGGAGATGATGATAGAAATGTGAGGAAGCTAAAAAAAGGAAATTCATTGTTTTTGGATAGCAGATCCATGTTCACAAAGCACGATCTGCTACCCAGAAACTACGACTGAGATGTCCGCATCATTTCAACCGATAAAGGAGTGCTTTGAGCACCTTGACACAGGCAGATTATCTGGAACAAACACTCATACAAATATTTGTTCCAGATAAGACAAGACAAGGCTGTAAAGTAAAAGGTGGCTTTTTTTTTTTTTCTTGTGGACCTACACTGTTCATGAACATTTAATTTGAATGGCTGACATATAACTTTAAATGAAGGTAGGTTCCTTAAGCATTCTGTAGCCAAACGCTGATGATCAGCTAATCACCTGCCTACCCTTAAAGGGGTTCTCTCATGACTAATGTAAAAAATGATCATATAGTGAATGACAAGCTCTTTCTAATAAAGCCAGAACCAGCCCTGTACCTCACATGAGTCCAGAGATCTCCCCATGCATTGCTCTGCTAGACAAATCAAGCTGACAGCTTAGGTCATGGATGTCAAACTCATGGCCCTCCAGATGTTGCAAAACTACAACTCCCATCATTCCCTGATAGCTGTAGTATGCCCAGGCATGATGGGAGTTGTAGTTTTGCAACAGCTGGAGGGCCACGAGTTTGACATCCCTGGCTTAGGTGGTGCTATACAGATAGATTTTTTGTAATAACTCATTGGCTATGCAAAATTTTTAAATTACCAGCAATTACAAAGGATTCAGACACAGGCGCTGGTTGAAAAACTGTACAATATTTTTGTGGGACAACCCCTTTAATTTAAAAACACATTTGCCCTGATGAGACAACCACTTTAGGGACCATTCAAATAAAGTTTTTTTTCAGCGGAACTTTGTCACGGACAGCCGCACTGAAATTTTTATGAAATCCCCCCAGCAGCGACGTGGTTGCACAGCAACCCATCCCCTTGACAGTGACCTCCACGGGGCCTGCCCCCTTAACAGTGACCTCTACAGCACCCACCCCTTAACACTGACCATAGGTTACAGTCCCCTTAACTGTGACCTCCACCATTCCCAGTCCCCTTAAGAGAGACCTCCACAGCGACTGCCCCTTTAACAGTGACTGCCACAGTACCTCGCTGCCCCTTTAATAGTAGCCTCCATAGTCCCCTCCTCCCTTAACAGTGACCTCCACAGTGCCTGCCCCTTTGTGCGGCACTGCAGTTCTACCCCATTTGACTCAAATGGAGACTAGTTGAAATACCAAACAAAACCTATCAGCCAGGGTGGTTCTATTTAGGTAAGAAAGCAGCTATGTTTATCTAAGGCTACATGCACACAACCGTATGTGTTTTGCGGTCCGCAAAACAAACAAACAAAAAAAAAAAAACAGATGACATCCGTATGCCATCCTTTTTTTTGCGGATCCATTGTAACAATGCATAAAACGGACAAGAATAGGACATGTTCTATTTTTTTTGCGGGGCTACGGAAGGGGACATACTGATGTGGACAGCACACAGTGCCCGTCCTTTGGCCACATCCCAAACTGATGACCACTTCACTGTGAACAATGCCCTGCGGAACCGGATGATGAATTCCACAACTTCAGACAGACACATTTAAGGGCGGTGGGAGGCATCCAAGTGTCACGTGAGACTATTCAAAACTGTTTACATCAACGTGGTCTGTGTGCTAGATGACCTGCAAGGGTACCTGACCAGGCACAGGGGTCATCGTCTTGCATGGACCAGAAAGCACCAACAGTGGAAGAGGGACAAGCGGCCCTTAGTGCTGTTCACTGATGAAAGTCGATTCATGCTGAGTAGAAATGAAATCTCCAACATCATTGGTGGCCATCAAGGAGAGCGCTATGCATCTGCCACTGTTGTCAGAGGGGTCTTTGGTGGTGGTGGTGGTGGTGTTACAGTGTGGGCAGGTATGCCTAGTCAAAGAACTGCCCTACATTTTGTGATTGGTACAATGACAAGCCCGTACTACTTGAATATCATTATTCAAGTCATTTTGCCTGTGAGGAATGTGGAAATTATGATTTAATGTCAACCATGATTTTGATTGGATTTGATTCAACTTTATGGTCAGTACACCGGTATAAATACAGGGTAAGGAAATGCAGCCATCTGCTGTCAGATAGCAGAGAACTCCGCAGGGGGTCCTGGCTCAAGCAGGCCACTAGCGTACATTTCCCACCTTCACCCAGCCAGCCATAAAACCAAGCTAATTTAACATGAAAAACCTCTCTGTAGGGAGTCTCAACCATTGCCCAGATCAATTGGATCCCTCAGACATCTAGGAACCGGCAATTCATCCCAGGCAAAAGTCAGTTATAAATCTGCGAACTAGGGGCCAAGACCGACATGCCCCTGGTCGTAGGTTGGTAGTAGGATGCCAGGAAGGGGAGATACACAGATCTCCCCACAGAAAGCTAGTAACGGTACCATGTTTGGGCTCTACCTGTAGCCAGAACCCAGGCTGATCCGTTGATCCCAGATCCATCTCCATGTGACCTTCTGGTCTGTAGCTATGAATCCTAATGAGTTTAATGGGTCTTTTGGCTGTCAGGACCAGGAGGGAGGGGGGACCCCTCCCAGAGGCAGGAAGGGGAGTGGCTGACTACAGGTAGAAAGGCCCACGCAGGCAGAGTTCAGCGTCTTTCTCTGGAGGGGGGGGTCACGTTGTGTAACGTGTTTGGAGGGACCTGGAAACTGCTGACATCACTGCCCCCATGTGACTACAGCCAAGCCTTACAGCAATCCAGAACTCATCCCAACCCAAAGGACTCATCCATCTGGTAAACTAACATTTGTTCTGCTTAACCCTGTTTGTACCACGCAATCTGTATTTACCACTCAGACCACTGTATATATTCTCTGTGTAGATCGTGTAATGTCCTTGGCAATTAAATATATATTTTTAATCTTGTGCTGTCCTTGTATCTCGATCACGAATCCCCATGTCAGTGTTTCGGCATAGTCATACGCTACTGCGGGTTGGTTTCTCACCCTATATACTCCCGTTAGCGGACCGGATTTATATCAAACGAGAAACTGGTGGCAGTCTACCCGGGCTGAGAAAGCGCTGTTTCACTGGGTCAGTGAAAAGGCTCTCTCTCAGCTTGTGGCCTCTCTGTGCACGCATGGACAGGATGCGTCTGTGTAAACTGTATCAAGCGGACCTTACGTACTCCCAGGAGGGTGTAACGTCCTATTGGTAACCAGTGACTATACCGTATCTCGTGAGCTCAACGCGATTGATGTCAGGCGGAGCCGCGAGGTGCGGTATTAGTCACAGTGCCTCTGCATGAACAACACAGACCTAGTGTCATCTTCATAGATGACAATACGCCAGCCCATCGAGATCGAACCATTAGGGAACGGCTGATGGAGACTGGGGTACCTCAAAAGGAGTGGCCTGCACTTTCTTCAGACCTGAATCCTGTTAAAAACCTATGGGACCAGCTGATATATACACACAGTTGTGCTCATAAGTTTACATGCCCTTGCAGAATTTATGATTTCTTAACCATTGTTCAGAGAATATGAACAACACAAACTTTTGTTTCACTCATGGTTAGTGGTCGGCTGAAGCCATTTATTGTCAAACAACTGTGTTTACTCTTTTTAAATCATAATCACAACACAAACTACCCAAATGACCCTGATCAAAAGCTTACATACCCCAGTTCTTAATATCGTGTATTGCCTGTCCCCTTTAACATCAATGACAGCTTGAAGTCTTTTGTGCTAGTTGTGGATGAGGATCTCTATCTTGTCAGATGGTAAAGCTGCTCATTCTTCCTGGCAAAAAGGCTCTAGTTTCCCTAAATTCTTGGGCTGTCATGCATGAACTGCACATTTAAAAGGTCTCACCGGAGTGGCTCAATGATATTGAGGTCTGGAGACTGAGATGACCACTCCAGAACCTTCACTTTATTTTGCTGTAGACAATGACAGGTCGAATTGGTCTTGTGTTTTGGATCATTGTCATGTTGGAATGTCCAAGCACGTCCCATGCGCAGATGCGGGATGGAGTGCAAATATTCCTCCAGTATTTGTTGATACATTACTGCATTCATATTGCCATCAATTCTGACTAAATTTCCTGTGCCTTTGTAGCTCACACGTCCCCAAAACATCAGCGATCCACCACCATGTTTCACAGTAGGAATGGTTTACCTTTCATCATATGCTTGGTTCACTCCTCTCCCAATGTAGCATTTATGCTTTTGTCTAAACTGTTCAATTTTAGTCTCATCACTCCACATGATTTTGTGCCAGAAGGTTTGAGGCTTGTCACTGTGCTGTTTGGCATATTGTAAGCGGGATACTTTGTGGTATTTGCATAGTAATGGCTTTCTTCTGGCAACTCAACCATGCAGCCCATCTTTCTTCAAATGTCTCCTTATTGTGCATCTTTAAAACAGCCACACCACATTCTTCCAGAGTCCTGTATTTCAACTGAAGTTATTTGTGGGTATTTCCTTGCATCCCGAACAATTTTTCTGGCAGTTGTGGCTGAAAGTTTAGTTGGTCTACCTGACCGTGGTTTGGTTTCAACAGAACCCCTACTTTCCAGTTCTTAATTAGAGTTTGAACACTGCTGATTGGCATCCTCAAGTCCTTTGATATTTTCTTATTAGGGATCGACCGATTATCGGTTTTACCGATATTATCGGCCGATATTGAGGATTTTAACTGTTATCAGTGTCGGCATTTATTTTGCCGATATTCCGATAACAAATCGGGAACACAGATCGCGCTGCTGACAGCGCTCTCCGTGTTCCCTCTGCAGCACAGGGGAGAAGGAAGCAGTGTCTCCCTCCCCCCTGTGCTGCTGCTGCCGCCGCCAATGGGAGGACAGGGAACAGGAGGAGGGGAGGAGCTATGGCCACTGCGCCACCAATGAAGATAAGTCTCTCATTCATTCATATACAGGAGGCGGGAGCTGTAGAATCACATAGTCGGCTCCTGACCTCTATGAGCTGTAGCTGCGATCTACGGTAGTTAACCCCTCAGGTGCCGCGGATCGCAGCTACCGCTCATAGAGGTCGGGAGCCGGCTATGTGATTCTGCAGCTAGCTCCCGCCTCCTGTATATGAATGAATGAGATTAATTTTCATTGGTGGCGCAGTGTGCCCACGGCCGCCCACCCCCACCCCAGTATTAACAACATTGGTGGCGCAGTGCGCCTGCGGCCCCCCACCCCCACCCCAGTATTAACAACATTGGTTGCGCAGTGCGCCCGCGGCCCCCCCACCCCAGTAATAACTAACAACATTGGTGGCGCAGTGCCCCCCCCCCCCCCCCCCCGCAGTATTAATCACTGGTGGCAGTGGCCACAGGATCCCCTCCTCCTCCGATCGGAGCTCCAGCAGTGTAATGCTGGGGCTCCGATCGGTTACCATGGCAGCCAGGACGCTACTGAAGCCCTGGCTGCCATAGTAAGCTCCATGCTGCTGTGTGCACAAAGCACAGAGCAGCAGGGGGTGTAAAGTCCTATTCACCCTGATAGAGCTCTATCAGCGTGAATAGGACAAGGGTTCTAGTCCCTAAGGGGGCTAAAAGTTTGTAAAAAAAAAAAAAAAAAAAAAAAAAAAAAACACAACACCAAAATATTAAGTATAAATGAAAAAGAAAGATTTACAAAAAATAATAAAAAATACACATTAACAATAAACATTCATTTTCAGCAGGAATTTATTTTTTTTTTTTTTCTTTTCAAAAATGAAAATTCACATAATATCGGTATAAATTATCGGCTATCGGCCTAAAAGTTCACAAATTATCGGTATCGGACCTAAAAAAATCTATATCGGTCGATCCCCATTTCTTATATCCCTTTCCTGTTTTAAAGACTTCAACTACCTTTTCCCAAAGATCCTTTGACAATTATTTTGCTTTACCCATGACTTAGAATCCAAACAACCTCACTGCAGCACTAGATGAAAGATGTAAGGGTCTGTCAGGAAAGTCATTGACCTTTTATACACAACCACTAATTACAAGCAAACAGATCACAGGTGAAGATGGTTATCTTTAATAGCCATTGTAACCCTTTTGTGTCAAGCTGTGTGCATGTTATCAGGCCAAATCACCAGGGTACAGTATGTAAACTTTTGATCAGGGTGATTTGGGTAGTTTATGTTGTGATTATGATTTAAACAAAGAGTAAACACAGTTGTTTGACAATAAATGGCTTCAGCCAACCACTAACCATGAGTGAAAAAAGTTTTTGCGTTTTCATTCATTCTCTAAACAATGGTTAAGAAATCAAATTCTGCAAGGGTATGTAAATGTATGAGCACAACTGTGTATACACACTACCTGGCCAAAAGAAAAATGGCACACACTGCAATATTTCAACTTCAGCTTTGATTTCGGCATGTCTTTGCTGTGGCATCGTTTTCACAAGCTTTTGCAATGTCTGGACATGTATTTCTGCCCAGAGTTGCATTATTTCTCCCCAAGATCTTGTATTGATGATGGGAGATTTGGACCATTGCGCAAAGACTTCTCCAGCACATCCCAAAGATTGCCAGTGGGGTTCAGGTCTGGACTCATGATGTCTCATTCTCCCTGAACCACTCTTTCACAATTTTAGCCTGATGAATCCTGGCATTGTCATCTTGGAATATGCCCGTGCCATCAGGGAAGAACAAATCCATTGATGGAATAACCTGGTCATTTAGGATGTTCAGGTAGTCAGCTTTCCTCTCTCTTGGAGCACATACTGTTGCTGAACCTAGACCTGACCAACTGCAGCAACCCCAGATCATAGCACTGCCCCCACAGGCTTGTACAGTAGGCACTAGGCATGATGGGTGCATCACTTCAGCCTCCTCTCTTCTTATCCTGATACGCGCTTACACCCCCACCTTAAATTCATACAGCTGATGGGTGAGTGTGTCGGACCCCAGCCGATCTGATATTGATGACCTATCCTGAGGATAGGTCATCAATATTAAAAGCCTGGAGAACCCTTTTAAAAAAAACAAGTCTCCAGCGACTGGCCAAAAATAGCTTTGGCTGAAAGGGGTTAAAATATATATAAATAAATAATATCAGTCACAAACTAGTACAAATTGTTTTCATCATGTTACTTGATTACAACTGATTACAGAAAACTGATTACAATTATACATACAGATATGACCATGTAAATATGCATAAATAAGTGTTTACCTTGAGCCAGCCTTTCCAGTCTCTTTCCGTGTTCTGGTGGTATAGAGTACCTTTTGGAGTAAACCAAAATGTATTAGTTAAAACATCAAACTTGAATGATCACTAACTTTTCACACAAGTTTGCATAAGTACAGGCGAATATAAGAAACGATCTAATATATCTCATCAGGCCTCGCTCCTAGAACCTTCTAAACTAACACTCTTAGGCCTCATGCACACGGCCGTTGTTTTGGTCCACATCCAAGCCGCAGTTTCACATTCACTTCAATTGGGCCGCAAAAGATGCGGACAACACTCCGTTTGTGGACCGCAAAACACACAACGGTCGTGTGCATGAGGCCTAATTCTGTCTTGCGAGACAAAGATGGTCTGTCAGCTCACTGAAGGATCAGATTACAAGATACCATAGAAGTTTATGGAGAGGGAAGGAGGAGTGAGCTGCAGTGAGAGAAAAGCAGAGACACACAGACAGACACTGCCCAGCTAATAGTGTTATATCATACCCAAGCATTTAATTCTCCACATTAAAGGGAACCTGTCACCGGGATTTGGGTTATAGACCTGAGGACATGGGTTGCTAGATGGCTGCTAGCACATCCGCAATATCCAGTCCCCACAGTTCTGTGTGCTTTTATTGTGTAAAAATAACGACTTGATGCATATGCAAATTAACCTGAGAGGAGTCCTGTATGTGAGATGAGTCAGGGACTGGACTCATCTCAGGTTAATTTGCATATGTATCAAATCGGTTTTTTTTACACAATAAAAGCACACAGAGCTATGGGGACTGGGTATTGTGGATGTGCTAGAGGCCATCTAGCAACCCATGTCCTCAGCTCTATACACAAAATCCCGGTGACAGGTTCCCTTTAATACAACTTTCTAATGCTCTGTATGGTAATTCTGAGCGAACAAAATAATGAAGGAAAGAGCAGAATCTCCTGGTTTTCATGTGCTTTATATGGGAAACATTTAGTATTTATTCTTCAGGGACAACTGAGAAGTAGAGACTGTAGAGGGAAACCTGCTAATAACTGCAGAATACAGGTACTTTAATTTTCAAAATTCTGACACCGGCATTAGTAATTTGAGTATACAGAAACAATTGTAAAAATGATTGACCAATATTAATTAACCCCTTAAGGACCCTCGCCGTACATGTACGGCGCTGGTGGACGTGACTAAAGGACCAGTGTCGTACATGTACGGCTCCTGCACCCACCCGATCAGCGGCACAGACCCAGCAGTCCCTGACAGCCAGGCCCCTGCTGCATACGCCGGCATTGGTGAAAACACAGATGCCGTATCTCCTTCGGGTCCCTGGGGAACATAAGGCAGAGAAGGCAAGCCCGATGCCTTCCATAGGCATCGGGGCTTGCCTTCTACGGGAGCCTGTGAGATCCAGCCCTTAGGCTACTTTCACACTAGCGTTCGTCGGTCCGCTCGTGAGCTCCGTTTGAAGGGGCTCACGAGCGGACCCGAACGCTTCCGTCCAGCCCTGATGCAGTCTGAATGGATGCGGATCCGCTCAGACTGCATCAGTCTGGCGGCGTTCAGCCTCCGCTCCGCTCGCCTCCGCACGGACAGGCGGACAGCTGAACGCTGCTTGCAGTGTTCAGCTGTCCGCCTGGCCGTGCGGATCCGTCCAGACTTACAATGTAAGTCAATGGGGACGGATCCGTTTGAAGATGCCACAATATGGCTCAATCTTCAAGCGGATCCGTCCCCCATTGACTTTACATTGAAAGTCTGGACGGATCCGTCCGAGGCTATTTTCACACTTAGCTTTTATATGCCAAAATAATGCAGACGGATCCGTTCTGAACGGAGCCTCCGTCTGCATTATTATGATCGGATCCGTTCAGAACGGATCCGATCGAACGCTAGTGTGAAAGTAGCCTTAGGCTGAGTCTCGCAGGCAGGCTGTCGGCATGAAAGCTGAAGTGAAATAGCACATGATCTAACCTGTCAGACAAACATTGTAGAAAACAACAACAAAAAACTGTGCCAAAACAGCTATTTTTTGTTACCTTGCCTCACAAAAAGTGTAAAATAGAGCAATCAAAAATCATATGTACCCCAAAAGAGTACCAAACTGCCACCTCATCCCGTAGTTTCCAAAATGTGGTCACTTTTTGGGAGTTTCTACTCTAGGGGTGCACCAGGGAGTCTTCAAATGTGACATGGCAACTTAAAATTATCTCACTGAAATCCGCCTTCCAAAAATCATATGGCGTTCCATTCCTTCTGTGACCTGCCACGTGCCCGTACAGCGGTTTACGACCACATATGGGGTGTTTCTGTAAACTACAGAATCAGAGCAATAAATATTGAGTTTTGTTTGGCTGTTAATCCTTGCTTTGTTATTGTAAAAAATGGATTAAAAAGGAAAATCTGGCAAAAAAAGTTAAATTTTATCTACATTTTCCTTTAATTCTTGTGGAACACATAAAGGGTTAACAAAGTTAGTCAAATCAGTTTTGAATATCTTGAGGGGTGTAGTTTCTAAAATGGGGCCACTTATGGGTGGTTTCTATTATGTAAGCCCCACAAACAGACTTCAGACCTGAACTGGTCCTTTTAACGTCCCCAAAGAAAATGTCATTTACTAAATGATCCAAAACATGAAGTAGACATATGGGAAATGTAAAGTAATACCGTATTTTTCGCACCATAAGACGCACCCCCCACCCAAAGTGGGGGGTGTGCCCCTGCGTCTTATGGTGCGAATACTAATGAGCCGGTTCCATTATGGACCAGGAAGCGGTGAAGGATCTGTACTCACAGCTTTCTGGTCCTCGGCTGTGCAGGGCTGTGCGCCACTTCACAGTGCACAGCTGACAGCCGCATGGATGAGGATCGTGATGGTGAGGAGCAGTAAGTGACTTTTTATTTTTTCATCTGAAGCAATATGGGGCTGAGAGAGGCAATGGGGGGCTGACAAAAAGAGGCAATCGGGGCTGATATGAGACTAGGGCTAGCCAAAAGAGGCATGTGGACTGATATGAGACTGGGGCTAGTCAAAAGAGGCATGGGGGGTTGATTTAAGACTGGGGGTCTGATCTGAGGTCTGAATGGGGTCTTATTTATATTGGGGCTCATATCTGAGGTCTGATTGGGGGTCATTCACTTTTGGGTGTGAGCTGAGGTCTGATCTGAGGGTCTTATTGGGGTCTTATTAACATTGGAGGTCTGATTGGGGCTGTGATCTAAGGTCTGATTAACATTGGGCGTCTGATTGCTGATCTGACCTTAGGTGTAATGAAAAACATTTTTTTCTTATTGTCCCCCTCTAAAACCTAGGTGCGTCTTATAGAGCAAAAATATGGTAACTATATTAGGAGGTATTACTATCTGTTTTAAAAGCAGAGAAATTGTAAAAAAAAAATTGAATTTATCAAATTTTGGGGTAAAGTTTTATTTTAATAAATAAAAGTGAAATATTTTGACTCAAATTTTACCACTGTCATGAAGTACAATGTGACGAGAAAACAATCTCAGAATGGCTTGGATAAGTAAAAGCGTTGTTAAAGGGAACCTGTCACCGGGATTTTGTGTATAGAGCTGAGGGCATGGGTTGCTAGATGGCCACTAGCACATCCGCAATACCCAGTCCCCATAGCTCTGTGTGCTTTTATTGTGTAAAAAAACCCATTTGATACATATGCAAATTAACATAAGAGTCATATCTTACTTGTGTGACCAGAGAAGAGTCATATTTTCAAGCTCCGACTCATCTCAGGTTAATTTGCATATGTATCAAATAGTTTTTTTTTTTTACACACTAAAAGCACACAGAGCTATGGGGACTGGGTATTGAGGATGTGCTAGCAGCGATCTAGCAACCCATGTCCTCAGCTCTATACCCAAAATCCCGGTGACAGGTTCCCTTTAAAGTTACCACCACATAAAGTGACACGTCAGATTTGCTTTCCTTAAGGTGAAAAATGGCAGAGTCCTGAAGCTTGGAAAAAGCTCAAGATCAATAATTGTCAACTGAAACCCCCTTTTTTTTTTACAACACAAAGCTGTGTATGTTCATCTGCAAACAAACTTTCCTTCTTTAAATTATACTAATGTGAAATTAAATAGGAATGGATAAAATCAGGGTCAAAGGATCCAGGGCTTGGGCCCAGATGTTTTGTCCACGGCCTCAAATGTTGCGATAGCAGAGAATACAGTTGAACTATTGCCCCGCGACTCACTGTCACAGGCCACCGACATAGAAAAGAGTAGAACAGAGCAGTCGATCGCCAAACAAACACCTGTGCTGGTTCTCAGGCGAAAATCACTGCACACGTGTATGTCAAGATGTAGGCAGTGTGTTAACTTCAATGCGACCACCTGTGCCCAGAAGCCAGCAACTTGGGCTGCAAACAGGAAGAGGCATGTGTTTTTTGCCGACACTGGGGAAACAACTTGATGCCATGAGTAAGGGCTCATGCACACAAACGTTTTTTGCGTTCAGTATACGGGACGTATTTTGATTCCGTATACGGTCCATATATGGAACCATTCATTTCAATGCTGTCGGCATCCGTTGCTCCGTTCCGTGGCCCCGCAAAAATTATGAGACATGTCCTATTCTTGTCCGTTTTGCGGACAAGAATAGGCATTTCTATAATGGGCCTCCTTTCCGTTCTGCAAATTGTGGAAGGCACACGGACGGCATCCATGTGCATGAGCCCTAAGCATGTGATGTCTGAAACATGTCATCGCTGTAGCTGAATCATGTTAACCTTTTAATGTATTTCACACAAAGAATGTGGATCTTTTATCCTCAAGTCCTGAAGCTACTAAGTTTTTGATGATATCGGGAGGAAGATAGTACCGGGAGGCACTATGTGGGGGGGGGGGGGTAGAACTACAGGGGTTCTCTAAGTACTGGAGGCACCATGTGAAGGGACTTTATAACTACAGGGGGAGTCTAAGTACTGGGTGCACTAGAGAGGGGTACTTTAAGCACAGGGGACACTAAGTACAGGGGACATTATACCTACAGAGAGGCATTATAACTATTAGGGACACTACAGAAGCACTTTACAAGGGCACAAAAAGTGACATATACTGATTGGGGTCACTACAGAGGGGGCATTACATTGGGGGCATTACAGGGGGCCATAATACATATTGGGGACACTACAGGGGGCATTATACATACTGGGGGCACTTCAGGGGGCCATTATAATTACTGGGAGCAATATAAGGGGCCTTAAAGCGGTATTCCCATCACATACAATGGCGGCAGTGGGGGTTATATCGCTAGGATATGCCCCCATTGTCCGATAGGTGCAGGTCCCACCTCTGGGACCTGCACCTACAAAGAGAACGGAGCGGGAGAGCTGTGGCTGGAGGACCCTGGGTTTCCCGGGGGTCCGTCCACCACCATGAGCTGCTCCCATACAAGTGAATGGGAGCACACCACGCACGTGCGGCCCCTGCTCCCATTCATTTCTACGGGGCAGATGGAAATAGCCGAGCCAGCGCTCAGCTATTTTTGGCGGCCCTACTGACATGGTCCAATAACAGACATGCTAAATTGAATGGTGCTATTACTAACCCCTTAATTACTTTTCCTTCCCTCATGAAACTGTTGGAATCCTTTACTAAAGCATCAGGACTATCTATTAACCATGCCAAGTCCGAGTTACTTTTATGCAATACCCCGGACTCTACTAGGCTAGCAATAATGCATAATTTCCCCTTTCAATATAGACCCCAGCACTTTACTTACCTAGGGACCCAGATACCAGGTAGTTTGAGCCTAGTTTATAAGACCAATTACCTGCCCATATATCGTAAAATACGACAGGACTTACTGGCATGGCAAACCATGCAAATATCTTGGATAGGTAGAATAAACATAATCAAGATGGTAGTCCTACCTAGGTTACTATATTTGTTTAGAACCTTGCCAGTTCCAGTCCCTATCAAGGACCTGGAATCCATACAGAGAGATGTGATGAAGTTTATCTGGGCAAATAAACGGCAGCGTATATCTAGAGCGACGATGTGTAGACATAGAACCCAGGGAGGCTTGTCAGTACCCGATTTTGTGAAGTATTATAGGGCAGCGAGATTGGCCCAGATGTTCTTGACCCTTCTTGACCCGCGAGAACACCCTATCTGGATCGGGATGGAGCTCGACAACTTTAAACCCTACACCTGGAGGGCTTTAATTTGGTCAACCTCTCCCATTCCTCAGGTTCTGCATACTAACTCAATACTGTCATACTACTCTATCCTACTTTGGAGGTCGGTCCGATTTAAGTCTACACTGCAGGGCAGACCCTCGCCATTGGAAAATCTGTTGGGGAATCCTGCTTTCCTACCAGGTACTCAGTCGCACGTACTGGATTGGTGGGTGAACAATAACCTATGTTCCCTACTCAAATTTTTGAATAGAGGTAGACTGATCTCTTCTACGGATTTTATAGAGAAGTTCTCTCCTCCCACTAGAGAGCACTATACCATGCACCAAATTTTCTCCTTTTTCAGAACAATTATGCCGTCGGACCGCCCCATAGAATTATCACCATTTGAGCGTTCAATCAATTTTTCTCTGTACAGACAGGGGTTATTGTCTAGAATGTATGCAGCACTTAATGCAGTTCCAGTTGGCTATAAGATGCCGTACATGAGGGCTTGGGAAGAGGACTTAAGCCGAGAATTTTCACCCTCCAAGTGGTCGGAGCGTTCTACAACCCTTACGAAGGGCTCTTGGCAAGTCACTTTGGCCGAGTCCTCGGTAAAGGTGCTCCATAGGATTTATATGGTTCCAGCCCGCTTACATAGTATATACCCAGAGGTATCCCCGATATGCTTTAGAGGGTGCGGTGAGATAGGGTCTATGATACATATGTGGTGGTCATGCCGAATGGCTGGGAGGTTTTGGAGCAAGGTGACAAATTTAGTCTCATCGGTTTTGGGATACCCTTATCCAATGACAGTTACCTTCTGTCTGCTAGGGGATAAACCCCATAGATTGCCCTTTGCCAAATTCAAGCTGGCCCAATTCATACTCATGGCAGCCAAGATCCACATAGCTTTTAAATGGCGTTCAAATTCCTTATCCTTTCAGGCTGTCCTGGATAGGGTCAATAGAATATTATTATGTGAAAAGCTCTCAGCCATTCGTACCGACACGTATGCCGCCTTTGAAAGGGTATGGGAACCTTGGATAGCTTCCCCTCATTCTTCAAACATCCGATACAGCATTTCTCTCTAACTCTTTGTGACTTCAGACTGGCTTATGTGAATGACGCCCTTTCTCTCTCTCCACATATAATTATGTATGTATTATCCAATGACTCATAACCTACTGCGATGTTTGTTGCGTGTAACTCCAAGAATATTTTTGTTTTATGTTCTTTGATTTAACATTTGCCGATGTAATGACTCTTATGCTCAGTATTTGATAAACCAATAAATGGTTTTTGAAACTAAATTGAATGGTGCCCTTAAAAAACATAACTTATCCAGGATACAAAAAGCACTCATATGGTTATATGAATGAGAAATTAAAAACGTTAAGGCTATTGGAACGTAGGGAGGAAAAAATCTAATTGAAAAAAACAAAAATGGGCCTGGTACTTAAGCAATGAAATGAGAAGTCCCATCACATGGAAAAAGAACGCAATGGTGTAAAATAACAAAAAACTGTTATGGGTTACCACTTCCCAGTTACTTCAGTACAGTCCCCACCTGTTCTTCCTGCTCCAGCAATTATATGCTGACACAATAGGCGACTGCAGCAGCCAGTCACTGGCGGTAGTGGTGAAGCGTCAACATAACAGAAGCCGCCACTGCAGCTAGAGATTGGAGGCAGCAGTCACATGTGTCATTGTGTTTGCTTCTACTTTTGTATTTTCAGCCATGGCTCACTTCGTTATACAGGATGTGTGAACTAAGTGTATCTTTTGTTTTGCAGCATGTATTTGGAGGTGTCACTGTCTCTAACAAATCAGTCCTTGCCACAGGCTGTTTAGTGCAGTATATAGCCGTCACCTGCTCTCCTTGAATTCATTTGAGGCCTGCTGGCACAAAGAGAGGAGCCTGCTATCCCTCAATTCATTTGAGGACCGTTGGCACAGAGTGAAGTATGACAGAGTGGATTCCGATACAGAAAGAGGTGATCTTGTTTTGGTGGATGGACACGGATAATAATAATACCTCATACATTTTATATAATGAACACAGCATTAGCTCACATGTCCTATGTTTGGAGAGGGCTGTTGCATTGTGTTTGCTTGTACTTATATTGTGCCAACAGGTCATCAATGGAGCAGAAAGAACCGAGGCAGGTGTGGGACTGAGAGAAGTGTCAGCTTCGGAGTAGCAGGAGTGAGTGTGAAGGGGAATATTACTCCTATTTTATGCAAGCAGTTTAAAGGGAATCTGTCACGTTGAATATGGCGTTTGATCCGAAGGCACCATGTTATAGAGCTGGAGGAGCTGAGCAGGCCGATATATAGGTTTTGCAGAAAAAGATTCAGCAATGCTTGTATTTTATACATATAAATTCCTGCTCCTAATGAACTTTTAAGGAGATGATGGAAGCTATCTTCATATACACATTCATGCAGGGAAGACTGTCAACGCAGGAGGTGGGGGCGATGCCCAGGGGGTCGTCTGAGCGCTTCTCACTGAGACTGGCCGGGTACTTAATGATCACATCCTGTCAACATTAATTAATGTAGGAGTATCAGGTACTTATGCATCTGGATGAAGGTTGTAGATGCCTTCCCGAATTAACTGCATTGCCATCCTCAGAACAGTGATGCACTTGAATGCTGCTGTGAGGGTGGTGGTATTTTGTGCTGCACTACAGTACTGCTAGCCCTGCCTACTTGTTTTGCCCGGCCTTCTGTCAATTTGGACTTGCCCATGACATGGGTCACTTTTAAAGAGGACCTTTTGTGCGATTTTATTAAGGGAGATATATACCTGTACTTGCGGGGTACCTCTCGCTGATGCTGCCACCCTGCATGATTTTTCTTTAAATATGCCTCCTATGCCCCTCTGGATTTCTCCAGCTCAGTATGCCAATACTGAGCATCAGAACAATGAGGAGGAGGAGACGCAGTCTTTCTCTGTGGGCGTCTCCTCCTCCCCTGGCTGTAGCGCTGTCCAATCGCTGTGATGTTCTGCGCTGCGAAGGAGACGCCCACGGAGAAGTATTAGCATACTGAGCGGGAGAAATCCGGCAGGGCACAGCGGAGCATAGGAGGCATATTTTTAAAAAACCAAGCAGGATGGCAGCATCAGCAGGGGGTATCCCGCAAGTACAGGAATATATCTCCCTTAATAAAATTGCATGAAAGGTCCTCTTTAAGTTTCCAGGGACACCAAGTTCACAGTCCACCCATGGCAGCCAATCACCAATAGGACCATCTCCTTGACTTCAAAGGCCAGAATGAGAAGGAATATAAATCAATGAAATATAACTAAAAAACTATACAATGGATCCACTCAGCTCCTCCTGCTCCACAACATGCTGCCCGCAAACTGCACTGCATTTTCATGGTGACATTTTCCCTTTAAATAAAATGTATGGGCAGTATAGGTATAGGCCATCAATATTAGATTGGTGGCTGTCCCGACTCAGCTCCCACATCTATCAGCTGTTTAAAATGGTGTGACACTCACAAGAACAGCCGATCAGAGGGGGTGCCAAGATTTGCACACCTGCCAATCTAAAATTGACGGGGTGTCCTGAAAAAAAAAAAAAAAAATTATATATATATATATATATATATATATATATATATATATATATAATAAAACACATAGCACCACTACTACAAAACAAAAAAAATGCTAATATTTCTTTGTTTATCCAAAATGTAAAAAAGCTCATGTATGTGTGTAGCCCAACACACATAGACAGAACCTAACAGCACATGTCACATCTCAAAATGTGTTCCCTCAGCAGGCAGGATGCACAGTACTATGCCGAACCATTTCAAAATAATTTTACCCTTGAATAAAATCAAAGACTCGCCTACAGAAATGTTTTTTCAAGCGTGTGTACATCAGTTGAATTTTTCAGATGGGAAATCAATGGATTGAACATACTGTAGATGGAGAGTGTCGTCCAAATGAGGAAACACCCAGAGGATTCGATGCCTGTCTTGTAAGTTACAGATGGAAAAATGCACCATGAGGAGTTGTTCTAAAGGAGAGAATGTTCTACAGAGCTAGAAGTTTGCAAAATAAATGGAAAGGCAAAACCTTAGGATGAAACAAAACCGCTAAAACACAATGCTGCAGAGTCAAAGTCACGCAATGCCACCAGTCAAGCAGACTGGAACAATCTTTAACTGTCTGATCAATAAATCTTAACAGAGAGACTTTCTTTTTAAGAAGAATACAAATAATAATTGCTCAGTATTTCATGATATACTCCAAGTCACAAACAAAGTAGACCACTGTAAAAATAGGTAAAGGCCAAGCCACTTTCATTATCTGTGAAGAACCACAGACATCATCAGGTCACAACATTTAAACTTTTACGATTTCAAAAAATTAGAACCACTGGCAAACATTACTACACGGACCTAAACTTCACGGCAGACTACCCTATTGTGGCCATCAAAAAGCAAAAGAAACCTGATTGAAAAGGACCTAAAGGAAGTCTGAACAGAATGTAACAACTGCCACTGAGAGCACCGTTGTGGACTGACATTTGTGGAGTATACTGGTCCAGATTTACTAATCTGTCTGCCTCAAAAATCTGTCTATAAAGTGGAGCAATTAGGCGCATCTAGGAATTCTGTCTTACTCTCGAACACGCTTGATGGGGGGTGGAGCTTCACATGAAAGAGGAGGGGGCCTAAGATGCACCATTTTGCACAACAATTGCACCCCAAATGGTTTATTTAGCACAGTTTTTTTATTTGTTTTTTTTTTACGGTGCGGAACCGAACCCTAGTTCAGGAAATGTTTTTTTGCAGTATAAATTAATTTCTGAAGTTATTATGCGATCTAATACTGTATGGCGCACTCGCTCCGTACATTATTGAAATGAAGTTTATGCAAATCGACTTCGGATGTTTCATCTGAAGTTGATTTGCTCATCCCTAGTTGCAATAGTCACAATGGTTTCCACTATAAGTCCTATGTAGTTATCCCATGGAAGTGTCCTGTGGGCTGACCCAACACATGTATGTCATGTAACACTGTTTCTTACTGAATGCCAGTGGGGCGTCACATGACTGATGCCATGTTTCAATTAATCCATTGATGCATTACACAGGACTGACCGATTCATGGCCTATTCCAGGGATCAGCAACCATCGGCACTCCAGCTGTTGTGAAACTACAGTTCCCATCATGCTCCATTCATTTCTATGAGCGTTCTTAGACGAGCAGAGCAAGTATGCATGCTGGGAGTTGTAGTTTTACAACAGCTGGAGTGCTGGAGGTTGCCTACCCTTGGCCTATTCCATTCTACTGTGCAGATAGGGGGTCAACAACCTGGTATAACAAAAGGTATGTAAGCAAAATTTTAAATACTTGACTTCGCGAAGTAATAACTAGGGCTCATCGGAGTCAATACATTCTAATACTGTACGGAGCGCTCGCTCCGTACAGTATTGAAATTAAGTTTTATACGAATCGACTTCGGATGTTTCATCCAAAGTCGATTCACTCATCTCTAATTGCAACAACTACCCCACTGTATGTGTGTTTACATGACTGCCTGTTTCCAGGTGATCTGAAAAATGACTGCCTGTCTCTAGGTGATGTTGTCATGTTGATAATAAATGTAACTGTAAAAATAATTACAAACACAACGCATACAGGGGATGCTTCTACACTGTTAGACACAATGAGGTGCTGCTGCAGAGAGTAATGCTATATATGCGGTGTACATATGTGTCACATATCAATAAACTGCTATTCACCTGTTAAAAATCTAGACCGGTAACGGAATGCCAGAGATCACAACAGGCTTGAGGGTCACATGGTTGACAACCTTTAGTCCTATTTAGATCTCCTATGGATGCATTTTACAGGACCAAATGGGGCGTACCATTTTTTTTTCTTTAGCGAGAGAGGCTATTGTGTGGATATAATAAAGGTCTGGGAGCAAAATGTTAAATAGATGTATATAATAAAACTGTATGACTGCCTATTCTCTAAACAAGTAAATGCAATCATTAAAACCGGAATACCTCTTTAAAGAGATGCCTATAAGCTTGCCTAAGGATTCTCTGCAACAGTGAAAGCTTTGTAATACACAGCGAAAGGGGCAATTAAGATTTAAAGTGCATTTTTCAACTATAAAGATGATTGTTTTTAGATCCAAATTCATATGCGTACTCCCGCCATAATATATCTTTATAAGGGTTGGTTGGAGTACTGTTTTTCTGATTCAGAGCTCAATGCTGCCTATGAACATAAACCCTATACATACATAAAAATAAAATAAAACCAGGGCTTAGAATTTTACCATGACTTGGGCTCGCCAAAGTGGAGGTAGTTTATGCTGTACAGATCCATGTCTTCAGTATGCCAAGCAAATGTAGTTTTCCACATTCCGAAATAGAGATAAGGTGTATTGACCCCCTCTATGGAAATCCCACATTCGTCTCCTACAACATCCAGAATGGTGTTTAGACGTGAAATATTCCACTCATCTATGTCCTGTGGGAAAAAGAATAATTTAAGTTCAGAAAAAGTATTAGTAGAGCGCAGCTCCTTTTCAAGACCTCCATCCCGATTTTCCATTAGTATAGTCAGTCATCCTTTGCCTACTGTTTAATGATTAATTAACACCGTAAGGCAAGATTGACTTACAGTGCATTAAAGGGGTATTCCCATCACAATGATCACTGTTAATTCTGTTAATGATTTGACAGTGATCATTTTTGTAAATACATTTTATTACCCATTTCCCACCCTTTTTGAGAAAATAAGGCCCCTCTTACCCGATTGTTGTCTTTCATCTCCCCTGGTTACGGCCACCTCTCGTCTGTCAATCCCATGGCCGCGTTTGCGCAGAAGACTGAAGATTTTCTCCCGGCCGGGCCCACAATGTCCTGAACGCGCACGCCGCCGCGCATGCGCCATAATGACTTCTTCCTGGCCAGTATAGTACAGAGCCACGAACCCGCACGCCAGCTCTGTACTATACAGGCCAGGAATAAGTCACCATGGCGCATGCGCAGCAGCGTGCGCGTTGAAGACAGCACACGGCCCGGCCGGGAGAAGACGTCAATCAAGCTGACTGAGCCCGCCCAGCCGAATCCAGGACGTGAACGTCGCGCTTGCCGCAGGTAAGTATGATAACTGATGATGGGAATACCCCTTTAAAACAGTATTCATACCATTTTCTTTTCACTTCACACATACTTGCTACTTAGTGTTGGTCTCTCACCTAAAATCCCAATAAAAAGCAGTGTAACATGAAAAAATGTGGAAAAGTTCAAGGGGTATGAATACTTTTTCGAGCTGAAATACCAAGCACAGCTGCTATACAATGTATGGTGCCACAGCACTCCCCAGAACTCCTGTGAGGGCCGTAGCCTCCTGAAACAGCTGATCGGCTGGGGGTGTTGGGACCCTCACCGATGTGATAATGATGACCTACCTTCAGATCGGTCATCACTATCTTTTCCAGGATAACCCCTTTGAAGATGCTGCAACACAATGCGGTGGTGCTACAGTTTGGATGTGGCAAAAAAAAAAACGTACGAAACGACATATCCTTGAGGGAAAGCAGCACAGCATAAAAACGCAGATATGTTGTTGCAAGACCAGCATGTGTTAGGCTACCTGCACGTGGGGGCCATCTTGCAGACGTTCCCTGCAGAATTCTGCACGTTTCTACACCAAATTTGCACTGAAGACTGCATGTGTTACTTGCAGTTTTTGATGCAGTTTTGCTTCAGATCTCATCCTTGCATTGAAAGAGGGTGAAATCCGCACGCCCCCCCAAAAAAAAAAAAAAAAAAAAAACGTACAAAGAATTGACATGCTGCAGATTCCTAAATCCACACAGCAGGTCAATTTTAGCATTAAACGAAAAAGCTAATTTGTCTAATCTCATACAATTTGCTGGTACTGTATTGCTCTGTGTTTTTTTTCCGAACAAGAATCCACGCTGACAAACAACAGTTAATGTGCAATGTGCGCAGGTAGCCTGCACATAGATGGGACATGCTCATTCTTGGCGCGGCCGCGGCTTTAAGCAGCCACTTCTTCAGCTCTGCCTCCCACTGAAACATACGAATTTGTACACTTATATGGCAGAAAAGGCAAGCCAGGGTTGCGTCTCATACTCTTACTAAAATAAAGGTGTTTGGGGGTATTGGTCTCCCAGATCCGGAGATGCATATGAAAGCCATTTAATTATGTAGGGCAGTTTACTGGCTTAGAGGACACAAAACTTGAGTTGAACGCATTGCACCCGCACTGAATCCTGACCCATTCATTTCTATGGGGCTGTGCACACGAGCGGTGATTTTCACGCATCACTAGTGCGTTGCGTGAAAAATCGCAGCATGCGCTATATTCTGCGTTTTTCACGCAATGCAGGCCCCATAGAAGTAAATGGGGCCGCGTGAATATCGCAAGCATCCGCAAGCAAGTGCGGATGCGGTGCTATTTTCACGCATGGTTGCTAGGTGACGATCAGGCTGGGGACCAGATCTGTATTATTTTCCCTTATAACATGGTTATAAGGGAAAATAATAGCATTCTGAATACAGAATGCATAGTACAATAGTGATGGAGGGGTTAAAAAAAAAATAAAAAAATTAACTCACCGAGTCCACTTGATCGCGTAGTTGTGGATCTCAGTCTTCTTCTGTAATGTTGAGCTGCCGGCTAAGGACCTGTGGTGACGTCACATCACATTATCCAATCACATGGTCCCTCACCATGGTGATGAACCATGTGATTGGACCATGTGACGAGCACAGTGACGTCATCAAAGGTCCTATTCCTGTGCACAGCAAAGAAGAAGACGGGCTGCGCGATCAAGTGGATTAAGGCGAGTTAAATTATTATTATTTGTAACAGATCTCCTAGCACCCCGACCGGGTACCTCCGTCGATAGATGCTCCTAGTGCTTTCCGAGGACTCCAAGCACTCCACTTGACACCGTACGCCCTGCAGACCCCACGAACCGCCGCAGCTTGGTTGGGGTCTCACCGTCCTCCACCCACGCTGGACCTACGGCAAGGCTCCAGGCTCCAGTGGGTGAACCTCTCCTACAGCCAGAGAGAGGAACAGCTCTTACAAGAGCTAGTAGTTATGCCAGGGGAGTTTAGCAAATCTTCAGCGTATAGCAATCCCCCAGTTTGATCAGTTATCCAAACACCAGTCTCCACATGATGAAGGATGAAGGATAAAACAGGAACACTTTATTGAGGGCTACCCGCCGTATTTATGCAAATCTCCATCTGGTGGACACGCCCCCAGGGGACCAGAATGGAGACTGCGACACACTGAACAGATACAACACATCCCCACAATGCATCATGGTTTCCTCCTCTCTGCCCCAGAGACAACCGAGGAATAATCCAATTATCTCTCAGGACAAAGGGGAGATCGCCAATACACATGTGGGGACAACAGGACAGACATCACCAGTTAAACACACAATGTCACACCCTCCCAGCAACCACAGACATTTAACATATTCCCAGATAGCTCAAGTCTGAGTGCATATCATTAGGCGAATGGCACTCAGACCACACGAATACAATTAAACTAGCCATCTGGGTACCCTCACATAACAAAATACAATTCCAAAGACAGATTTAAGCTGTGCGGCCGGCCTGTCTTTCTTTAAAGTTAGTATGGGCCATAATCCTGAGGCAGGAGGCTGGCAACCAGCCCCCTTCAAAACACCGTGGCGAGGTTGGTTTCGTCACATTATTATTTTTTTAACCCCTCCAGCCCTATTGTACTATGCATTCTGTATTAAGAATGCTATTATCTTCCCTTATAACCATGTTATAAGGGAAAATAATACAATCTACAGAACACCTAACCCAAAACATGCCGATTTTTTTTTGCACTCGCGGAAAAATCACTCATTTTTCCCGCAACGCACCTGCATCTTATCCGGGCAAAAAACATGACGCCCGTGTGAAAGAGGCCTTAAGAGCATTAGTGTTAATGGATTCTCCTGGCCAGACTTATACATGTATAACTTAGTCCTTTGGTGAGGATGACACTTCAGCTTTGGAGATGGTTTTGTAAATCTTAGAAAGCATTTACTTAACCCTTCTTCCCTCTTGCAGATTAGGCATGTCCTCAATATTTAGCAGAAGCAATGCTATTTGCACACTTCCTTTAAACGAAACACCACCACTACCTTCTAAAACGCCCCCCCATAATAGGGCTGTAATCAACCTCAGCAGTCACACGGGCAAAAACAGCACATCAATGCTGAGTATATAAGGGAAATATAGGATTACACTTACCGGTAATCATTTTTCCTTGAGCCTATGACAGCACCCATGGATAGCATCCGCCCCCTTCCTCAGGACAGGAAACAGGAAGCACAGCCTCTTCAAAAGGGAGGTACAACCCCCATCATGCCAGTCCTATTCCAAGAACTAAAGAGACAAAAACACTACACCACAAAACCACAACAGAACAAAAATGCTCCTCTCTGCGTGCAGACACACGCATATATCTCTCTATATATTCTAAAAATCTCTTTTTTTTTTTTTTTTTTATATTATTATATATATATTATTATTTTATTTTATTTATTTTATTTTTTTTGTAGGGGAGGGAATTAGGCGGGTGCTGTCATAGGCTCAAGGAAAAATGATTACCGGTAAGTGTAATCCTATATTTCCCCCCTCGCCTATGACAGCACCCATGGATATCTAGGCGAGATCAACCTAGGGTGGGACAACTGCTTGGAGAACTTTACGCCCAAATCCCAAACCCTCCTGTGAAGGAAGCTGCAGCCTATAGTGCTTAAAGAAGGTATGGGCAGAACTCCAAGTAGCTGCTCTGCAAATCTGGTCGATAGAAGCGGAAGCTCTTTCTGCCCAGGATGTAGACACTGCTCTTGTTGAGTGTGCTCCAAACCCGGCAGGAGGAGGAACCCCCTTAGAGGAATATGCCAGATAGATGGCTTGTTTTATATACCTGGCTATGGACTGAGAGGAAGCAGGGGAGCCCTTCTTCTGTCCCTGAAAGGAAACTACCAGCTTAGAGGACAACCTCCAGCCCTGAGTGGCCAAAAGGTACTGGATTAGACACCTTCTAACATCGAGGCAATGAAATTCCCTTTCCTTCTGATTCTTGGGTGAGGAACAGAAGGAAGGTAAAACTATATCCTGAGACCGATGAAAGGATGATGAGACCTTTGGAAGGAAGGCAGGGTCAGGAGATAAAATAACCCTATCTTCTAAGATATTGAGATATGGTTTTTCGATAGAGAGGGCAGAGATCTCACTCACTCTTCTAGCAGAAGTAATGGCTAGCAAGAAAACTAATTTAAAGGTTAAGATTTTAATAGAGATGTCCTCAATAGGCTCAAAGGGATCTCTGGTTAAAGCAGACAGGACTAGGTTCAAATCCCAGGGGGGAACTCTGGATTTCTGGACGGGAGCGAGTCTAGAAATTGCAACTACAAATCTCTTAATCCAGGGGTGGTCTGCTAACCTATATTCAAAGAGAGCACTTAAGGCAGAGATATGGACCTTTAAAGTACTGGGCCTCAGCTTTTTATTCCAGCCTTCCTGGAGGAAGCTCAGGACTAGAGGTAACTCCGGGGGATCCAAGACATTAACGGGCCTGTTTGCAAATCGAAGGAAGGCCCTCCAAACCCTCAAATAAATCTTTGAGGTAACAGGTTTTCTGCTGGCTAAAAGGGTGTCTATCACCTCCCCGGAAAGACCCTTCATCTCTAGGATCTGCCTCTCAACAGCCAGGCTGTCAAGTGCAGGCTCTCCAACTGTGGATGAAGTAATGGTCCCTGAACTAGTAGTCCCGGGAAGACGGGAAGTACCCAGGGGTCTGCTACCGACATCCTCCTTAGCCAGGAAAACCAGACCCTCCTGGGCCAAAAGGGGGCTATAGTAATTACTAGGGCCTTCTCCTCCCGAATCTTCTTCAGGACTCTCGGGAGTAGCTTTATAGGAGGGAAGGCGTACAGGAGGCCCACTCTCCATGACTGCGCCAAAGCATCCACCGCCGTGGGCCGTTCTAGTGGGGATAGAGAGTAGAACCTCTTCACTCTTCTGTTTCCCCCTTGTGGCAAAGAGATCCACCACCGGGAGACCCCAGAGAGCCACGATGTCGTTGAAGACTTGTTGATCTAGGGACCATTCCCCCTGCTGAACACAATGCCTGCTCAGAAAGTCTGCCTTCACATTCTCCTTTCCTTTTAAGTGTACCGCCCTGATCGATGGAAGGAAATCCTCTGCTATCTCGAAAATCTCCCTGGTGAGGGACATTAGATCTGGCGATCTCGTCCCCCCCTGACGATTGATATAGGCTACTGCCGTCATGTTGTCGGAGTAGATTAAGACGTTTCTGCCTTTTAAAAGGTGGAGGCACTTCTTCAAGGCCACGAGGATCGCCAGGAGTTCCTTGAAGTTGTGAGATTTGGGAACTATCTCCTGATCCCACTGTCCCTGCAGAAGTAGAGATTCTGTGTGAGCTCCCCACCCCCAAGGACTTGCGTCTGTAGTCAGAGAGAGGGGATCCTGCCTTGACCAAGGGACTCCTCTCTGAAGGTTGGAAGGTTCTGTCCACCACTCTAAATCTTTTATTGTACGAGTTGACAGGTAGAAGAGGGAATCCAAGGATAGGGGATCTTTGTCCCAAGCTCCCAGGATCTGCAGCTGAAGAGACCTTGAGTGAAAGTGGGCCCATTCCACCCCCGGGATTGCGGCCGTCATTAGGCCCAGAACTGACATGGCGTCTCTTAGAGAGATAGAACGGCGAGCCACAATGTCCTGAACTCTGGAGACTAACAGAGAAACCTTCTGTGTCGGGAGAAAACACCTCTGCTTCTGGGAGTCCAGGAGCAGCCCCAGAAAGGTGCATATCTGACTTGGTACGAGATTGGATTTCTGGAGATTTAACTCCCAACCCAACTTTACCAGCACCTCCCTGACCCAGGCAATCCCCTCGGATAATTGTCCCGGTGTCTGAGAGAGAAGGCGGAAATTGTCTAGATAGGGGATGACAATCAGATCCTTCTCCCTCAGATGAGCCATCATCTCTGCTACAATCTTCGTAAAAAGCCTGGGTGCCTGAGACAACCCAAACGGCAGGGCCCGAAACTGAACGTGCAGGAGTCTGTCCGGGAACTGAACTGCTACTCTCAGGTACTTCTGGTGACTGGGATGGATTGGGACGTGGTAATAAGCGTCCCTGAGGTCCAGGGTCGCCATGTAGCAGCCTAGGAATAAATTTGGAATTATGGAACTGATAGTCTCCATACGAAACCTCTCGTACACCAGGTATTTGTTGAGCAGCTTCAGATTTATTATGGTTCGGAAGGTGCCATTCGGCTTCTTTACAAGAAAAAGTGTCGAATAATAGCCCCTCTCCCTCTCTTGAGCTGGAACCTCCTGCAGGACCCTTTTCTCTAGTAAATCTGCCACTTCCAGACGCAATGCTTCTAGCTTCTCTGGGCTGGAGCGATAGTCCGTCAAAACGAACCTTTCTGGAGGAGTTCTCAGGAAGTTCAGGCAATAGCCCTGTGAAATGATTGAGAGGATCCAGGGGCTGTTTGAGATCTTCCGCCATTGATCCGCGAAGAGGGAGAGACGACCTCCAAACGGGCATCTGGCGTCATTGCGGAGGTTTCTTAGAGGCCTCTCCACCTGAAAAAAGAAACCCCTTGCTCCTTCTAGGCGCATTACCAGACTGCCTGGGAGTTTCTCTTCTCTTAAAGTTAAATCTGGCCGACTGAGAACGAAAGGGCTTCTTAGGAGGCTGCTGATGAATAGAAGGGAAACCTTTCTTTCTGTCAGAGGCCTTTTCCAGCAGATCATCCAACGTGGGCCCGAAGAGAAATTCACCCTGACAGGGGATAGCACACAATTTTGCCTTCGACCCCGCATCTCCCTTCCAGTCTTTTAGCCAAATCGCCCGACGGGCGGAATTTGAAAGAGCTGCGGCTCTTGCTGACAGCTTCAGGGAGTCCACTGAGGCATCCGCCAGGAAGTCAATTGCACTGTACAGAGTTGGAAATGACGAGAGGAGCTGTTCCGTGGGCGCCCCTTTCTTCATCTGCTTCATCTCCTTCATCCAGACCTTTAAGGACCTGGCCACAGAAGTGGCGGCTATAGCGGGTCTAAAAGAACCAGCCGTCGCCTCCCAGTTCTTTTTTAAATAGACCTCTGCTCTTCTGTCCATAGCATCTTTAAGAGTTCCGGCATCTTCAAACGGGAGGCCTGCCCTCTTAGAGATCTTTGCTACCGGAGCATCCAACTTTGGGGCTCTATCCCAATCAGCAGAGGCTTTGTCCTCAAAGGGATACTTCCTCTTTAAGGCAGAAGGCACGAAAAATTTTCTGTCCGGCCTGCTCCATTCATTCTTAATAACCAAAGTTATATTCTCGTGCACATCAAAACATTTCAGTCTTCTAGGACCTAGGCCTTCGAACATGGAATCCCTCATAGACTGGGGTTCTGCTTGATCATCAAGCCCCATAGTTGCCCTGACAATCCCGACTAGAGCATTAATGTTCTCTGGGAGGAACAAGGGTTTCCCCACCAGCTGCTCGTCCTGTGAATGATCCGAGGATGGAAGTTCTCCCTCCTCCTCTAACCCGGATAACAGCTCCTGATCGCTTGAAGCGGGAATAGAGACCGCGGCGGAAGTACTAGGGCGATCTTCAAGCAGATTACTCAAGGATTCTTTAACTGTTTCTCTGACTTCATCCTTGATTGTTTCATCAGTCCAAATGGTAATAAGGAACCGAATTCATATATCTGCCTTGAGTATATAAGGTTTCAGATATATGAATTCAGTTCCTTATTACCATTTGGACTGAATTCTGACATGGAGCTGTTTGGTTTCATTTAATGGTTGGGGCCCCATCCCCGATGGGGGGTCCCAAGCTTGGCCGTTTACCGGCGCTGGAACCCCCCCCTCGGGTTTGGGGCCCTGGCCATAGCCGACCATCTCCAAGTCAAGACAACAATACTGCCAACATTTTATCTGTATCCTTATATTGCTTTTTATCATTTTTATCATCTTTTATCACTGTATGCTGCTTTTATCAAATTTTATTGTTATAATCATAGTTTTTAAGTTATGAGTTATAGATACACATTTTTTATCGGGGTTTATCGATTGATTAGGATCATGAGAACATTATACAAGTAAAAACGCACCTATAAGAGAAAAACCGCAACAAAAACGCACCAGAACCGCAACATGGCAGAAATGGTCAAAAATATTCCAATCCTGGACTATGGAAACCGGGTTTCACAGAAGACCGTATGAACGTATAAAAAGGAGGAGGTAAGGAGTGCAAGATATACCACTGAGGAAGGGATTGGAATTATCCCGAAACGCGTCATGGGCTATCAGACACTCCGCTTATACCTCCCTGTAAAGGACTTTGCATGGCCATGCAATAAAGAGAAATATTCATCTAAGAACTGCTACCTGATGATCAGCGGAACAGCTCTAACCACCTGAGTGAGTACTGAGATCGGACGCAAGTCCCACTCGTACTACCGCGAGATCGGGCTGGACTGTTAGTTCCTGCAAGCCGTGAAGACGCAGCGGCAAGTCTAGCAGCTTTCCTCCAGCGTTCAAAACAAGTAACCTCTTTTCCGGAGGTAAGACTGTTCACATCTTAGGAAATATTATCCTCTGGACAGAGGTAAGACTTTAGCGGATAAGTCAAATTAGACTGTGTTAAAAGTTTGAACAGCCGATCATTACCAACGGATCACAGTGCCTGTTGCGGTCTACAGTATATTGAGTGACTCGGACGTTTCTGGTTGCAATAGGAAGCAACACAAGCATAAGAGCGTGTATTAACACACAGCGCTCCATCAGGTACCCTCTTCACCTACGTACCTCACATTTTATCACCATTATGGACATTATTTAAACACTACTCTATCAAGATTAATTCATCACCCCTTTTCTTCTTATTTTATTCCTATCACTTATGTATTTGGACACCACTGGAGAATGTTTATGCACTAGCAAGTTTCTTATATGCTTGACTAAGCCCCCTATGCAACAAATGTGAATTTTATCAGTGTTATATTATGGTCGACCTTATCATATAGTTTTTATCCATTTCGTATTTTAACCATTGTGTTTTATCATTGTATTATTTTTTAAGTGCAATCAATAGGCATTTATAATTAATAAATCTGAGTATTGCCATAGAGCGAGTGCTCGCTTCACTATTTTTATTATTCTCATTACATTAAGGCAGGGCGTCCTTAATCATTAGTTTGTAGCACCGTGCCACCCACCAGCATTAGTGAGCCACTCCATTCAGTTAACTAATTTTTAATTAAAGAGGACCACCTCGTCCCCGTCACCACCTGTCATTGGCTGCAAACCCCCGCTTTCCTGTGCCGGATGGTTTCATCCGCGCATGGGGAGAAGCCGCTGCAGCAGTGCACGGAGCCAGGTAAGTATATTCAGTGTGAGGGGCCCGGGCATAAGGGGGACATTTTTTAGTCTAGGATAACCCTTTTAAAGAGGTCCAGGACTCAATAAAATAGGAGCATCTCTGCTAGTGTGCACCAAAATGTAAAATTGACGACAGCCATTAGATTATGTAGATTTGAGATATAACTGGCATTAGTTTGTCATATAAACCACAAGTTTGCCCCTCCCACCAGCAATCCCACATTTTGTAAAAGTTTTTTTTTGTGCAAATAGTGTTTGAGCAAAAAATTATTTAGAAGGGAGTGTTTTGCCACACAGCAGTTGATAAATTCCCTGCTATATATTCGCATTCCCCTTACGCACTATTTGTGCACACTGGGGGAGATTTATCAAACCATAAAGAAAACCGGCTTAGTTGCCCTTAGCAACCACTCAGATTCCACCTTTAATTTTCAAAGGAGCTGTGAAAAATGAAAAGTGGAATCTGATTGGTTGCTATGGCTAACTAAACCAGTTCTACTTCTCCCGCTCATGCCAGGTCTACATAAGTGGGAGTGAGCGGGGAAGAGGTCGGACAGGCAAGCCCGTCTTATTCATCATTTTCTACAACTATTTTAGGCATAGAAAATGGTCTAAATGTAAGACAGCAAGGAAGCACTAGCAAAAAAACTACAGGTTTTAGAAAGCCTAGATCTCTAGTATGCTTTGAAAACTCATTAAAAGGGAAAGATTCTTACTGAATGTAATAATATATTCCTATTAGGATATGCATACTGCAAATCTGACTGCCTCCTGATAGATTTGTTCAGTTTGATGTGAAATGCCAACAACAGTGGAGCATATCTGCACTGTCAATACCTACAGACCCCCTTCAGTGATTGCCGTCTGTGGCTTCTGTATTTAGATAAATGCTTAGAAAATGAAAATTCCCCCAAAAATAGGCTCTGCTCAAGAATGACATTTATTATGCAAATGCACGTGTGCCTAAAATAAAATGAACACAGGAAAGAGTCCCCTGAGCAAGTCTTCAGAATGCATTCCATAAATGTGCAAGAGAGCCACCTTGTGGAGGAAAATAAAAATGTACCTCACAAGGCAAGCAGTCATAAAAATGCTCCTGTTCTACGTTGTTCCACAAATAATTTTAGAACGACAAATCTATTTTGTACTACGGAAATTATTTCCTTGCATATAAAAGTCAATGTACACTGTGGTCCACCTCAGATTTAGCTTTGTATCTTAAATAAAGCAGGTTGTGTATGAATATTTATTACTGATAGCTCCTCTGTCCTAGATCACTCAACATCATCCCTTTACTACCTATACAGACATGAACATCTTCACTGCCCTAGATCACCACAGGCAGATCATCACTCTAGCCACCAGAGATGCAAACAACTACAGTCAGTTCTCTGGATCTGGATGCTGTATAATACAGTTTGGTGGCATTTATGTATGTGGCTCTGTAGATATGCCATTTTATAGCCAATTATTAGACGTTAATATATGATGCTGTTACATATTATATATTGCCCAGTTTAGAGAACATACCTGCCCCACTCACTAGCTACAAAGACTTTCAGGCGGCATCTATCGTAAAGCGTATGCCACCATAAAGGCTGGAGATGCTCTAATCGGATTCAGCAATAGGCCTCATGCACACGACCGTTGTGTGTTTTGCGGTCCGCAAAACACAGATGGCGTCTGTGTGCGTAACGCAATTTTCTGGAACGGCACGGGCAGCCTTTGATATAAATGCCTATTCTTGTCCGCAAAGCGCAGACAAGAATAGGACATGTTATATTTTTTTTTGCGGAGAAACGAATGCAGACAGCACACGGAGTGCTGTCCGCATCTTTTGCGGCCCCATTGAAGTGAATGGGTCAAAACGGCGGCTCGGATGCGGACCAAAACAATGGCCGTGTGCATGAGGCCTTACTTGGTTGAATATATAGGTCACATAATCAACCAAGAAGTCGCCAAAATGTATATTCTAAAAGCATGTTCATCTCTAGAATCCACCCTTTCTTACTGTGGAAAAAAAAATATTGCGTTGTTGCCCTGATCCATTCCCATCTGGAATACTAATTGGCCTCCCCCTCACCAGACTCTACTCTCTCCAATCTATCATGAACTCAGAAGCCAAACTCGCCTATCTGTCTAACCACTACGCTGACGCCTCCCTTCCTGTCCGTCATTGCACTGGTTGCCCATACTGTACAGGACTTAATGTAAACTTCTCATTCACACCCACCGTAATCCGAACCCCTCTCACTCCCATCACCAAGACTTCTCCCTGAGCTGCACCAGTTCTCTGGAATGCCCTACCCAGTGAGTGGTCCGTGGTATCCTGGCCTGGCATACTGCTATGGCGTCATTGGTTGCTATGACACCGTGCGCTTCATGCCGCCGCTGCACTACAGTAAAACACTTGTATAGATCATACGAGTGTATTACTGTAGTGCAGCGGCGTCATAACAACCAATGACGCCATGCGCTCCTGCTCTCAGCAGGATGCTCACGGCTGGGATCTTTTTAGGTTAGCTCATCACATTTTCTAAAGGGCCCTTTACACGGGGCTGAGAATTGCATAGATCATCGCTAACGAGCGTTCATAGTAAAGCTAGTTAGCGATGATCTGGCGGTGTAAATGTACTGCCGAAACGTGCATTCATCGAGTAACTATCGTTTGTGCAAACACAAAAATCCTTGTTTCCCGGTGGCAGATCATGCTGTGAAAACACAACCTGCTACCAGGAAACGAGTCATTATGGGGAAGAGAGATGGCAATGTCAGGGCTGTGGAGTCGGAATCGGAGTCAATTTTGGGTACCTGGAGTCGGAGTCGGTAAAAAATGAACCGACTCCTACTAAATTTAAATTGGAATAAAAAAAAAAAATGCAAGTTTAAATGTCCGAATTCATAAACAGTTATAATTAATGACTTCTCTACTGTAAGAATAAAGGCCAATGCATGCAGTGCCTCACGTAACCGCAAAACAAACGCGTTCAGTGATGTGAAGAAGCATGCTTTTCATATGCTTCACTATATGGCACGCAATGCACAATTAGGAGTGGCAATACATATACTTTCCATTGTGTTGTGTTCTGATGTTACAGGGAACACAACGCCCATGGTTTACCTAGCCTCTCACTGATAAGGGATTAAGTAAATATGTGTTTTGCAGGACTAGACACTTGTATAAGTGAAGGGAACGGATAGTCAATAGTTCAAGACTGAAGCTGTAAACCATTGGAAAAACTGCTGTCATTCAGCTAAGGCTATAAAACGTGTAAACTCAGAATGTTATCTTAAACTTTAAACATGACTATGGGATTCTTCTAGGGAAATCAGGTTTTAAAATAAATGTCCCTTCCTGGATCCTCCCACTACCCCATCTTCAGCAGAAGATCAGCACACAAAGGAGAAGGCAGCAGCTTCTGCCCAACTACCTCTCTGTGCTAGAAGAGCTTAGAAGAACTTCTTTCTTTCCTTCAAGGAATGTATAAAATACATTCGCATATTAAATACATAGGAGTCGGAAGTACAAAAAACTGAGGAGTCGGAGCATTTATCTACCGACTCCACAGCCCTGGATGGCATTAGCGACCAATCCTCCCCATATCTGGAGGGGATCTCTGCATGTAAATGCAGCAGTCTCCTCCACCAACGAGCAGCAGATTGGGACATTAAGGCTACGTCTACACAACAACATTTGTCGCGCGACAGATAGAGCACAACTAAACTGCAACATTTGTAGCGCAACATTTTGTTGCACCAATGTTGCGCGACAATTTTTATAATGGCAGTCTATGGTGTCGCACTGCAACATGCTACGACGCAACAGTCGCAGAAAATCCATCTCGAATGGATTTTATGCGACTGCTGCGTCGCAGTCGCAGCATGTTGCAATGTGACACCATAGACTGCAATTATAAAAATTGTCACACGACATTAGTGCAACATAATGTTGCGCGACAAATGTCGTCGTGTAGACGTAGCCTAACTCTCTTCTATTCACTGCTCTCTCCTCTTCAAAATTATTCCTCTGACCCTGATCTATCAGTTTCTGTCACACCCCATGCGCTCAGAAGCACTACAGATATCAGCTGGTGACTCATGCAAGCCTATACTAGCTACTCTCTTATTGCGTTAAGATGGCCGGACCACTGTACAAATACAAACACTTGTTACCTTTTGTGTAACTCCTATGCCTCTGGTTTTAATTGTGGACTTGTTTGCTACCATGTTATTTATGACTCTGTTTGTACTTGAAACCCCTGATTGTAAAGTGTGCAGAATATGTTGGCGCTATATACATAAAGATTATTATTAATAAATATTCAACAGCCATTTAAGACACTAGACAGACATTCGAAACAGTTGCAGTTAAATAAGTGCAATCTACACTTATCATAAAAATGATTAATGGGAACCTTTCATCAACTTTATGCCGACCTCACCGAGGGCAGCATAAAATAGCGGCAGAAATGCTGATTTCAGCGGTGTGCCACTCGGTGGTTGCTGAGAGCCATCATCATAAACATTGCAGCCCAGGCCTTGAAAAGAGTCACATCTACCTGAGAAGATTAAGGCTAGGTCTACACTGCAACATATGTCGCATGCCAATTTTTATAATGGAAGTCTATAGTGTCGCACTGAGACACGTCGCAAAAAAGCCATTCAAGATAGATTTTTCTGCGACTGTCGCATCGCAGTATGTCGCATTGACTACCATTGTCATGGACATGTCGTCGTGTAGACCTAGCCTTAGAGTTATTCATAAGCTCCTGCTCTCCCTACCCATCTGATGACTGGCAGTCTTTTCCTTACTTTTCTCCCTAGAAGAGAACTGTCAATCATCAGCAGATGGGTGGGGACAGCAGGAGCTTATGAATAAGGCCTCTTGCACACAAAAATATGCCCTCCGAGACTTACAGTCCGTGAGCGGGCCATATGTCCCGCAGCAGCATTGACCGTGCGCATGAGGAGTACACCACATCATAGATTTCAACGATGCTGTGCGCTCCCGTGAGCACAATCAATGCCGCTGCGGGACATGTGGCCGCTCACGGACCGTAAGTCTCGGAGGGAATACGTTCGCGTGCAAGAGGCCTAACTCGGACTCTTCTCAGGTAGATGTGACTCTTTTCAAGGCCTGGGCTGCAATGATTATGATGCTGGTGCTCGGCAACAACTTACTTTCAGCTCATGAGGGACACACCGCTGACATCAGCATTTCTGTCACTATTTTATGCTGCCCTCAGTAAGTTCAGCATAAAATTGATGAAAGGTTCCCTTTGAAGGTTTATTCCAGGAGTACAAAATTGATGATCTATCCTCAGGATAGGTAATCAATACTGTACTCCCTTAAAACTCCTTTAATTCTGAAATGATTAGCGGCAGAGTCGGACTGGGGTGCCTAGGGCCCACCAGTAAAATTCATTAAAGGGATTGTCTCACTTCGGCAAATAACATTTATCATGTATAAAGGTTAATACAAGGCACTTACTAATGTATTGTGATTCTCCCTATTGCTTTTCTTGCTGGTTTGATTCATTTTTCCAACACAGTATCCACTGCTTATTTCCATGGTTACGAAAACACTGTAATCCAGCAGCGGTGGCCGTGCTTGTACACTATAGGAAAAAGCACCAGTCTATGCACAATCCCAAGGTACCGGCCACTAGAGAGGCCAGTGCTTTTCCCTATAGTGTGCAAGCGCGACCACTGCTTCTGGATTACAAGGTGGTCGTAACCATGTAAACAAGAAGTGCATAACTTGTTTGAAAAACGAATGAAGTCAGCAAAGGAAGGAATATGGACAATAAAAGTACATTGGAAAGTGACTTGTATTAACCAACTTTCTCTACATGATAAATGGCACTTGCTAAAGTGAGACAACCCCTTTAGGGGAACCAATATACAGCTACATGCAAATATTACCTGCTCACACAGCAGGCAGCAGCAAGACGCTGCAAGATGATTGATTATGCAACTTCAAGAACAACTTTAATAGAATTTTGGTGACAGATGTACTTTACATGCCACAAATGTGTGAATATGTGAAACCCAAAAGCTAGTCACTGCAAACACGCATTAAAAATAAAAGCAGATTTGTTTGGAAAATGCTCTATTTTCCACCATCTTTAGTACTACTACTACTACTAATACTACTTAAAACAGGGTGGATAAAAATCAATGATTTAAAAAAAAAAATCGAAAATAAAAATGTTTAAAAAAAAACTGAATTTTTTTATTTAATTTAAAAATCAGATTTTTTTTATATTAAATACTTTTTGAGGGAAATATATTACCATCCAAAAGGTTATTCTATCATGAAATAAAGATTAGTTTTTTTTATTATGTAGAATAAGGCTGTATATGTTAAATTATTTTGGTAAATAAATTCCATTACTCCATTCACAATGTCATGCTCTTCCAGAGGTTTTTGTAAGATTATTGGGCAGTTTCTCTGCCTACAACATGGATGTCAAACTCATGGCCCTCCAGATGTTGCAAAACTACAACTCCCATCATTCCCTGATAGCTGTAGTATGCCCAGGCATGATGGGAGTTGTAGTTTTGCAACAGCTGGAGGGCCACGAGTTTGACATCCCTGGCCTACAAGATATTATCACAGATGCTTGGTTTACTTTTGCAGTTCTCAAAACTGAATTTGACTCAGCAGAGATCACATGCCTCTTCACAGCAAAAATGTTATAACATGAACAGATTTTAGAAAAATACCTTATTTCTAACTTCTACAAACCTATGAATACAGAATCAAACTAATATGAAAAGTTGTTATTCTAAAAATCTTCATCTACTAGCATATTTTAAGTTATACCAGCAAGAATTAGTCTTTATGTAGAAATCTATGATTTAAATCAAGCCTTACGGACTAGTGATTTAAATCTAATCCACCCTGACTTAAAACAATTAAACTTTAACATACAAACTTGCATTAAAAAAATACACAACTTAGACACTTATCTCCCTTTTGAAATGGATATTCATAAGTTTAGAACTTACTTTATCATAAAGGCTCCCATTGACATCTGCACCATAGATTGGAGCAACAAAAGTTAAATTTTTCCAATATTTCCTTTCTAAATCATCATAATCCATGTATCTTGGAGTGCAGTATCTGATGACATAATAGGAAAAAAATATATAACCTTTAAATCATATAATGCCAACACGCCCTTTACATTTCATTAAGATTACAATTCGAAAAGCATTCAGCACTGAAGACAATGGGGGGGATTCATCAGAGGCCGTATAGCCATTTTTCAGTTTTACAACACTCCAGTCACTTTAGGGGGAAGTCACAGCCTGACAAATACTTTACACCAGAAAACGAGCATAAATTATAGCGCAAATTTAGTGCCATAAAACTATTACATGTCTGGAGTACTTGGTTTCCTTCTGTGGGTGGGCAGCAGATCATCAAGCACATGCATCTCCCAGGATGCATTGCAATTAGCTTGTTAACCCCTTTCCTCCTCCTGCATGGCAAAAAATCCCTTCTCCACTGTCTAGAGAGCTATACAGTGGTGCTTGAAAGTTTTTGAACCCTTCAGAGTTAGGCTACATGCACACAAACGTCGTTTGTTTCCGTGTCCCTTCCGTTTTTTTTGGGGTTTTTTTTGCGGATAGGATGCGGACCCATTCATTTCAATGGGTCTGCAAAAAATGCGGACTTGTCCGCATCAGTATGTCCGTTCCGTAGCCCCGCAAAAAAATAAATGTAGAACATGTCCTATTCTTGTCTGTTTTAGGCATGGTTACAAAACACATACTGTCGTGTGCATGTAGCCTTTTCTGTATTTCTGCATTAAAGGGGTTCTGCACTTTCAATTAACTGATGATCTATCCTCTGGATAGATCATCAGGTTCTGATCGGCGGGGATCCGACACCCGGGACCCCCGCCGATCAGCTGTTTGAGAAGGCAGCGGCGCTCCAGCAGCGCCGCGGCCTTCTCACTGTTTACCGCCGACCCACTGACGTCACGACTAGTATCAACTAGCTTCGGCACGGCTAAGCTCCATTCAAGTGAACAGAGCTTAGCCCCGCCCACGCTCGTTGATACTAGTCGTGACGTCAGTGGGCCGGCGGTAAACAGTGAGAGGGCCACGGCGCTGCTGCCTTCTCAAACAGCTGATCGGCGGGGGTCCCGGGTGTCAGACCCCCACCGATCAGAAGCTGATGATCTATCCAGAGAATAGATCATCAGTTAAATGAAAGTGCAGAACCCCTTTAATGTGAACTAAAACTAGACCTGATTTTCACACAAGTCCGAAACGTAGATGAAGATAAATCAAACAGACGAGTCAAAAATTAGACTTGGTAATTTATTTTTTGAGGAAAATAATCCAATAATCGCTTATCTGCGAGTAGTAAAGGTATATGAACATTTAGGATTAGCAGATAACTTAAAGGTGAAAATAGAGTCAGGAATTTTCAATCAATAGGAAGACAATCAGGTGCGAGTGGGCAATCTGAGCGAAGTTTCAGACGGAGCGCGTATGGTCACGTGATGTTTCGTTGCTTGATGCGATCACGTGACTATTCTAGTCTTCCGTTGCTTGGGAGATGCGGTCTGCCTTCTGAGCACTCATGATCAGTACCACACATCTGGCTGTAGCATCCAGTATCCCCAGCAACAAAGCATCACGTGACCACACTTGCGATCATGTTTCCATATATATTTTTTCTACATACTTGTTTGACTAATGAAGGAGGTGTGCCCTTAGTTATCAGTTGGCTTCAGTATAGGTCATCAATATAGGAAACGGGCCAACCCTTTTAATAATAAGCCCCTGGGTGGCAGTGGCTATGGTTAACAATGTGAACAATGAAGTTGGAAACAGCAGAGATTTAAAATGTATGAATTATGCGTTTTTCTCAATACTATATATCAAATCAGCTTCTCTAACTTTATAATAAGCTGCCTGCAGATCACATTGCATTTCAAGCTGACAGGAGCAAGATTTTTTTTTTTTTAGCCATATTCCAAGAGCCATAACTTTCCTTTTTTTATCCTACAGTCGATGTGGGTGCCCAATGTGTTGTGATTGAGCAAAATTACATACAGAACAGGCACCATTTTGACCAAACCTAGCAGTGTAATTTTTAAGTTCAGAATGTTATGTATTTATTTAGCATTAATGGCAGCCAAGCTCATCCCAGAAGGGTCCAAAGAGCGGTTCACCCAGCTTTCATTCTCCCTGCCTCTTCCTTCACAGCTGTCTCTGCCTTTGTCCCTTTCTCAGCCTCAGATCAGACCCCCAACAGACCCTCCCCACCCTCAATTAGCCTCAGATCAGCCCATATCAGACCCCAGACCTCAGATAAGACGTTTAAAATAAATAAATAAACGTACCTCTCCAGCTCCGGACAGTATGGAAAAGTGGGAACTACATGCCACATGGGAAACAGAAGCAGGTAATGGTTAAAGAGTTAAGCACATTAATGGAGATTTTTACCTGTTACCAACAGGCAGGGGAGTAGCTAAAGGCTCATGGGCCCTGGTGCAAAAGTTCAGCTTGGGGCCCCCTTCCCTCAGTGCTTTGTGGCCAGAAGCAGGGATGCACTTTGTGCTGTCTGAGGCAATAATTGAAACGACCCCCCCACCCCATGCCAAATTCATGGCCTAACCACTTCCCTCCAGCCGGAGGTGTAACTTGACCAGCATGCACTTTCTATAATACAGGTGTCTTCCTGTGCAGCACTAGGGTCTTTGGGCCCCTCAGGCTCCTGGGCCCGGTAGCGACTGCTACATCTGCACCCCCTATAGCTACGCCCCTGCCAACAGGTACCAGGGTTAAAGGTGTTCTACTTATGCCACTCGTTCTCATCAGCTTGTACAGTATTTCATTTAAAGTGTAACTGTTATTTCCATTTAAAGAACCTTCTATAAAAGCGTTACCTGAGCATTACTAAGGTGAGTCACTCTTCAGTGTTTTACCGAGCACTAAAGAGGCCTGTGTGTAACAAGTCAGAGGGTGACGGACAGTGATAGTGAGGGCACATGTCCATAGTCAGGGACTGAGGTAGTGACAAGGGGTGGCGGGGAGCCTCGGTGTGTTACACACAGGCCTCTTCTACAGACTGAAGACAGATTCTCCTTAGCAACACAGTTGGAGCTTCGCTAAGAAGACTCCTTACACCCTGTTTTCTAGTAAAAAGAAACATCTTTCCCTAATAAAGTACATTACAAAAATGTGTAACATCCCTGTCCCTATACTATATGAAAAATAAACCAAAATGACTTTACACTTTAAGAACATACTGCACAGCATTGATCTATTTGCTTCTACTGGTTCTGTTCTTCCAATTATAAAAAAAAAAAGGCCTAGAAGGGAATGTTAGGGTACTTTCACACTAGCGTTTTTCTTTTCCCGGCATGGAGTTCCGTCCTAGGGGCACTATACCGGAAAAGAACTGATCAGTTTCATCCCTATGCATTCTGAATGGAAAGCAATCCGTTCAGGATGCATCAGGACGTCTTCAGTTCAGTCTTTTTGACTTTTCAGGACGGAGATAATACCGTAGCATGCTGCGGTTTTATCTCCGGCCCAAAAAAACTGAACACTTGCCTGAATGCTGGATCCGGCATTTTTTTCCATAGGAATGCATTAGTGCCGGATCCGGAATTCAAATTGCCGCATTGACGGATCCGGTATTCCAGTCTCGCGTGCGCAGACCATTAAAAATGTGAAAAAAATAAATACTGGATCCGTTTTGCCGGATGACACCGGAAAAACGGATCCGGTATTGCAATGTATTTTTCAGACTGATCAGGCATTTTTCAGACTGATCAGTATCCCGATAGGTCTTAAAAATGCCTTATCAGTCAGAAAAAAAATGACATGTGTTTGCATACAGTTTGCTTGATCAGGCAGCTAGTTCCGGCAACGGAACTGCCTGCCAGAATCAAACGCAAGTGTGCAAATTACCCTTAGGCTACTTTCACACTTGCGGCAGAGGAATCCGGCAGGCAGTTCTGTCGCCTAAACTGTCTGCCGGTTCCGGAAAAACGTATGCCAACTGATGGCATTTGTAAAACTGACCAGGATCCTGATCAGTCCGAAAAATGCATTGAAATGCCGGATCAGTCTTTCCGGTGTCATCCGGCAAAACGGATCCAGCATTTATTTTTTTCACTTATTTTTCAGACTGCGAATGTGCAGACCGAAAGGACGGTTCCGTCATTCTGGTATTTTGAATGCCGGATCCAGCACTAATACATTCCTATGGGAAAAAATGCCAGGCAAGTCTTCAGTTCTTTTGGCCGGAGATAAAACCGTAGCATGCTGCAGTTTTATCTTTTGCCTGATCAGTCAAAGTGACTGAACTGAAGACATCCTGATGCATCCTGAACGGATTACTCTCCATTCAGAATGCATTAGGATAAAACTGATCAGTTAATTTCCGGTATAGAGCCCCTAGGACGGAACTCTATGCCGGAAAAGAAAAACGCTAGTGTGAAAATACCCTTACTAGAAGGCAGTAGAAAAAAAAAAAAAAACACGTCATATTAACTAAATATAACAAAGACATCTTTGACTGAACCATGAGTAACCACTGCTGGTACCATAAGGTAAAAATACTGCATACAATTCAACATGTTACATACTTATCACTATTGGCGAGTCTTCTGAACTCTTTGACAGTCATTGGCTTTTTCTGAATATTGTACTGAGTGAAGAGACCAGACTGTCCTGTCACCATCTGCTGGATTGGAGCAGGGATCACAAGGTCATCTATGTCATCATAATGCCTCTTGGGCTTCCACCCTTTTGGGGGAATCACCTTAAGAAGGGAAGAAGAAGGAAAATATGACTTATCTCCATATCACTGGCAAACTTTATCATTTCACCTACATTGTAAAACAATGCAAAATAGTATGCTATTAAAAAGGGGATTCACAGCTAAGACAATATCCCGTCAGAGGGAGTGATAACCACAGGTGGTGTCAATGTATATTAACGTAATCACAGGAAAGCAACCTGTTATAAAACGTAGCCTTTAATCTAATTTGCACATAAAATAACAAACTCCCACAAACAAACAAAAAAAGAGAGAAAAGATATCACCATGACGACATGAGGGATAACGCTGTAACGCTCAATGGCATGAGTCAATAATGAACAGGGTGGACAGTCGTGGATGATGGTCTGTCCACGACTGTCCACCCTGTTCATTATTGACTCATGCCATTGAGCGTTACAGCATTATCCCTCATGTCGTCATGGTGATATCTTTTCTCTCTTTTTTTGTTTGTTTGTGGGAGTTTGTTATTTTATGTGCAAATTAGATTAAAGGCTACGTTTTATAACAGGTTGCTTTCCTGTGATTACAAATGCTATTAAAAAAACAGCAAAAATGATGGGATGAAACGACTCTTTGCAAGGCCAAGTTTTAAACTATTTTGCCATTTTCAACACGTTTCTTTAAATCAACAATAAATAGACCAGAATGACAAAATGAAAACATTTAAGGGGTTGTCCATCAGGGAAAAATGTTTGGCCAAGGGCTCAGAGTGGGTTAAAAAAAAATAAAAAAAGTAAAAAATAAACACAAATTTAACTACAGCCATGGCATACCTCTGTCAAGTCCTCGGCAGCCACGTCAACCCATCAGCACCAGTCAAAAGGGTAGGGAACAATGTGGTACAGAGTGAGCCCTATCTGTAAAAGCCTGAATTCTGCTATCACTATGGACTGTGGCAAGTAGGGGGTTAAACAGCCAGAATCGGAATTATGTCTGATCCCAGGCATTACAGTGGAAGCCAGGCTGTCAGTTAATTATAGGCTCTCGTGATTGAGCATGCACAGCAACTGGTGATCACCATGACATAACGGTACAACAGGGAGAAGTAATACAAGCCAATCCATTACATGGCTACATCACAATGGCTTAAAGGCGTTGCCCAGGATTTTGGTATTTCTGGTCTACCAGCTGTTTTGATGTAGCTCTGGTGCTGGAACTTCACAGCTCCATCCATTGTGTAGTGGACAGAGATGGGAACAGCGCTGCAGTAACCAGCTCAGCACACCACACAAGGGACAAGGCTGTTGTAGTTCCTGCATCGGTCCATGGAGGTTTGTGTGTCGGAACCCCACAGACCTGATATTGAAAGCATAGCCTCAAGAAAGGCCATTAATATCAAAACAATTGAAAAAAAACAAAAAACTTTAGGGCGTGTAATTTTTTCCCATCCCCTGCAGATTACTAATGTACTTGCGCTACTTTTTCTGTCTTGGGCCTCTTTCACACAGCCGCAGTGCTCCCGTGGCCTTATTGCGAGCGCAATACACGGGGCACCGGTCACTTGAATGGGTCCGCAAATCCAGAGATGTGGTGCAGAACGGAAGCACGGAACACCACGGAAGCACTACGGAGTTAAATGGGTCTGGATCCGTCCCGGCCGCCACACGGACGATGCCCGTGCATTGGGGACAGCAAATTGCAGTCCCCAATGCACGGAACGGAACCAATACGTTTGTGTGAAAGAGGCCTTACTCTGGAGATCGGGAGAGTGGTCAGGTGACTGCGCCCTCTGTCCTCTGACATCAAGACCAGGCCTCCTATGATCCCCTGGGTCACAATGGTTGTGATGTTAGACTCATGGGATCTTGGAATGGGCTGGTTGACACTCTCAATCCTCAAGCAGGGTCATGCAGAGTGCACTGCTGGTCACGTCAAAGTTGTGTGTAAGGGGTCAGCAAGGGGATGATGGAAGGTGGAGTGAATGGATTTTTAGGCCCAGGGAAGCATGCAGATGGCATTTACATTTCTGTCTGATCTTCTTGCACACAGCACTATGGGAGGTGTTATAGCTGCAGATCCTCTACGTCCACAACCTGGAAGTTGAGGTTGTAAAGAATGGAGCACAGCAGGAGAATGGAGATTAAAGTGTAGACTCAGGAAAAGTTGACAGGTATACTATTATGCTCTGTAGGACACTAGACAAGGTTTACATAAATAAATGACATTTTCTTTGAATCCTGTGTAACAACTTTAACCATGAAGCATCCTTAACCTGTGCGTCATCCTAAAATTGCTGCTTTATCAACCTTATTTATTCTAAAGGCAATCTTGTTACTAGTTATTTTACTCTTTTATTATTATTATTATATAATAATTTTTATTAATTATTTTATTATTATTTTATTATTATTATTTTTTTTATTATTATTTGTAGTATAACATGTAACCTTTTTGCCATTAAATGTATCCCTTGAGAAGCATTGCTTAATTTTCCCATTTGCAGGAGCTGTATAAGTTCATTTCCATTGTTCAACTAAGGCTACTTTCACACTTGCGGCAGTGTGATCCGGCGGGCAGTTCCGTCGTCAGAACTGCACGCCAGATCTGCCAATCTGGATGTGACTGAAAGCATCCGGATGCGTCTCACAAATGCATCGCAAAAACGGATCCGTCTCTCCGCTTGTCATGTAGACAGACTGATCAGTCTTGTACCTTTTTTCAAATTTTTACCGGTCTGCGCATGCACAGACCCGAAGGACAGATCCGGTATTCTGGTATTTTGAATGCCGGATCCGGCACTAATACATTAATATGGGGAAAAATGCCGGATCCGGCATTCAGGCAAGTCTTCAGTTTTTTCGCCGGAGATAAAACCGTAGCATGGGGATATGCCTGATCAGTTCTTTTCCGGTATAGAGCCCCTGTGACGGAACTCTATGCCGGAAAAGAAAAACGCTAGTGTGACAGTACCCTAAATGTATTTTTAACTTATGAGTGTAATACAAGCACAAATGAGGGAGACTGAATAAGTAGGATCCCTCCAAAAGCTGTGTTAACATATTTAATTCCTTATAAATACACGTAACACATTTTACTATTTTCTAAGAACATATTTTACCACAAAATGCACCATGGCACAACTACAGGAACTACATCTTGTCCACAATTTATCAAGTAAAATGACCAAAGTACTCCAAAGTGTACCCCAGAGTCATCTAGATATCTGCAGTTGAGGAACACATATGGTTTGTGTTACAATAATGTCAAAAAATACTGTATAATTGAATTATCATACTGAATCCAACAAAATTCCAAAAAACCAAGCAAGCAGCATCAATTGCACATGTAGACTAGAGCATTGTTAGTTACAGACAATGTCATTTTAATTTCACTATAAAAAGGGAGAACAAGGAAACACTCATCTGTCTGGGGATTGGATCTAATATGTGATAGTTTTTTCCGCAGAACATTGTCCTATGTAACCAGGGGATGTGCTGCCGACAAATAAAAACTGTATGGGGACAAACAAACAATCATATTAACAATGGCTCGTCCCCGCACTATGTTAACAGTACTTAAAAGGGGTTGTCTCAATTCAGCACATGGCACTTATTATGTAGAGAAAGTTAAAAGGGGTTATCCGAGGCTGGAAATGGCCCCCCATACTGCCGGGCCCCTCACACTGATTCTATTTACCTGCTCCCCGCACTGCCGCCGCTGTGCAGGCCATGGCAGGCAGTGACGAGCCTCCATAGCATCTGCTTATGGGAAGAAGCAGCGGCGGCTGTGCAGGGACCAGAAGCGACGCAGGGAGCAGGTAAATAAGTAGAATCAATGTGAGGGGCCTCGGAAAACCCCATTAATATAAGCCACCTACTAATATATTGTGATTGTCCATATGGCTTCCTTTGCTGGTTTCATTAATTTTTCCATCACATTATACACTGCTTGTTTCCATTTTTACGACCACCCTGCAATCCGGCATCGGTGGACGTACTTGCACACTCTAGGAAAAAACGCTGGCCTATATGCACTCCTATGGACCCGGCCACAAGAGAGACCAGTGCTTTTTTCTATAGTGTGTGAGCATGGCCACCGATGCCTGATTGCAGGGTGGTCGTAAAAATGGAAACAAGAAGTGTATAATGTGATGAAAACAATTAGTCTAGCCATCAAAGGTGGCAATATGGAGAATCACAATACATTAGGAAGTGTCTTGTATTACCGTATTTTTCGCCGTATAAGACGCACTTTTTCTTCCCCCAAAATGGGGGAGAAATGCCCCTGCGTCTTATACGGCGAATGCAGTCAGTTTTACATCGCTGGCAGCGATGTAAAGAGAGCGAGGACTCGGGGAGGGACTGGGAGGAGGAGCTGGGGCCGGCAATAGCGGCGGGGCGGTGCAGTCACTGTACTAAAGGCCCGCCCCGCCGCTCCGGTGTACTAATAAAATATGTCATATTCAATGAATGGTTATTAAATATGCCCCTTTATGCCTAATAGTACCTTAAATCCTTAGCGCTTCAGTAGTATGCAGGCTGGGCGGGCGGCAGCGTAACTCCCTGATGTCACGTGCCTGCGCCGCCTACTTTATGAATGAAGCAGGCGGCGCAGGCAAGTGACGTCAGTGAGTGACGCGCCGCGCCGGCTGCCCGGCCTGCCGGCATTGTACTGAAGCGCTTCGGATTTAAGGTACTTTTAGGAATAAAGAGGCATATTTAATAACTATTAATTGAATAAGACATATTATATTAGTATACAGGAGCGCGGGGGATCTGTGGATGGCTCAGTTATGGGCTGGGAGGGTCTGTGGATGACACATGTATAACAGTGCCATCCACAGATCCCCCCCTGTAACAGTGCCAGCCACAGATCCCCCTGTAACAGTGAAAGCCACAGATCCCCCCATAACAGTGTCTGTCATCCACAGTTCCCCCCTAACAGTGTCCGTCATCCACAGTTCCCCCCATAACAGTGTCCGTCATCCACAGATCCCCCCATAAGTGTCCGTCATCCACAGATCCCCCCATAACAGTGTCAGTCATCCACAGATCCCCCCATAACAGTGTCCGTCATCTACAGATCCCCCCATAACAGTGTCCGTCATCCACAGATCCCCCCATAACAGTGTCCGTCATCCACAGATCCCCAGTAATAGTGCCATCCACAGACCACCTAGTTCCAAACCCACAGCACACCTTTTGGTTAAAAATATTTTTTTTCTTATTTTCCTCCCCAAAAACCTAGGTGCGTCTTATACGCCGGTGCGTCTTATACGGCGAAAAATACGGTAACTTTCTCTACATTATAAACGCCACTTGAAGTGAGACAACCCCTTTAATCAGTGCCATTCGACATTAAACAGTGCTTGTTAATGGGAAAAAAATGTACGTGTATAAAGAGAGATTTCAATCTCACGATGCAGAAAGAAGTGCCTATTTTTATGCTGTAGGTACTTGTTACATGCAACAAGTTCTGCTATATTGGAAGGACACACAACCTTCCTGTATAGACAGAACAGAGAGTAGCACGGCAGCTGCCATAAATACAACTTTATGGACAAACCCTAATGCATAGTATCCAGGAAGAAGATGGAGTAATGGCCTACCTCTAGAGAGCACGGAGAGGCAGGGAAGATGTACACAAGCAGTAAAAACAATAGACAGATCATCTGCCACTAAATGCCATGTTTACGAATAATGAAATGACTATGCTGAACCTACAAACCAAAAGCTGCCGCAAACTGTGCAACAGTGGTCAATGTGAAAATCGCAATATTTTATATTTAAAAAATATGCTGCTAGAATACAAACACAAAAAGCAAAAAATCTGAGATCCATGCAAATGAACATTTACAGTACTGTACTGTATGCACATTACATGTGCCATCTGCGCGCTGAACATCAGATCACATAGTGCATTGTCGGCCAAACCCACCAACAACGATGGGTTTAGCCGCCACTCTAGTGTGTGTATGGGGACTAGCTCCAGACAGATCACGCAGGAAAGGGTCACAGCTTAGTGGGAAAGGGGGAACGGTCTACTATGAAACACTGGGCCAAAATTGGGGCATAAAACTCTGTTCCAACCTAAGCCAACCAAGAATGGGTATAAAATTAGACAAGAGTGCCTAGCCATGCGCCAAACTGATCATAAAGCCTGATAAATCTGATCCAGGTCGACAGCCTGTCTAAAATTATGCCATTTATAGTATCATAGGAGAGCAAATTTGCCCCACTGATGTGCAATTCTTTATTTCTCCTGCGGTGGTGTTGCAGGGAACCTGAACGCCTACTGCCAGGTACCTCCACAGATACAGCCAACACCAGAGGAGGGGACCAAATCATCAGTTTATTGTGAGATCCGTTATTACAAGTGTGGAAATATATTGAGATTTACCATCTACCACTCCATAATTCCAGACATGGCAGACATCAGCATGCATTAGGCTACTTTCACACTTGCGGCAGTGTGATCCGGCGGGCAGTTCCATCGTCGGAACTGGCCGCCGGATCCGCCGATCTGCCACTGACTGAAAGCATTTGTGAGACGGATCCGGATCCGTCTCACAAATGCATTGCAAGGACGGATCCGTCTCTCCGCTTGTCATGCGGACCGACGGATCCGTCTTGTACATTTTTCTCATTTTTACCAATCTGCGCATGCCGGAACAACGGATCCGGTATTCTGAATGCCGGATCCGGCGCTAATACATTCCTATGGGAAAAAAAAGCCGGATCCGGCGTTCAGGCAAGTCTTCAGTTTTTTTTGCCGGAGAGAAAACCGTAGCATGCTACGGTTTTCTCTTTTGCCTGATCAGTCAAAACGACTGAACTGAAGACATCCTGATGCAAACTGAACGGATTACTCTCCATTCAGAATGCATGAGGATAAAACTGATCAGTTCTTTTCCGGTATAGAGCCCCCGTGATGTAACTCTATGCCGGAAAAAAAAAACGCAAGTGTGAAAGTACCCTTAGCCGCAGGTTATTTTCTGAGGATTTGCAAAGGGTTAGCTGCAGCAAAAATCCACAAGACAGCAGGCACACTGGAGATTAGAAAGTCTACAGCCTATTCTGAAATACGAGAGGATATTTTCTGCTTCATGTGAAAACCCCCATTCACATGTGTTGGACTGTAATTTTTTTCTGCATTTCATTCAGCAGGACGGTTTTCGGGAACAAGTATACGCAGGAACGAAAGATCAGCAATGGATCTCCCTGTGTAACCACGGATGCTGCCGATAATCATTACAACTGCAGTAGAATTCGTTCCTCCCCTATTCACTTTGCATCGGCCAATGCAAACAAGCACTGTTCAGCACAATGGCTCTGATTTAGCAAGACTCGTGTGGGCTGCGCTGATCTTCATAGGCCCTGCACTGCCGGAGGAGACATTTCATTTATGACAAAGCACAGGCAGTCTGGCAGTCCGTGCTCCAGACAGAAATCTGCTCCAGCTCGTAGCTGCCGTAGATTCCAGTCATAATTTACGCCAGTTTGTGGCGTAAATAACGACAAATCTGTTGGGGGCCACTGGACCCCCCAATTTCAGAAGCTGGAGAAAATGACCAAGACGCCACCTGTGACAATGGCATCTAAAAAGTCGTAATGTTTTGACACAAAAAAAAAAAAAAAAAAAAAAAAAAAAAAAAAAAAACTGGCGTAGGGAGATGGAAAATATCCCACATTGGGCTTACATGCACAGTGCCAACTTGCCTGAACTACCGATAAAACAAAAGTTAATTTTCTACAATATAAAAAATGCATTATAAATTAAATATATAAAAAAAATATACAGGTGAAACTCGAAAAATTTGAATATCGTGCAAAAGTCCATTTATTTCAGAAATGCAACTTAAAAGGAATTGCAATAATGCAGCTTAAAATTAGAATTTTGTGAAAAGGTTCAATATTCTAGGTTCAAAGTGTCACACTCTAGTCAGCTAATTAATCCATACCCCCTGAGCAAAGGGGGCCTCAAAATTGTGACTTTGGGGTTTCATAAGCTGTAAGCCATAATCATCCAAATGATACCGAATAAAGGCTTGAAATACCTCGCTTTGCATGTAATGAGTCTCTCATATGTTAGTTTCACCTTTTAAGTTTCATCGCTGAAATAAATGAACTTTGCACGATATTCAAATTTTTCGAGTTTCACCTGTGTGTGTCCTATTTTCTCACCTTAGCCAAACCAGATCGATGTGCACCTTTAGACTCCATATACACCAAGTACTTGTTGAAGTCTCGGAATTCTTCCATTGTTGGTCTGAAGGTCATAATTTTGCATGAAGGGTTCTGGTCATCAGAGTCTTTTGCGTTCATTTTTAACAATATTGGCAATACTGAAAAACAAATTTATAGTTTTTATTACATAGATCTAATATATTTTCACCAAACTGGAGAATCTGTTTACATAGCAAGCTTATGTTACATGCATCGGCGTTACTACTGCCATGGGGCCAGAGGGACCCCACCTTTTTGTGCAGATAACAAAATGGTGGCTTTTGGCTATAATGTGGGTTCTTTGAAATATGGCGATATTATACATTCCTTTAATTATTTCAAGTACCGTATGTTGCAGTTTTAATGGGGCCCCATGTTATTTTGCTATGTACCCTATGAATCATAGTGACGCCTCTGGTTACATGTGCTGCACATATGCAGGAATAAGGCCCTTTTAAAAGCATTGATGATCAGTATAAGGGCTCAGGCAAACAAATGCATTTTCTTTCTATGTCTGTTCCGGGTTTTTTTACGGACCGTATGCAGAACCATTCATTTCAATGGGCCTCCCCAACAAAAAAAATGGGAGTTACTCCGTGTGCATTCGGTTTCTGTATGTCCATTCCGCCCAAAAAAAAGAACAGGTCATATTCTTGCCCGCATTACGGACATGGATAGGACTGTTCTATTAGGGACGAACCGCTCTGTTTCACAAAATACAGAATGCACACAGATGTCATCCGTATTTTTTTGCAGACCGCAAAATACATATACGGTTGTGTGCATGAGCCCTAATTATCAGGAGTTAATACTCATTTGTCAGGTGATCGCATCTGTCGTGGACAAAAAAAATTCAAAATCATTGTTTGTCAGCAGCATACCGCCTTGTATAAATGGATCTGCATGGGGATGAATGATCGTACTGACAACCTTTCCTCCCCATATGGTAACGATAATTGCCACATGTTAACACAGTAAACAAGTGGGCATAGATCAGAAGATAACTTCCCCAGTGCCCGCTCTGTTGGCCTATGTAAAAGGGCCCTTGAGGGACAAGACGGATTGTCACCTCATTGAAGGGTCGGATTACATACTGCTCATAGAGGGGAGGAGTAAGGAGAAGTGAGCTGCTAGAGGGAGAAAAAGGCATCCCTATTGAGACCCATTATAAAGTCACCTAGACTACAGATTTATGTAAAGTTTGCTGAAAAGGCAATGTCACCGCCATTCAACTGCTATCACAGTTCCATAGTAGCACCCTTTTCCATGATCCAAATTCTGCTGCATACCATATGCAATCTTTATGAAGGCTTCTCCTGCCCTGTATGCTAATTAGAAGCAATAGGTCACAAGGACTACTCTCTATTCTTTAAGTCTGGAACTTAGGGTTCATGCACACAACCGTTGTCCATTTTGAGGTCGGCAAAACTCGGATACTGGCTGTGTGCATTCTGCGGAATGGAACGTCAGGCCCATAATACAACAGTCCTATCCTTGTCCATAATGCAGACAAGAATAGGACATGTACTATTTTCTTTGCATATGCCACGGAACACCGCGTGCAGTCTGCATCTTTTGCGGCCCCAATGAAGCGAATGGGTCTGCATCACACACAAAGAAAAAATACATTTGTGTGAATGAGCCCTAACACTGTGAATGAAGAAGGAAGCAGAGCCCCATTTAAGTGCAGCAGCTCAGCTTCCGTTCACTTCAAAAGGTAGTTGAATGGAAATAACCCTGCACGGCCAATACACTTTGAGCTGTGTTTCCTTTTCCATTTACTGTTCTAGTTCCAGTGATCTTTAATTATATGCAAATGAGCCTCTAGGAGCAACGGGGGTGTTGCCATTACACCTAGAGGCTCTGTTCTCTCTGCAACTTCTACGGCCTCTGCACTTTGTGAACACATCATCATGCCTGGTCCTGCCAAAGTGCAGAAGGCATGGCAGTTGCAGAGAGAGCAGAGGCTCTAGGTGTAACGGCCACACCCCCGTTGCTCCTAGAGGCTCATATACAAATATTAAAAACTTCATTTTTCTCAGCAATGAGGACACATGTGAACATGGGACCAACACAGATGCCTTCAGCTACTAAGCGCACATGTAACAGGTCAGCCAGTGTCATAGGTACAGATCTGCTGACAGATACCCTTTAAACACACAGATATCAGTAAAGACTCCTTGTTACACTTGTGTAAACCATGTAAAACCTGTGAACACTTCTCTGGACATCACATTTTTGTCCCACGGTGAACCTTCAAATGAAAATCTGTCTAGCTATTGCACGATTTGTGAGGATCTACTTATGCCTTAGGCTACATGCACACGACCATGCCATGTTTTGCGGTCCACAAAACATGGATGCTGCCTGTGTGCGTTCCGCAATTTGCGTAACGGGCGTCCCATTATAGAAATGCCTATTTATGTTCTATTTATTTTGCAGGGCCACGGAATGGAGCAGCAGATGCGGACAGCACACGGAGTACTGTCCGCATGATTTGCGGCCCCACTGAAGTGAATGGGTGCGCAGCTGAGCCGCAAAAAATGCGGCTCGGATGCGAACCCAAACAACTGTCGCGTGTTAACACAGTCAGTGTTTGGTCAGTGATTTCCATCAGTGATTTTGAGCCAAAACCAGGTGTGTCTCTAAACACAGAACAGGTGCAGATTTTTCCCTTATATCTTATGTCTGTGTAACTCCGCTCCTAGTTTTGGCTCCCAGTCACTGATGGAAATCACTGGCCAAGACACTGAGGCTTTAGATAATCTTACCCTAAGTTCACACCTGAGCGTTTTACAGCGCGTTCAAACGCGCTGTAAAACGCTCAACACGTGAAAACCAATGCTTCCCTATGGGAATGGTTCACACTTGAGCGTTTTACAGCGCGTTTGAACGCGCTGTAAAACGCCCGACGCATAAACAAGCTCTTGAGCTTTTTTTGGGGCGTTTGTCGCGCGTTTTGGCCATAGACTCATTGGACAACACTGCAGTCAATCACACAAACGCGCGTTTACTATTGCAAAAAACGCGCATAAAAACGCCCAACAAATACGCGCGTTTTACGCGCGTCTCAGAAACGCTCAGGTGTGAACCCAGGGTTCGTATCGAGGCTAGTTTCACACTGGCATTCGGCATCTTCAGCAGGCTGTTCTGGGAAGGAGCAGCCTGGTGGAGATGTATGCCGGACGCTACCGGACATCCGCCAGCCCCATTCAGTAAAATGGGGAACGCCAGGGATCTGGCCGCCACCTGGCAAACATGCCAAGGTGGCGGGATGAAACCCGCTGCATGCAACCGATTTTTGTCATATCTGCTGGGTTGCAGCCGGATGGAGCCTGCAGATACCTGGTTTGGGCTCATAATCCCTAATCAAACACTGACTGTGTGAAAGCAGCCTTACATTGTGCTGTAGTATTTTCATGTGGATTCGGGAATTTTCCTATTTACAACTGATAGGAAGACGTTAATGGAGAGAATACAGTCGTTCTAGTCAGGACTGGCAGTCGTAGCGCAGATTACAGGGCAGGAATACCCAGGAGGCTGGTTAGACCTAAAGTCTGCGCTTTAAAAAGAAACGTGGCATCGTATTTTGTAACTTGATGCTAAATGTATTCCCCAATTCATCCCCCACAAGGGATAGAGACAATGGCTGTTTGTGAAGACCAGAGTGGAGGTAAAGACACATTACCATTTACACTGCGAGCCCCTCATGATAACCACTTACACTTTGTGAGCAAAGACATCCTTATTCACGTCTTCTCATAACTGACAAACACTATAGAAAAAGAAGTTAACCCCTTCCTGACAGCAATTTTTTACTTCCTGCCTTCCAGGAATCATATGGGTCAGATTTATCATTACACTTCCATCTTAGGCTACTTTCACACTAGCGTTGTTGGAATCTGGCATTCAATTCAGTCATCGGAACTGCCCGCCGGATCCGGAAAAACATGTGAAAACTGATTACATTTGAATCCTGACCAGGATTTTGATCACAATGAAAAAATGCATTGGAAAAAACGGATCCGCCATTTATGGACTTTAACATTTTTTTAAACATTTCTTGGGTTTAACATGCAAAAGCCGGATCAGTTTTGGCGGAACACACGGCACCAGATCCGGCGTTCAGTCAAAGTGTTCCGGATTTTTGTCCGGAGGTAAAAATACAACATGCTACGGTTTTCTGAAAAGCCTGATCAGTAAAAAAAGACTGAACTTAAAGTTAAAATATACTTCAAGTTAACATATACCATCGGATTGGAGAAAACTCCAATCCGATGGTATAAAAGAACTCCAGACTTTACATTGAAAGTCAATGGGGACGGATCAGTTTGAAATGGCACCATATTGTGTCAACGTCAAACGGATCCGTCCCCATTGACTTGCATTGTAATTCAGGACGGATCCGTTTGGCTCCGCACGGCCAGGCGGACGCCAAAACGACTTTTTTTTCCATGTCCGTGGATCCTCCAAAAATCAAGGAAGACCCACGGACGTAAAAACGGTCACGGATCACGGACCTACGGACCCAGTTTTTGCGGACCGTGAAAAAAAAACTGTCGTGTGCATGAGGCCTAAAACTGATCAGTTCTTTTCCGGATTTGAGCCCCTGTGACGGAAATCAGCGCCGGAAAAGAAAAACGCTAGTGTGAAAGTACCCTTACTCCACTTTTACATATGTCCAAAGTCACTTTTGGCGGATCCGTCTTCAAATGCTTTCAGTTCACATGCGTTTTTCCGGATCCGGCGTGTAATTCCGTCAAGTGGAGTACACGCCGGATCCGGACAACGCAAGTGTGAAAGAGGCCTTAGGCCTCATGCACACGGACGTTTTATTTTTGCGGTCCGCAAAAAACAGTTTCCGTTGTTCCGTGTCCGTTTTTTGGACTTCCATGGGTCTTCCTTGTATTTTGGAGGATCCACGGACATGAAAAAAAAAAAAAAATAATAATCTAAGTCATGTTTGCCTTTGAAATGATAGGAAAAAACTGACACGGATCACGGACGCGGATGACAATCTTGTGTGCATCCGTGATTTTTCATGGACCCATTGACTTGAATGGGTCTGTGAACCGTTGTCCATGAAAAAAAAATCGGACAGGTCATATTTTTTTCACGGACTGGAAACACGGATCACGGACGCGGATGCCAAACGGTGCATTTTCAGATTTTTCCACGGAGCTATTGAAAGTCAATGGGTCCGCGGAAAAAAAAACGGAAAACGGAACAATGGCCGCGGATGCACACAACGGTCGTGTGCATGAAGCCTTACTGTCTGCATTATGGACACGGACAGTTCTAGTATGGGCTGGACTTTCCGGAAAATGTGGAATGCATATGGCCGGTATCCATGATTTGCAGATCCACAATTTGCGGACCACAAAAGTTCAACGGTTGTGTGCATGAGCCCTTAAAAAGCGAAGAAAAACTACACATATGTACTGAACCAGAGAATAAAAGTAACAAGTCAGTTTTACCACATAGGAAATTGTGGGGAAAAAAACCATAAAACAGTGGCAAATTTATATATATATTTTTTTTTTTTAACAATTCCACCCCCATTTGGATTTTTTTCCCCCACTTTCCAGCATATTATATGCAACTGTGAATGAAGCCATTAGAAAGTGCATCTTGTCCTGCAAAAAACAAGCTTTTATATGGCTATGTTTATATGGCTATGTGAATTAAATAAGAAAATGGCTTTGGGAGGACTGAATAAAAAATAAAAACGAAAAAAAATAAATCACCTGGTCTTAAAAGGGTTAAATGTGTGTTTATCTCTTGGGGGAGGGGGGGGGGGGGGAGTTTAACAAAATTTTTCACTTTCTTTTCACAAGTCAGGCCTCGTTCACACTTTAGTGTTTGGTTAGTGATTGTGAGCCAAAACCAGGATTGGAGCACTTAGCCGCGCCCCGCGGTTTAGATGAACTTGGAGGCGTTATTACTTTTCAAATTTAGCCGGGCACAGCACTTCAGAGGGGCGTTCCTGGGCACCGTGGACAAAGAATAACGCCCCTCTGGGCTCCTTACAGCGTCATTTACATATCATAAGATTACATTTTTTGAAGAAATGACAAGACTCACAATCAAAAGAACAAGACAGGTGGAAAAAAGGTACTCTGTGAAACATGGATTCATGAAAAAAAAAAAATTTGTAAATTGCTAGTGACAGATTCCCTTTAAATAAAAACCCACTTGTTCGCGCAGCCCGGCTTCTCTTCTTTCTTCAGGACCTGGATAAAGGACCTTTGATGACGTCACATGTTATAAGGGAAAAAAAAAATAATGATCGGGTCCCCATCCCGATCATCCCCTAGCAACCAAGCGTGAACTTGCCCCTGCAGATGCTTGCGATTTTCACGCAGCCCCATTCACTTCTATGGGGCCTGCATTGCGTGAAAAAAATGCACAATAAAGAGCATGCTGCGATTTTCACGCAACGTACAAGTGATGCGTGAAAATCACCGCTCATGTGCACAGCCCCATAGAAATGAATGGGTCCAGATCTCGAATCTCGCCCGTGTAAAAGAAGCCTTAGGTTTAGGCCTCAAGCACACGAATGTCATTTGGTTCTGCATCTGAGCCATATTTTTTGCGGCTCGGATGCGGACCCATTCACTTTAATGGGGCCACAAAAGATGCGGACAGCACTACGTACTTCAACATAACAAGCAAAACGGACTTCATATTTTCCCCTCATGGTATAAGGTAGTGTTCCTTACCTCCAGTCCTCAGGGCCCACCTACCGGTCATGATTTGAGACTATCCCACAGAATGAATACCTGAGGTAAGTCCTGATGCACTGACACAAATTCTATCACCTGCTCAATACTAAGGAAATCCTGAAAACATGGCCGGCAGGTGGGCCCTGAGGACTGGAGTTGAGGAACCCTAGTATAGGGAAAGATCTGCACCTGGTTCTGGTTCAAAACCACTGATGAAAATCACTGAACGAACACTGAGGCCTCGTTCACACTTGTGTCAGTGTCACGTGAAAAAAAAACTTGTGTTTCACCCGTGACGCTGTCCATTAAGGATCCGTGGTTGGTCCGTGTGTCCGTTTTTACTATCCGTGTGTCATCCGTAATTCACTGACATTGCTCAGCTGAAAATTAATTTCCAAGGAATCTCCTATTAGTCTTCAGTGAAAAACGGATGCAACACGGACACAACACGGATGTGTGTCAGCGATTTTCACGGATCCGTAAACTTCAATGGGGGTGCTTAGTCTGCATCACAGATGAAAGTAATGCATGTCCCTGTGATTAATTTACTGATCCAAGGTCAGTAAAAATAAATATTGAAACGTGAACAGATTTAAATCAATGGGTACGTGTGCTGTCAGCAGAAAATGCAGACAGCACACGTCAGTGAAAAACGGAAATGTGAACGAGGCCTGACTGTGAAAAAAGTCATTATTTTGTTTCCCCCAGGGGATTTGAACATGGAATCATCCAATTGCTTATCACAAAGACTGCAATGATTTTACAGCACAGTGAACGCCATAAAACGAAATCCATAAAACAATGGCGCAACTGAATTTCTTCCCATAAGGGCTCATGCACACGACCGTATGCATTTTGCAGTCGGCAAAAAAAGGATCTGCAAAAAATACAGATGACGTCTGTGTGCATTCTGTATTTTCCAGAACGGAACAGCCGGCCCCTAACAGAACAGTACTATCCTTGTCCGTAACGCGGACAAGAATAGGACATGTTCTATTTTTTTGCGGAACGGAAATACGGAATGCACACAGAGTAACTTAAGTTTTTTTGGCGGACCTATTGAAGTGAATGGTTCCGCATACGGTCCTCAAAAAAAAAAAAAAAAAAAACTGAACGGACACGGAAAGAAAATATGTTTGTGTGCATGAGCCCTAACACTGTATGGAATATTAAATGATACGATTAGGCCTCTTTTACACGACCGTATGGCTTTTTTAGTGTTTTGCGGGCCGTTTTTCACGGATCCGTTGTTCGGTTTTTTGTTTCCGTTCCGTTTTTCCATATCGTATATACAGTATACAGTAATTACATAGAAAAAATTGGGCTAGGCATAACATTTTCAATAGATGGTTCCGCAAAAAAACGGAACGGATACGGAAGACATACAGATGCATTTCCGTATGTGTTCCGTTTTTTTTGCGGACCCAATGACTTGAATGGAGCCACGGAGCGTGATTTGCAGGCAATAATAGGACATATTCTCTTTCAACGGAACGGAAAAATGGAAATACGGAAATGGAATGCATACGGAGTACATTCCGTAGTTTTTTTTGCGGAACCATTGAAATAAATGGTTTCGTATACGGAACGGAAAAAATAAAACAGTCGTGTGAAAGAATCCTCACACTGCTAATACAAAAAAAAAAATGTCATGACCGGGCCTAAAAAAGGCTTGAAAGGCCAGGCAATTTTTCGTGATTTTGCGCACGTGGTGGCTTAGTGACCCTAACTTTTTATATTTTTTTGACTACCAAAATAATTTTTGCAATGTTGTTTACTTGACACTTAGGGCTTTTTGTTAGCATGTTTTTTTTTTATTAATTTTTTTCCTTTTTTTAAAGTTTAATTTAGGGTAAAACCTCTAATTCTTATTAAAAAGTCAGTTAAAAAAAAATTTATACCGTATTTTCTGGCGTATAAGACCCCAAACTTTTCCAGTTAAAATATAGGGTTTGGGCTATACTTGCTGTATAAGACTATGCAACCAGGGGGTTAGTGATGGCCGCATGAACGCATAGCTCCGACACAATCCGACCTGGTGATGGGGACGCCTCAGGGTTAGAACGTTATGTGTACACTCATCAACTGTTTCCCAAATGTGCAAAAACCTGGCTACGTTACATTGATGATATTTTCTGTTTGTGGCAGGGATCACTAGAAGACCTACAGAGCTTAGATCATGACCTGAACTCATCAGTGGGATCCATTGCTTTCTCCTTGGAGACTAGTCAGACAAAGATCCCGTTCCTCGACGTTCTCCTCCAGGTAGAGAATAGCCACTTACACTATGACCTATTCACTAAACCAACAGACAGGAATAGTCTCCTTCTATACGAGAGCTACCACCTGTGCCGGCATACATACATAATTCCTCTGGGTAGCCATCTTATATGCTTCTGGCATATGTAAAAAAAAACTGTGAACTCTCATCTTCCTGAAGCCTGGGTCGCCTATGATATAGATGGACACTTTTATTACCACTACTCTGTGAGGCCGGCTATAAAAGGTCATAAAAGCTATACCAGGCCCAGCTCATCCTGTCCGGTAAGATAAGATCAGCTCGCTGTCAAGCCTGGCTGGAGCGTGACGTCATTAATTTCCAGGTCTGGTTTGAGGAGAGCTAATAGCCCTTAATTAGCTCTGGGCATAAAACCAGTCCACTTTCATATTTCATTTATGAATCAACTTATTCCCTTTCTGACACCAGATCCAGGCTCTACAGAGTATTGTGGTTAATTGGGTATCAAATATGACTAGAGGATGCGATTCTGTAGCTGACCTATGGGTGGTAGAAGAACTACAGGTCCCAGCATTACCGTGTGTGGTCATTCTGTAGGTAAATAAATAAGGATCGCAAATATGTATTCTGTATAAAAATATGCCGATGTATCAAGGAGATACGGGCTTAAGTATAATCCTCATTGTAGGAACTAAACTTTGATGGGGTCATAAAACACTTGGGGGCCAATCCCTAAGTTTCACAGTCCCTCTGCTGCCATTGGCTGACAGGAGTAAGTCTCCTGCCCATGGGAGAGTTAATAAAAATCCATGCACAAGGACAGAGGAGAGAGACCCATGGAACATCACCAGACACTTAATTGGAAATTGACAGCATATCCCTGTATAAGAAGAACTTTGAGGGTCTCCCCTGATACATACTGAAAAGGGGTTTGCAAGGATTCAAAAAGGACATATGAACGACCATCTGAAACCCTCCAGAGAAACTAAGTATTCTTTCATCTTTTTCCCTTTCATTTGAACTGTCGTGATTATTTATATTGTTATTATTATTCTGTAGATTTATAGTCATTTTCATTAGACTTGTATGCACTGCTTTTTACCTCGTATTAAAGGTTATAAAATCTAAGTGGCCAAGTCTTCCATATTCTAAGCTGCTGAACAACGTACCTTGCCTTTGAAGAGACGTTACCAGGTAGTTAGTTAAATTGCATTTAGGAATTGTAGCTGGGGGTGATTGACTGCGGTTGGTCAGTAAGTGATATCCGGTTCATCCACTGATCTGTGTGATAGTGAATGACCCGGATAGTCGGCTCGTGGACCGGGAACCCACGTGGTGGCAGTTACCGAAGTGTAGTGGGGGGTGTTAGCCGAATGGTAATACCCCGGTCACGTGAGGTCTCTGTGTGTGCGCAGACTCCGTCACAGACCACTACGTCACAGCTGTGGGATCTGGAGCGATCGGATCCATAGTTTGTGACACCACCCACCGGGCCTAATCAACTCACTCCCACTATCACAACGCATGAGGGTAAAAAGAATAGTTTCCAACCCCAAAACCGCAGAAGTAAGACTAACCCAAATTAATAATAAATTCGCGGTTCGTGGGTTCCCACCCAAAATATTGAAAGAACACGCAGAGCGCGTGAGCAACACAAGTAGGGATGACCTCCCAAAACCAAAAACCAAATCTAACACCAAACAGGACAGCAGAATCCCCTATGCAACGACCTACTCCACTTGGAGTACTTTTATTAAAACAATTGTGAACAAACACTGGCAGATCCTACAGAGAAGCATTCCCAGTGTCTTTCACCTTAGACCACTGATGTCCTTTAAGCGCCGCCCATTATCCGTGACCAACTAGTGAGATCCGATCTGGGATCCACGAAAATTGATGCACAACGCACCATCACAGGATCACCCAACTTAGGTACCTACCCATGTTTGGGATGTGCCCAGTGTGGCAATGTCACGAAAGGGAATTCCTTTACACACCCCTCCTCAGGGAAAAAAATACTATATTAGGGGCCAATTACGTCATTTATCTCATCAAATGCCCCTGTGGCCTGGGATATGTGGGTGAAACCACACCAAAAAATAAAAGACAGAATTAGCCAGCATAAGTCTAATATCCGGACCAACAAGAAGGAAGCCCCACTAGTACAACACTTTCAGGAATACAAACATACGCCTAGCCAATTACGCTTTCAGGTTATTGATTGGGTTCCAAACCCCCGGAGAGGGGGGAGTCGTGATGACATGTTACATTCAAGAGAAATGCAATGGATCCGCCGCTTGGGTACTTTGGGCCCGGGAGGCCTTAATAAGGATTATAAATATGCCTAATTCCGTGAATACTTAACTCATACTTTTTTTGCATTTCTCTCCAATAGGTATCCCCATGACTCCACGTAGAGCCTTAACTATAGACAACCCTTCATCAGCATCTATAGTCGAACCAATGTATTACCGCCAATGGGTATAGTATCTGACATACGCAGCTATGGTTATAGACATAAGAAGTGCATGTGTTCAAAGTACAAACCCGGCAGCACCATATCACACAACCACCTTATATAATAAATATGATTCCCAGATACCATCAGGATCCAATATGGCCTTGAAACTCCTGACACAACTAGATATGTGTTTATTTCGCATCCTCGCTGTAGTACACACAAGCCCTCTCCTAGACCAGGATCTAAGGCTACTTTCACACTAGCGTTCGGCTGTCCGCTCGTGAGCTCCGTTTGAAGGGGCTCACGGGCGGACCCGAACGTTTCCGTCCAGCCCTGATGCAGTCTGAATGGATGCGGATCCGCTCAGACTGCATCAGTCTGGCGGCGTTCAGCCTCCGCTCCGCTCAGCAGGCGGACACCTGGCCGTGCGGAGGCGTGCGGATCCGTCCAGACTTACAATGTAAGTCAATTGGGACGGATCCGTTTGAAGATGCCACAATATGGCTCAATCGTCAAGCGGATCCGTCCCCCATTGACTTTCAATGTAAAAGTCTGGACGGATCCGCTCAGGCCAATTTCACACTTAGCCATTTTTTGCCAATATAATGCAGACGGATCCGTTCTGAACGGAGCCACCATCTGCATTAATAGGAGCGGATCCGTTCAGAGCGGATCCGATCGAACGCTAGTGTGAAAGTAGGCTAAAATGGCCACAGAGGACATGAGACACTATTGGGCATGCGCCCATTCTATCCTCCATATAGCTCCAGGAACTAAGATGGCGCCGTCGGACATACAGGGACAATGCGCATGCGCCAAGTCCCGACACACTGCTACCCAGCCAGCTCCGCCCCCATCGCACGCCGGTTACCGCCGGACGTCCGGTCTCGACTCCCCATAAGACTCCGTGGAAACACTTCAACTGGCCATCAAGGTAATCATATTACACTAGATATGGGGCTGCACAACCTTGCTTGACTATTTTTGTGTATAACATATGAAGCGCACCACTGCTGCCACTACACTAGATGGCTTTTACAGGCGGCGCTGCCGGTTCTGTAGCCACACGTGAGACTTTGAATGCCTTCTCCCCCTGACAGGGTGAATATAGGGGGCGAATTTACGGTAGTACAACAGGGGTACTGCCCATGAGGTAACCCAGATGACCCTGATATGGCACCCAATACATAGATCTTAAAGGTGACAGTATATCCTAATCATGTAGCATCCTGTGATTGATACCTCCCTATAATCATGTACTGACCCCACCAATGATTTTTCAGACACCAGTCCCTCATGCGATAGCTGGTCCTCTGAGGAACTGATGTCTGCGGCTCTGTCTACCGTCAAATGACTTGTCAGAAGGACGTAGGACCAATATTTGCCTGTCTGACATGAACAGGTCCTCCTCTATGACAGGGATCACTTATTGAAACAATGGGTGAATTCTGAATGTCCTTTGGATGAACTCCCATTTGCCTAAGGAGTGATAAATATGAAAAATTTCATGATAACTGATGTGTATATGAATGAATTTCCACCGATGTATATTTTTTAATTGTATTGTTCTGCGTTTATATTTACATTTATAGCTTGACAAAGGGCCCCGAACTGGGCCCGAAACGTTGCCATAGGCAATAAATGTTATGAGATTGTACCACTGGTAAAATAAAGATTGAATACAAAGCCATTTGCTGACTCCAAAATACCTATTCAAAGCCATTATTTCACTCCGCGGGTGGAAGGAGCCTGTCAGGAGACGTGCACCCACAAAAGTCATCCAATTAAACGTGTGCTGAGGTCTCACAACGATTAAGAAGCCTCAGGGTTAGAATATACCATCGGATCTGAGTTTTCACGATCTCACAACAGCGAATATTGTAGTCATAATCTCCAGTCCGGCTCGGAAGTAAGTACCGTAAGTTTCAGCACGCCGTATACCGGCTTATAAGACGACACCCGACTATTGAGAAGAATTTTATGTGTTAAAAAGTCGTCTTATACGCCGGAAAATACGGCAATTGCAATGGGTTCCCTATTTTGTGACAATCGTTTGATATACGACATGTATAGGTTTGAGTGACTATGGTGACTGACTTTTTTTTACTGCTTCATCTGCAATTGGGGCATCCACAGGAGCCCCAGTTACAGGGGAAAACAGCCCCCTGTGGGGGCATTAAACACGGGCAGGGCTGATCAGGGTCTGCTCCTGCCCCGAGACACAGCCGGGACTTAGTCCTCTTGCACACGAGTGTATTTTCATTCCGTGTCCGTTCCGTTTTTTTTTTTGCAGACCGTATACCAAACCATCGATTTAAAAAACAGAAGGTACTCCTTGTGCATTCGGTTTCCGTATTTCCGTTCCGCAAAAAAAAAACAAAACATGTCCAATATTGTCCTGCATTGCGGACAATGATAGTGCTGCTCCATGAAGGGGTCGAGCCGTTTCGTTCCGCAAAATACAGAATGCACACGGATGTCATCCGTATTTTTTGCAGATCCGTTTTTTGCGAATATGGTCATGTGCAGGAGGCCTAAGAGAGGAAGCGTCTCGGCCGCTTTCTACTCTACATACTTGCGCTCGTGCAGTGCTCTCCTCCCGTCACAGCCAGGACCCGACCTGCTCCTGTTAGATTGCAGGAGCTTTAATCCCAGCGCTGATCAGGGTATGTGGAGATAAGACGTATATAGCCAGTGGGCACTCGAGAAGGGGTTAATGACCTACCAATATTTTTCATTTTGGCATTCCAAGAGCTGTAACTTTATTTTAACCCCTTAAGTATCGGGCCCATTTTTTGTTTTGCATTTTCATTTTTTCCTCCCCACGTTCCAATAGCCATAACTTTAATTTTCTGTTCACATTGCCATGAGAGCTTATTTTATTTTTTTGTGAGATAAGTTGTACTTTTTAATGGCACCATTTAATTTACCATGGTTGGAAAATGGGGGGAAAAAAAATAATATATATTTGTGGGGTTAAATTGAAAAAAATAAATGAATAAAATACAATTCCGCCAAGATTTTGGGAATTTTGACATCACAGCTGTGCAAAAAAAATAATAATGACATGATGTACTTGAGCTACTTTCACATTAGCGTTTTTTGCGGATCCGTCATGGATCGGCAAAAACGCTTTCGTTACAATAATACAACCGCATGCATTCATCATGAGCGGATTCGGTTGTATCATGTCTTCTATAGCCAAACGGATCCGTCCTGACACGCAATGTAAGTCAATGGGGACAGATCAGTTTTCTATTGTGCCAGATTGTGTTAGAGAAAACGGATCCATCCCCATTGACTTACATTGCGTGTCAGGACCGATCCGTATTGCTCCGCACCACATCACGGACAGGAAAATGCTGCAGGCAGCGTTTTGCTGTCTGTCTCTAGAGCGGAATGGAGACTGAACTGATGCATTCTGAGCGGATCCTTTTCCATTCAGAATGCATTAGGACAAAACTGATCCGTTTTGGACCGCTTGTGAGAGCCCTGAACGGATCTCACAAGCGGAAACCAAAACGCCAGTGTGAAAGTAGCCTTATTTTGCAGATAAATACAATTATGGCGATTCAAAACTTGCATAGTTTTTATTTTGTTTACCAGTAATTACTTTAAAAAAAATAAAAAATCTTTGCAAAAAAACATTATATATGAACAAACTAATTGGTATAACAACTTGGGCCTCACGCACACGACCGTTTTTCGGGTCCGCATCCAAGCCGCAGTTTTTGCGGCTCGGGTGCGGACTCAGTCACTTCAATGGGGCCGCAAAAGATGTCCGCATGCGTTGCACCGTTCCGTGGCCCCACCCAAAAAAATATAGCATGTCCTATTCTTGTCCGTTTTGCAGTCTACAATGGGCAGCCTGTTCTGTTCCGCAAATTGCAGAAGGCACACTGGCAGCTTCCGTTTTTTGCGGATCCGCGGTTTGTGGACCGCAAAAAACAGAACGGTCGTGTGCATGTAGCCGTATCCAAATATATAAAAACATTGTAACAGATTGCGCTCCAAACTCAAACAACTAAGCAAACTTTATAATTTAGCTATCACTGCTAAATATGAACTAACATTATTAATCACACGCCAAGGCAAAGATACACAAATCAAGGAAACCGCATTTTTTATATTTTAATTTTTCCACATGTATGGACTTTTTATATATGCGAGAGCTCCGCATTGAAAGGGACCATGTTCATATAACAGACTGTATGAAGTTTTGTTTTTAGTTGTCATGTACATGTAAGGCCTCATGCACACGACCGCTGTTGTGTTCCGTTTCGAAAAATGGGGTTCTGTTGTTCCGTTTTTGTTTCAGTGTGTCTCCCTTTATTTTTAGAGGATCACCAGACATGAAGGAAAGTAAAAAAAAGTCTAAGGCTACTTTCACACTAGCGTTCGTCGGTCCGCTCGTGAGCTCCGTTTGAAGGGGCTCACGAGCGGACCCGAACGCTTCCGTCCAGCCCTGATGCAGTCTGAATGGAGCGGATCCGCTCAGACTGCATCAGTCTGGCGGCGTTCAGCCTCCGCTCCGCTCGCCTCCGCACGGACAGGCGGACAGCTGACCGCTGCTTGCAGCGTTCGGGTGTCCGCCTGGCCGTGCGGAGGCGTGCGGATCCGTCCAGACTTACAATGTAAGTCAATGGGGACGGATCCGTTTGAAGATGCCACAATATGGCTCAATCTTCAAGCGGATCCGTCCCCCATTGACTTTACATTGAAAGTCTGGACGGATCCGTACGAGGCTATTTTCACACTTAGCTTTTATATGCTAATATAATGCAGACGGATCCGTTCTGAACGGAGCCTCCGTCTGCATTATTATGATCGGATCCGTTCAGAACGGATCCGATCGAACGCTAGTGTGAAAGTAGCCTAAGTCAAGTTTGCCATGCAAATGATAGCAAAAAAACGGACGCAGATGACAATCTTGTGTGCCTCTGTGTTTTTTCACGGACCCATTGACTTAAATGGGTCCGCGAACCGTTTTCCGTGAAAAAAAATAGGATAGGTTATATTTTTTTGACGGACTGAAACCACGGATCACGGACGCGGATGACAAACGGTGCATTAGCCGAGTTTTCAACGAACCCATTGAAAGTCAATGGGTCCGCAGAAAATCACGAAAAACTGAACAATGGACACGGAATTAACGGTCGTGTGCATGAGGCCTAAGGTATTGGTTTTTAATATAGTGTATGAAATAGTAAGGCCCCTTTCACACGGGCGAGTATTCCGCGCGGATGCGATGCGTGAGTTGAACGCATTGCACCCGCACTGAATACCGACCCATTCATTTCTATGGGGCTGTGCACATGAGCGGTGATTTTCACGCATCACTTATGCGTTGCGTGAAAATCACAGCATGCTCTATTGTGCAAGTTTCACGTAACGCAGGCCCCATAGAAATGAATGGGGTTGCGTGAAAATCGCAAGCATCCGCAATCAAGTGCGGATGCGGTGCGATTTTCACGCACGGTTGCTAGGAGACGATCGGGATAGAGACCCGATCATTATTATTTTCCCTTAGAACATGGTTCAGCAAAGGAGACAGAAGGAGATGCCGGGCTACGCGAACAAGTGGACTAAGGTGAGTTAAATTATTTTTTATTTTTTTTTAACCCCTCCAGCGCTATTGTACTATGCATTCTGTATTCAGAATGCTATTATTTTCCCTTTATAACCATGTTATAAGGGAAAATAATACAATCTACAGAACACCGATCCCAAGCCCAAACTTCTGTGAAGAAGTTCGGGTACCAAACATTCGCGATTTTTTTCACGCGAGTGCAAAACGCATTACAATGTTTTGCACTCGCGCAAAAAAATCGTGGGTGTTCCCGTAACGCACCCGCACATTTTCCCGCAAAGCCCGTGTGAAAGAGGCCTAAAAGTGTATGCAAATTACTGTGAGACATTTATTGTAATTATTTGGGTCTACATTTTGCATTGAAGGGTGGTCAGTGGGCCAGGCTCCAGAGTAACTGGTGAACTCCCTCCATCATATTATAAATCTAAAATTGGAAAACGTGCGATTTTCAACTTTTGTTTTTTTGCAGTTTTTTTATTTTATTTTTATTTTTCCACTTTTTATTTAAGCCTTAGGCCCCTTTCACACGAGCGAGATTTCCACGCGGGTGCAATGCGTGAGGTGAACGCATTGCACCCGCACTGAATCCAGACCCTTTCATTTCTATGGGGCTGTGCACATGAGCAGTGATTTTCACGCATTACTTGTGTGTTGCATGAAAATTGCAGCATGTTCTATATTCTGTGTTTTTCACGCAACGCAGGCCCCATAGAAGTAAATAGGGCTGCGTGAAAATATCAAGCATCCGCAAGCAAGTGCGGAAGCGGTGCAATTTTCACGCACAGTTGCTAGGTGACGATTTATTATTTTCCCTTATAACAGGAAAAGGACCTTTGATGACGTCACTGCGCTCATCACATGGTCCGTCACATTATCCATCACCATGGTGATGGACCATGTGATGAGCGCAGGGACGTCATCAAAGGTCCTATTCCTCAAAGAAAAAGCCGGGCTGCACGAGCAAGTGGATTAAGGCGAGTTATATTATTTTTTTTATTATTTTTTAACCCCTCCAGCCATATTGTACTATGCATTCTGTATTAAGAATGCTATTATTTTCCCTTATAACCATGTTATAAGGGAATACAGTCTACACAACACCTAACCCAAACATCTGTGAAGAAGTTTGGGTACCAAACATGCCGATTTTTCTCTCACGCGCATGCAAAACGCATTCCAATGTTTTGCACTGGCGCGGAAAAATCGCGCATGTTCCCGCAACGCACCCGCATCTTTTTCCGCAACGCCAGTGTGAAACCAGCCTTAGGGGGCTAGAATCTGGGATCTTTTGATCCCTTATTCTATTCACCCTAACGCTAGGACTACACAACAGATAGGGCAAAACTACACTGCAACATTTGTCGCAAGACATTTTGTCGAACCAATTTTTATAATGGTAGTCTATGGTGTCGCACTGCGACATGTTGCGACTGACAGTAGCAGAAAATCATCTTGAATGGGCTTTTTGCGACTGTCGTGTCGCAGTGCGACACCATAAACTACCATTATAAAAATTGCCGCGCGACAATTCGGTGCGATCTCCATTCCCCATCAGCCTGCTGTGCTGTATGATTACCCTGATTCTGCAGTTTAGGCCTCATGCACACAACCGTATGCATTTTGTGGTCCGCAAAAAATACAGATGACGTCCGTGTGCATACCGTGTTTTGAGGAACGGAACAGCTGGCCCCTAATAGAACAGTCCTATCTTTGTCCGTAATGTGGACAATAATAAGACATGTCCGGAAATACGGACATACGGAAATGGAATGCACGAGTAACTTCAGTTTTTTTTTTTGAGGACCCATTGAAATGAATGGTTCCATATACAGTCCAAAAAAAAAAAAAAAAGGAACGGACACTGAAATAAAATACGTTCGTGTGCATGAGGCCTTACAGGAACACCCATATGTGGAGGTAAACTGCTGTAAACTTGTAGCCCCGCTGATGCACCCTACAGTAGGAACTCCCAAAAAGTTACTCCATGTTGAAAACTACTGGATAAGGGTCCATTCACACGTCCGTGGTGAATTGCAGATCTGCAATACATCCGGCCGGCACCCACATAGAACTGCCTATTCTTGCCTGCAATTGCATGTTCTATTTTTTCTTCGGAGCTGTGGATCGGAAGATCAGGGCCGCGCTCCGGAAATGCGGGTGCGGAGAGCACATAGTGTGCTCTCTGCATCCATTTCTGCCCCATTAAAGAATGAATGGGTCTGCACCCGTTCCGGATATTGTGGAACGGAAGCTGACCCATTCCACGGACGTGTGAATGGACCCTAAGGCTACTTTCACACTGGTGTTTTGGCTTTCTGTTTCTGAGATCCGTTCAGGGCTCTCACAAGCGGTCCAAAACGGATCAGTTTTGCCCTAATGCATTCTGAATGGAAAAGGATCCGCTCAGAATGCGTCAGTTTGCCTCCGATCAGTCTCCATTCCGCTTTGGAGACGGACACCAAAACGCTGCCCAACAATAGAAACTGATCCGTCTCTCATTGACTTTCAATGGAGTTTATGACGGATCCGTCTTGGCTATGTTACAGATAATACAAACAGATCCGTTCATGATGAATGCATGCGGTTGTATTATTGTAACAGAACCATTTTTGCAGATCCATGACGGATCCGCCAAAACGAGAGTGTGAAAGTAGCCTAAGTTGATAGTTTTATTGATACTATTGTGGGGTACATATGATTTTTGATAGCTCTAGACTGCACTTTTTGTAAGGCAAGGTAACCGAAAAATGGCTGTTCTGGCACAGTTTTTACTTTTTATTTTTTACAATGTTCATCTGACAGGTTAGATCATGCACTATTTTTATAGACCAGGTTGCTACGGATGTGACAATATAAATATGTCAAATTTTATTTTTTGTTTGTTCCAGTTTTACATAAATAAAGCATTTTGGGGAAAAAATCCTGTTTTTGTGTCTCCATTTTCTGACAGCCATATATATATATATTTTTTTTCTGCCGAGAAGCAAATTTTTTGCGGGAAGAGTTGATGTTTCTATCAATACAATTTTTGGTACATATGATTTTTTTTTTTGATCATTCAATATTACACTTTATGGGGCAAGGTGACCAAAAAATTGGTTGTTTTGGCACAGTTATTTTTTTATGGCATTCACCTTAGGGAGTAGATCATGTAATATTTTTATAGAGTAGGTCGTTACGGACACGATGATACCTAATATGTGTGATCTGCGCATCCGTTGTGTTCAGTTCACACTAAAATATAACTGATCCGTTTTTTTTTTTTTAAGCATCAGTTATGATCAGTTTGCATCACTTCTGTCAGAAATGAGTTTTTGATAGGAGAGAAAGTCTTGAATGCAGAACATTTTCACAGTCTCCACAGCATTGTGCACTTGGGTTAGTTTCACACTATTGTTCCTCAGAACCAGCCAGGAAAAGCTTGCCCGATCTCTCTCTGGATCCAGCATTGACGGAAGCTACATGGATGCTGTCTGGCCCTGTTAACTATATTTGGGGACCGGTGGAGATTCAGACGCAACCTGACAAATATCGCTGCGCAATGACCCGAAACACTTCCAGACTATGTAAGGGGTATTTTACCAAGAAGAAAAGAGATGGACTGTTGTGTAAGATACACAGAACAGAATAAACGACAGAAGTTCATACGTGACGCAGAAGACTACAGGTTGGATACGGTATACCGGTGGAAAGGAAACCAACAAGGTCAAGGCTTCAGAGGCTACCGAAATCCGCATTACTCCGGTTCATCGAATTTGGATAGCGATAGATCTGGCAATCAAAGATACACGTCCTGTTTTTTAGGAAACCGACGCGGCCGATCAAGAGGCGGAAGGCCAGAAGAGGCGGCAGGCGATCCAGAGGAACGAGTCCAGACACGATCCCAGGTAAGGGTGATAATTTAGTTATAAACATTTCATCCACTACCCTATTACCCGAACAGACCTCTGTCCTACAAAAGGGACTGTCATTTTGTCCCACACCGAGATTAAATACGTTCATAATGGAACAGGAACTACAGAGGTTCTATCGTACACTGAGACTCAAAGCCCATTTTGAGGAAACCCCTATGGCACAACCGGACATTACTGTCCAACCAGGACCTCTATCTATTGACACTCTGGGCTTGAGAAACAAGAGTTCCTATATGCCGCCTAAAAATAAACATCCGGTAGAAACGTACAATTCTTTTCCCAAAAATTAGTAGAGAAAATATTAATGGAGAACACACAGGGCCAGTTTAAGCATACCAATAACTTGTCCCTCAGAGAAAAGTCAGCAATTGAAGCCCTCCAATGCAATAAAAATATCATTATTAAACCTGCAGATAAGGGGGGGGGGGAGCCCTGGTAGTCATGGACAAAAGAGATTACATGACGGAGATTATGAGACAGCTAGCATATAGCGAGACCTATGAAACACTACCAAGAGATCCCACCATACAAATACAGACACTAATTACCAACACCATAGAGTCATATTCCAAGACAGGGACCATAGAGAATAAAACAGCCAATTTTTTAGTTGAACATAATCCCATCACACCAGTATTCTATACGCTACCCAAGATACATAAAAGCCTTATTAACCCTCCAGGACGTCCAATTGTCGCATCAACTAATTCCATATTTTCCCCTCTGGCCATCTATATGGAAAAAATTCTGACACCGCTCATTAAAACATCAAGATCATTTATACTTGATGCATCTGACTTCATCAAAAAATTGAAGGGTATAACACCCATACCAGATAGTACCCTATTCACTTTAGATGTAAACAGCCTTTATACATCAATAGCACATTATAAAAGGCATAAAAGCCACAGCAAGACTCCTACAAAACAATTCCAGTCTAACTACCAAACAACAGGAATTTTGTCTAACACTACTTGAGATTATACTCACAAAGATTTTTTTTCTGTTAGGCGACACCTACTACGGCCAGAAGAGGGGTACTGCTATGGGGTCCAATGGGCGCCCCCCCCCCCCCCCATGCTAATGCCTTCATGACGGCATTTGAAGAAGACTTTGTGTACACAAATACGTTGTATATTTGATAAAATGTCCATGTGGCCTCGCATATGTTGGGGAGACCACTCAACATGTGCGAGGCAGAATAAGTAAGCATAAGTCTACCATTAGACTTAAACACAATTTTTTGCCAATCCCACATCATTTCTTTGAGAGGAAACACCAAATATCGCAACTTCGGCTCCAAATTTTGGAACAAGTGGACCGACCCAGGAGGGGCGGCAACCGGACACTCCTCCTAAAACAAAAGGAGGCCTTTTGGATCCATAAACTAGGAACACTTTCACCGAATGGCTTGAACCGTGAATGTGATTTTTTTATTAACACTTGAAATAATACTTAACTTGTTCTCATTAATATCTGATATCCAAACCGTATTTATTATCTGTTGTTATTGCGATCATATTGGGAAGATGTTCTAAATATTGTTCCCTTTTTCCACAGACTCGCTGAGAATCATTTTTGTCTACAACGGGTGTGGGTGAGACTGACTTCCCCCTTCCCTCCCCTTTTCTCCATCCCTGCCCCCCCCCCCTTTTCCATTTCCGCTTTTCCCTACCACCTGTCTTTGGTTATAGTTATAGTTTCCCTATCCCCTCTCTCTAGATCCAATACTATATATTAACCCCGTACCCTACATTTCCCTCTACTCATCAAGTATACCTAGCACAATTTTGATTTTTACCATATTACATTTTCCTTGCTACTATTCCCTTCTGTAAATTAGATAATAGATGGCTTTTGTATAAGGCAGGTTAGCGCTACATTCTACTGCCCAGTCCCCTATAATCCCATGTGAACCTTTATTTATGCGTAAATCTCAGACTAATTCCTATTAATGTCAGGTCGCTGGGATAATATAGTGGAACGCAGCACCCGTATCCAGACACAGTTGGAACGCACACACCCCCTGCATCGGTCATGTGACTTCTGATCACATGACCGGAACTCCCAGTAACTTCACAGTGGCACGCAGCAGCTTATAGTGAAACGCATAGGTCTGCCCCAGCGATCACGTGACCGGAACCTCCAGGCAGCCCATACACATTAAGGGTCCATTCACACGTCCGTTGTTTCTTTCCTGATCTGTTCCGTTTTTTGCTGAACAGATCTGGACCCATTCATTTTCAATGGGTCCTGAAAAAAAATCTGACATTGTGCTGTCCGTTTTTTTTCAGGACCCATTCAAAATGAATGGGTCCAGATCTGTTCAGCAAAAAACGGAACAGATCAGGAAACAAACAACGGACGTGTGAATGGACCCTTAAAGAGCGGCCGGTCCAAACATACGCCATGCATCCAAAGCCCCACTCACCCACATTCGTCTGAGCAGGTACAGTTTGTTGTGCAAGTAATCCTAATAAGATGTTTTTCTTTACAGCTTCTTCATATATATATCTATATCTATATCTATCTATATCTCGGCCTGCAGCACAAGACTTCATTATGGGCGTTGAACCAATATATACCAGCATGTTTGCCGCGACATAAGACCCAAGCTACTACTATTGATTGCAATACTATATCAGATGTGCTAGATTAATACTATGAGGGGATATGGTTAAATGTTGCTATAGATACCCCCCCTTTTTTCTTGTCAGGTGGTAGTTCTATTTATGTTACATCATTACAAGGCCCGGGGGAGGGGAGCATATGGAGATACATGGATATTACTTTGATTAGATATTGATTACACTACGGACATGGTCCATCTGGCTATTATATGTCTTTCATTCACCTAGCGGTCCTATTGATGTACTCGATGTACTCTACATACCCCTAACTCAATGTATGACTTTTGCTAAGTATAAAACTTTCTTGTTATATCTATGACTTTTTCTAATACATATATCTTTATATGCACCTAATTCTATTGCCATATATGCTACAGTCCAGCTCATGTCAACCATTGTATTGTAGATAATACCGCAGATGAAGGTCCTGCGCGACCGAAACGTACGGTTTCTGCCAATATGTGTATAATCTGAAACAGATTGGGCCTATGGATGACAGCATTACATGCAAATGAATAAATGCCCTATTCGCAAATCGTGAAAACCGTGTGCCTCAATTTTACTTCTATGTTGTGTAAGATGACATGGCCTCCACAGTTACCTAACCTTAACCCAACTGAGATGATTTGGGATGAGTTGGACTGCAGAGTAAGGCCTCCTGCACACGAATGTGTGCGCCCCGTGGTCGTGCTGCGGCCGGCAAATTGCGGGCCGCAATGCACGAACACCGTCCGTGGGGCAGCTGCAGCGGATCACCGACCCATTCACTTTAATGCGTCCGCGATCCGGCCAGTCCACAAAAAGATAGGACATGTTCAATCTTTTTGCGCAACGAAAGTACACTACTCCATAGTGCTCCCGTAGGGTTCTGTTCCGTGCTTCCATCCCGCATCTCCGGATTTGCGGTCCACAATACGGCCACAGAGTGCACATGTTCGTGTGCAGGAGGCCTAAAGGAAAAGCAGCCAACAAGTGCCTGGCACCTCTGGAAACTCCTTCAAGTCTACTGGAAAACCATTCCAGGGGACTACCGCAAGAAGTCCAGAGAATGCCAAGATGTCATCACAAAAAAGCCACTTTGGAGAACATCAAATATAAAACATATTCTTTTTTTATAACACTTCTATTTATTGCTCAATTCCATATATGTTCCTTCACGCAGCCTTAAGCCACCAGCCGGCTACTGAAAACAATGAGGCAGACACCACCAGTGGCACAGTGTTTGTGCCTTACGCCGTAATAAAAAATAAATAAAAAAGTAATCAACGCCAACCACGTCATCTGCTGCCATAGCCACCAGCCAAGGCTATACATACTATACATCAAAACACCCAAAACAAAAAGAAACCTATTAAAATACTTTAATTTTGAATAAAATTTCAGATTTATAAAAATAAAAACTTCCGTACACATTGACTCAAACATTATCAAAAAGATACTTAAAAAGAGCATGTAAAAAATAAATACTAAGCGAGCCCAAGAACATAAATTTAGGACTCTTAAAGAGAACCCATTCACCTCTCCTGACATGTCTGTTTTAGAGGGGTTATTCCACGATTATTGTAAAACATGAAAATCAGACACCATATAATACACAACAACCTCTTTCTAACAAAGCTAGAACCAGCCCTGTACCTCACATGGATCCAGAGATCTCCCCATTCATTGCTCCAAATCCTCTGCTAGATTTATATCAAGCTGGCAGCTCAGGGGGCGTGTCTCAGCTCTCCCTATCACAGCTCAAGGGGTGTGTCTTTTCTGCTGCAGCTAAAGGGGTGTGTCTCAGCTCCCCCTATCACAACTCAGGAAGGCGTGTCTTTTCTGCTGCAGCACAGGAGGCGTGTCTCAGCTCTCCCTATCACAGCTCAAGGGGAGTGTCTTTTCTGCTTCAGCTCAAGGGGCGTGTCTCAGCTCTCCCTATCACAGCTCAGGGGGCGTGTCTCAGCTCTCCCTATCACAGCTCAGGGGGCGTGTCTCAGCTCTCCCTATCACAGCTCAGGGGGCGTGTCTCAGCTCTCCCTATCACAGCTCAGGGGGCGTGTCTCAGCTCTCCCCATCACAGCTCAGGAGGCAGTTGAAGGATAAAACTGAGCATGTGCGGCCTTCTCAGTGAGCAGGACAAAGAAATAAATAAAAAAAACTGTAGGTGGCGCTATACAGATACATTTTATTGAGTAAGGCTTTACTAAATTTGTAATTACGTACAATTACAAAAGTATTCAGATCCCGGTGCTGGTTTGAAAACTAGAATATTTTTTGTTGGACAACCTCTTTAATAGCTTCATGCATTCCCCATGTACTAACTATTCTAGAACATCTATTCTCACAGCTCTATGTTGTGCCATTCCTCTATTATTCCTAGTAGTAGAAGTTATGAATGAGTTACTATTAGCCTTCAGTAAGGGTACAGAGGGTGGTAGCTAGTTAGGGGGGTGCACCTGCACAGACTCCCTGTATCCAATCAGTGCTGTAATGTTCAGTCTGTGCAGGCACACCCCCCCCCCCCCCTCCCTTACTGGTTACCACCCCTCTGTACCCTTACTGCAGACTGCTAGGAATTCATTCAGAACTCCTAGTAGAAACAATAGAGGAATGGCACAGCATACAGACATAATAAATAGATGCTCCAGAACTGTTATTACATGGGGGATGCAGGAAGCTATTTGTAGTGTCAGGAGCGGTGACGGGTCCTCTTTAAACACATCACGTGCAACAAATTGAAACAATGTGTGAGATCACTGAAGACCAAAACATTCTGCCCATTAAGGGGTTAACACTCAAAAGGAACAAGGGGGATGGTAATGCCCATATATTCCTAGGGGGAGTAATAGAGGCCAAACAAGCACAGGTTGCAATAGAGGACGCTCATCTCATGAGGAATACAACAAGACCCCATAGGTTTCTAGTGAAACCCTTCCCCAGAGGGCTGGATGGGTCCAGCGTGGGAAGCGTGACGTGCTGTTTACATACACAGCTGCTGGAGCGGACGGTAACAGTGGGACAACCCCTCACATGCCTGCAGCAGACCCGTATCACCACACCGGGGGAAGTAACAACACAGTCCGAGTACATAAAGGGGCTCTCCATGATGGGGCTCCACACTTTTACGCTCCTATCCTCCACTGTCCCTCCCCAGCAGCAAAGCTCTTTCTCAACATACTTGCCGTGCCGATTCTCTCTTTACTCGCCGATTCCGACAGCGGTCACGTGACCTGCCCTTTCCCGGAAGCCGTTTTCGTAGTGACGTCACGACTTGTCCTCCCATCATGCATTTCGCCGTATTGCAGTTGATACTAGTCGTGACGTCAGCCCCCATGTAGTCAATGAAGGGCGGCCGGAGTGCTGCAGTTACAAGGCATGCGCGGCTCGAGCGCTACCGCGCATGCGCCGTACTAGAGCAACCCTGTAATACAGCAGATTCGCCGCCCAATCAGCTGCCAGTGCTGTATGTTCGGCACTTTCCTCATATTCACTGTCCAATTACAGCACAGTGAATAACAGATAGTACTACAAGCTGGGCTATCAGTTATACAAGCATTTCTGTCCCACTACATAGAAAATATTATAAGGTATGTCCTATACCCGTATTTTTCCCATTTTTCATCTACATAGGTTTATATATATATATATATATATATATATATATATATATATACACTTAATCAGAAAATGGCAGCACAAGAATAAAAAATGGCAAAATTGTGAAAGAGGTGCAAGCCCATAGCTCTGACAATGGCCCATAAATACAATAAATGAAGACCAGGCAGCACACTCACATGGAAAAAAACTGAAGTGTTTATTCACCCATGCTGGAAGCACGACGTTTCGGCTATATACTGGAGCCTTTCTTAAAGGGGTTGTCTGGGTTCAGAGCTGAACCCGGACATACCCTTATTTTCACCCCGGCAGCCCCCCTGAGCCTAGCATCGGAGCATCTCATGCTCCGATGCGCTCCCTTGCCCTGCGCTAAATCGTGCAGGGCAGGGGCTCATGTTTTCAATAACACACTGCCGGGCGGAAACTTCCGCCCGGCAGTGTGTTTGGTGAAGTCACCGGCTCTGATGGGCGAGCTTTAGTGCTGCCCTAGCCGTTTAACTGGCTAGAGCAGCGCTAAAGCCTGCCCATCAGTGCCGGTGACGTCACCAGGGTTCCTGTCAGCCCCATGGAGAGCCCCGATACGTCACCGGATCTCCAAAAAATCCCTTTTCCCTGCGCGATTTAGCGCAGGGCAAAGGAGAGCATCGGAGCATGAACTGCTCCGATGCTCAAGTCAGGGGGGCTGCCAGGGTGAAAATGGAGGTATGTCCGGGTTCAGCTCTGAACCCGGACAACCCCTTTAAGCAACAACTGGTAGTGGATACAACATATTTATACATAAAGTGCAAGTGCATCAGATTAGCAATTAATAATCATACAAAAAAAATAACACAACAAAGTGCATATATAGTGCATTATATCCATATGTGAACATGATTCCGAAAATTGATTATGATATTATTGTCAAAACATGATGATGCATAGTACACAGTGTAATATACATAAAAATGCAAAATTCATTTTAGTGTTACAAATGACCCTCACATTTTTAATGAATCAATATAAATTGGTGTCATTAGTTGGCAGCGAGGGAGGAGACTCACTAAATGGGCAACTGTAGTATAAACACGCCATGTGTTCCCCTAGAGGTACTGCGCATGTTGATTGACATCCAGGAAGAGCAAAGAACGCAATGGCCACAGGGACGTAATGACGAGTAATGTGCATTTCAGTCATGCGCACTCGTCATATGATGCATATTAAAGGGATTCTGTCACCTCCCCTAACCCAAAATCAGATTTTAAAGCAGTCATGCAGCACAGCTTACCTTACAGAATCGTCTGTGCTCTTCTATCTTGTAATCCGTCCAGTAGTTTAGGAGAAAAACGACTTTTATGATTATGCAAATTAGCCCTGAAGGTGCCCAGAGGGGCGTTATGTTCCCCTTAGTGTGCCCAGTAACGCCCCTCTTACAGTGCTCAAAACGCCTTCCTTCAGAATGCCTAACCGCCCACAGCCTCTCATCCCTCTCCTCCCCCTCCCTCACAGCCGAACGAACTCTTGCGCAGGTGCAGGACCCACTGAGGGCTGCGCCAGTGCGATCTGCAGGAGACTGAGGGCAGGAGCTTCATCCTCGTCACTGGGCATGCGCCGAGCCCAGTGACGTCCGATGCTCGCTCTTCCCTGCTGACTGAGGGAAGAGCGAGCATCGGACGTCACTGGGCTCGGCGCATGCCCAGTGACGAGAATGAAGCTCCTGCCCTCAGTCTCCTGCAGATCGCACTGGCGCAGCCCTCAGTGGGTACTGCGCCTGCGCAAGAGTTCATTCGGCCATGAGAGAGGGGGAGGAGAGGGATGAGAGGCTGTGGGCGGTTAGGCATTCTGAAGGAAGGCATTTTGAGCACTGTAAGAGGGGCGTTACTGGGCACACTAAGGGGAACATAACGCCCCTCTGGGCACCTTCAGGGCTAATTTGCATAATCATAAAAGTCGTTTTTCTCCTAAACTACTGGACGGATTACAAGATAGAAGAGCACAGACGATTCAAGGTAAGCTGTGCTGCATGACTGCTTTAAAATCCGATTTTGGGTTAGGGGAGGTGACAGAATCCCTTTAAAACAGGGCCAAAGGCACAGCGCAAGTAGCACACGCACACAGTGTGCTATAATATACCTAGACTCCATTCCATGTATGGGCAGCATAATGGCTAAGAATAAATAGATTATAGATTATATAGCCCATCAAGACAAGTGTCTTATCGATCGGCCGCGGCGTGCGTGTCTTATTGTTATTTAAAAAAAATCTTTATTATTGAGTCTCCCTCTCTCTGTCCCTTAGTAGGTATTAACATTACAGTAGTTATATTCTTGTACATAGGACATAGATTTACAGTCTGTCTCTATCCCTTAGTATGTGTCTGTCTGTGTGTCTGTCTTTCTTTCTGTATTTCTTTCTGTCTTTCTTTCTCGAACGGTGGGGACCTTTGGGTAGGTCCTATTTCGATTATGGAGACTATTTGAGATATAGGTCATGACGCTCTCTTTGAGAACAGTTGATATACGCCATGACATAAACAAAGCACCATGTGACTCCTGGGAAAAAAATATCCAAATGACTAGTTCTAATATCTACTGCTATAGGCTTGAGAAAAGCTCATTTGAAAATCTTTCCCACAATGCCAGAGGGGCATCGCCTGGCCTACAATACCCTTTCTTTGTAAGACTAACAATTTATGAGAGAGTTGGTAGCATATTTGATGTTTGATTGGATGGTTATTTTACCATCTAACACTATATCAATAAGGGTATACTAAGTTTATTTTCATATATAAACTTTAATATCTGTGATATATTCCGCATTTTTTTATTTTTGGTATATTTAGATTAGGCCACATTACCAACAGTGACCATCCTATCGAGGTGGGTCAGTATCACCTATTTACAGGGCCATCCTAGGGTGTATAGGAGGTTCCTTAACATGGGATCGGCCATTCCGTTTTTTAGGCAGGGACCCGAATTTTAGGGTAAGAAATAGGGTAAGTGCCCCACAGTAGGTCTGCCACCCTGCCTATCAAAGAGCCCCTTCCTACATTGTGGAAGAATTGATGACCATTGAGTCCCGACTATATATATATTTGTTGTTTTTTGTTTGACGTGTTTTTTTTTTTTTTACATAATAGTATAATAAAAGTTGCGTTTTAGACTATAGTGGAACTCTGTGATTAATAGTTAACACTATACCACTATAAGATATTTTCCCTTTGACGAGTTATTGTCCTAGCTGTGAGAAGTATTACAGTAGTTATATTCTTGAACATAGGACATACAATTACAGTCTGTCTCTATCTTATGAGTGGATTAACATATACCATTAATCATTTTCTTACTTGCAATTTCCTTTTCTATAATGTTCAGCAATTTTCCAAACACAGTAAAGAACAAACAAAACGTATACCGTGACTCCTAAAACCAGACCAACAACATCAGCAATCAAAGTTACTCATGAAACTAGACCCAACAATCATAGGTATTTTCAACTTTAAAGGTTCTTTATCAATATGGACTCAACTTAAAAGGACTTTATATGTATATTCCTTTAACAATCCCTCGAGCCACACAGCTGGTCAGGGACGCACAGATATAATGTAAGATAAAGTCTCTTACCTTGCAGCGCTGTCTTTTATATCTGCAAAAAATAAGAAATGTCGCAGCCGGTACTGCTACATGTGTCTGAATAATCACATAAATCGCCGTATCGCACTGACTCAGTGGTATCAAGGTGGGGCTCTGCTGGTTATATAGTTCATGAAATAGTGTATAAAAGTAGAAAAAAGTACTGCGGCACTCACCATCAATCTTGAATTGCAGTTTATTTCATGATAACAAAAAGGTGGTGGACATAGAACAATGCACAGGTGCGGGTCAGCGCGAAACAGCTGTTGCCGATTCACACACCTGTGCATTGGTAACAATAAAAAATGCTGCAGACATGTGCACTGGTAACCTATCATGGAGATCACATCCATTATATTTACTAACACAGCCAGGACATGGGCTGTGTTTCTGTGAGGAGAGAGAGAGATCAGACTTCTGTCCTGGCTGTGCGATTTGTGCGATTTTCTGTGAAAAAATAAATAAATATTCAATTTATAAACTATCCGTCCGTAACTGGCGGTAAGTGGGTGTCCGTCATTAGGCGTCCGTCAGTGACAGTCAATTATTTTCATTAGAGACCCTGTATCCATCTGTTACTGGCGGTCAGTGGGTGTCCGTCATTAGGTGTCTATTAGTGACGGTCAATTATTTTCACTAGGGACCCTGTGTCCGTCTGTTACTGGTGGTCAGTGGGTGTCCGTCAGTGAGTGTCCGTCATTAGGCGTCCGTCACTAGTCTGTTAGGGACGCTCGGTTATTTTAATTTCTTTCTGAGCTTTTTATTGGGAAAAAAAAAAAAAATCGCTCAGATTATTCAGTGCAGAGCAGGCATATGAATGCTCTGACCACTCTAAATCTGACACCGCTTCAGAGGCGGAAATATCTTCAGATAGCAGGGACTCTAGTTCAGCTTCCATCCCCAGACCCCATAGCCCTATGGTGGTAGAAGTCGCGACCTCATCCCATTCTCCACCCAGCGGTCCCTTCCCTTCTATGTGGGTTCTGGCTACATAATTTTCCCCCCAAGTACCCACATTTTTATCCACTCCCCAAATTAATGTGGACGTCACCAATTTTACCTCTTATGATTTTTTTCATTTATTTGTGGATGTACAAAAGCCCACTTCTATCTATATAAGACGGTTGACGCCCACAAGTGTCCCTGAAATGAAAAATATTGGGGGGCTTACCCTGGACATGGGCATTGTAAAAATGTCCGATCATATTGGGCTGCGAGTACTGTCCACTCAACCCCTGTGTTTGCAGTAGTTATGTCCCGAAACCGCTATGAAGCCCTAATGCGGTTTATGCATTTTTTGGACAATTCCCAAGTCCCCCCAGAACTGACACAGCCTACGACTGCTTAAATAAATTGAGACCCCTTATTTCCCTCCTTACGGATTTATTCTTAAAATTATATAACCCTGAAAAAAAACTATCTGTCGATGAATCCCTTTTTAGTTTTAAAGGCCGCCTTTCCTTCCGTCTGTTTATTCCTTCCAAGCATTCCAGATACGGGGCAAAATCATATAAGGTGTGCGAGAGCACAACCAGCTACACCTGCAGTCTATCTGTATATGAGGGCAGAGACTCCCAACTTAATTCCCCAGGTTGCCATGAAAATATTGGGAAAAATTGTGTGGGATCTATTGGCGCCATTCCTGCACAAAGGGTACCATGTGTACACTGATAATTTTTACACTAGTATACCCCTTTATAAATCCCTCCATGCTGCAAAACCAGGGGCTGGTGGGACAGTCCGTAAAAATACAGGGAGTGCAGAATTATTAGGCAAATGAGTATTTTGACCACATCATCCTCTTTATGCATGTTGTCTTACTCCAAGCTGTATAGGCTCGAAAGCCTACTACCAATTAAGCATATTAGGTGATGTGCATCTCTGTAATGAGAAGGGGTGTGGTCTAATGACATCAACACCCTATATCAGGTGTGCATAATTATTAGGCAACTTCCTTTCCTTTGGCAAAATGGGTCAAAAAAAAGGACTTGCCAGGCTCAGAAAAGTCAAAAATAGTGAGATATCTTGCAGAGGGATGCAGCACTCTTAAAATTGCAAAGCTTCTGAAGCGTGATCATCGAACAATCAAGCGTTTCATTCAAACTAGTCAACAGGGTCGCAAGAAGCGTGTGGAAAAACCAAGGCGCAAAATAACTGCCCATGAACTGAGAAAAGTCAAGCGTGCAGCTGCCAAGATGCCACTTGCCACCAGTTTGGCCATATTTCAGAGCTGCAACATCACTGGAGTGCCCAAAAGCACAAGGTGTGCAATACTCAGAGACATGGCCAAGGTAAGAAAGGCTGAAAGACGACCACCACTGAACAAGACACACAAGCTGAAACGTCAAGACTGGGCCAAGAAATATCTCAAGACTGATTTTTCTAAGGTTTTATGGACTGATGAAATGAGAGTGAGTCTTGATGGGCCAGATGGACGGGCCCGTGGCTGGATTGGTAAAGGGCAGAGAGCTCCAGTCCGACTCAGACGCCAGCAAGGTGGAGGTGGAGTACTGGTTTGGGCTGGTATCATCAAAGATGAGCTTGTGGGGCCTTTTCGGGTTGAGGATGGAGTCAAGCTCAACTCCCAGTTCTACTGCCAGTTTCTGGAAGACACCTTCTTCAAGCAGTGGTACAGGAAGAAGTCTGCATCCTTCAAGAAAAACATGATTTTCATGCAGGACAATGCTCCATCACACGCGTCCAAGTACTCCACAGCGTGGCTGGCAAGAAAGGGTAAAAATAAGAAAATCTAATGGCATGGCCTCCTTGTTCACCTGATCTGAACCCCATTGAGAACCTGTGGTCCATCATCAAATGTGAGATTTACAAGGAGGGAAAACAGTACACCTCTCTGAACAGTGTCTGGGAGGCTGTGGTTGCTGCTGCACGCAATGTTGATGGTGAACAGATCAAAACACTGACAGAATCCATGGATGGCAGGCTTTTGAGTGTCCTTGCAAAGAAAGGTGGCTATATTGGTCACTGATTTGTTTTTGTTTTGTTTTTGAATGTCAGAAATGTATATTTGTGAATGTTGAGATGTTATATTGGTTTCACTGGTAAAAATAAATAATTGAAATGGGTATATATTTGTTTTTTGTTAAGTTGCCTAATAATTATGCACAGTAATAGTCACCTGCACACACAGATATCCCCCTAAAATAGCTAAAACTAAAAACAAACTAAAAACTACTTCCAAAAATATTCAGCTTTGATATTAATGAGTTTTTTGGGTTCATTGAGAACATGGTTGTTGTTCAATAATAAAATTAATCCTCAAAAATACAACTTGCCTAATAATTCTGCACTCCCTGTAGAGTGAGATACCCACAACCTCTTGTGTCCAAGCATTTGTAGAAAGGAGCATCCTTCGCCCTTGCAAGTGACCAGCTGCTTGCAGTGAAGTGGAAGGACAGGAAGGATGTCTACATGCTCACCACCGTGCATGCAGACACCACAGTAGCAGTTAGGGAAAGTGGGGCTACTGCTGACAAGCACAATTCCCTCTGTGTGACATACTACAATAAATTTATGGGAGGTGTAGACCTCTCGGACCAGGCTCTTCATCCATACCTGATAAAGCGAAAAAACAGGGCCTGGTATAAAAAGGTAGAAATCTACCTCATTCAGATTGCTACCTATAATAGTTTTGTTTTATTTAAAAAGGCCCAAGGAACCCTCAACTTCCTTGAGTTCCAGGAGAAGTTGGTTGAGAGTCTCCTGTTTGAGGCCCCCGCACCTGAGCAAGCCTTTGAATCTGAAGATGTTCGAAGGCTTTTAGAACGCCACTTCCTTCACCCCGTCCCTGCCACTATCAGCAAGACATATCCTTAGAAACGATGCCTGGTGTGTAGCAGTTCTGCCCCAGTTGCCCATCACAACCAGGCCTCTGCAATTACCCCTGTTTTGAAACGTACCATACGGTTGCTAATTATGAATTTTATTTAATACCAAAAAGGGTGGGTGGGGGGTCTTTTCAGGAAGTCATGTTATTCTCATTTTCTGTTTAGTTTGTGGGCTTTCCAGGGAGGGAGGGATCCTTTTGGGATGGGTTGTGGAGCTAATTTGTGTTTTGCAGTCCATTTTTTCACGGATCCGTTGTTCCGTTTTTTGTTTCCGTTGTGTTTCCGTTTCTGTTCCGTTTTTCCACATGGCATAAACAGTATACAGTAATTACATAGAACAAAATTGGGCTGGGCATAACATTTTCAATAGATGGTTCCGCAAAAATGGAACGGATACGGAAGACATACAGATGCATTTCGGTATGTGTTCCGTTTTTTTTGCGTACCCATTGACTTGAAGGGAGCCACGGAACGTGATTTGTGGGCAATAACAGGACATGTTCTATCTTTCAACGAAACGGAAAAACAGAAATACGGAAACGGAATGCATACGGAGTCCATTCCTTTTTTTTGCAGAACCATTGAAATGAATGGTTCCGTATACGGACAGTAGACAGAACGCAAAAAAACAGGCCCGTAACCGGAAAAAAACACTGTTGTGTGAAAGAGGCCTAAGGGACAGCCTGTCAGTTAGAGGATGGTTCATGATCTTAGAGAAGTTAACAAGGTGACAGTTTTACAAACTCCAATAGTGCCAAACCCACATACCTTATGTTGTGCCTTTTCATAGGTAAATGCATTGATATCCAATTCATTCTAGTCAAGATGAATGTTCATTGCCTTTAAGAGCCATGCTCGACTATAGTTACAATTTTGTATGTCTTGAGTAGGCCAAAGTAAGGTCGCACAAAGGTTCCACTCTTTAGTGTTATTCTTCTCATGAATGTACCAGTCTGAGAAGAATCCTCCTCGTCTACTTTTAAATTTATGACGGGAGATAAAGATAAGCTCTATGTAGCTGGTGATAATTACCTATACAATTAGGTATTTGTTAATGAAGCAAAATATATAATATGTATGTATTCATTTAATGAGCCTTAGTCCTTAGCATAAGACAATCAGTAGGACATATAATATATATTATATTATATTGTTATATGTTATGAAGACATGTATCCAGTATTTTATATATATTTCTCATTAGGAGAATATTCGTCTCTAAAAGAGTGTCTGTGAAGATGTGTGTTTTGTAACAATTATTCACATCTTTAGTATGACAGGAGGTACTGATATCTCTGTAAGAAAACAAGGACATTCAAGTTATTTATGATGCATAAATCAACAGTGTGAGAAACATTCAGAGAGACGCCTAGAGGTCTGTCTCTAATTGCTACAAGTGTCAGAATTAATCCCTATAGCTTTGAATTGAAGCTTCCAAGGTCAAAATGTATAGAATACGTTTTATTCAGACTTACATAAGTTAACCCTTTATTCTATGATGCAAATAGCTTATACAGCAGTGCCACCTAGGTATCAGTAGATTACATTACAACAGTAGCAAAAGTGCATTCTGGGTAAGGTTATGATGTCACATTTTTTATCAATGGTCACGCCCATCCGACAATGATTGGAAAGTTCCAAACTAGGAAGGTGTGTCTAACTGATAAGTTTGTGATCATAAACCATACACAGGGGGAGACGGAGACACACACAAACAAGAGGAGAGAGAGAGGAGACAAGTTGAGCTCTCTAGAGGGGTCTATCAAGATGAAAGCCATGGTGAGATGCGCTATGATGAACCACCCAGCTTTCCTAGGAGCAGAAGTGAGATTTCTACTAGGACTTGGTAAGAGACACAGAAAATGATATTTCATTTTATTAAGACTCATTTGATAGTGTGGGTGAAATTATACCATCTAGATTGGCGAATAAATAAATACATTAATTAATTGATCATCTCCATATTGAGATGTAGTCTTGGGACATTGTGAGACTTCATTCTACCTGCAGAAGAATTAAGACTCATAATCTAGCAAAGCATTAAATGATTGCTTTTATATATATATATATATATATATATATATATATATATTGATAGAACATTCTTCGCCAAGCTAAGTGATGGATTCCCACAGGAAAGACTTGTTTCAAGTCCTTCCCCTTTTAGATATGGTCTAGCAAGATCCTAGATCCCTGTTATTTGTCTTAATGGTCTTACCAAAGTTATATGTGTGAAAATAGTCCAGGATGGGGCGGAAGGATACAGTTATCTCTTCTAAGTTATATCCTTGAATGGATTTGCCCATGCCTGAAGTCATGTGATGTGTAGTTGGTTAGAAGAGGGGGGGATGTATTTAACATTCTATATTGATGCCCATCTTGATATCATGAGGTTTTCTCTGAACAAAAGTAATGTATATAACTTATGTTCCTACTTTGATATCCTAACCTAATAATAGCTTGGTTATAATGTGACAAGTTATTTCCACTCACATGTATTGTTAAGCTTGTAATGCTTTATATTAACGCTATATATATATTAATTTGCATGTATCATTGTGTTTATTTACTTATATATGTTTATAACCTTGTAACCAATAAATCTGCATATTTTTATAATACCTGTGTATTATTGTATAATGCAGAACTACAGTTTTATCATTAACGTCATCTCACGTCAAAAATAACTTATTTATCTGAGAAAATAGTCGAACTCAGATGTGAATTGTATCAATTAGGTTGTCTACAATTCACCAGGTCATGATTTTAAGAATTTATGAAAATTTTTATAAATGTAATTTTTTTATGGTTAATTATTTTTCTGACCATAATTAATAATTCTTAATTGAATTATTAGAACCCAACACTTACTGTCACAAGTTCCACCCACTGCTACATGTTTCACAGTGATAAATCTGGCAAATGCTTTCTTTAGTGTCCCGTTGCATCATTAATGTCAGTATCTGTTTGCCTTTACATTTAAGGGTAACCAGTATACTTGGACCATCCTGCCTCAGGGAGCTCAGAACTCCCCGACCTTGTATACACAGGCTCTGCAATCTGTTCTTACAAACTGGGCACCACCCGGCTCAGTGGTTCTGTTACAATACGTGGATGATTTGCTCCTGTGTGCTAAAGACAAAGAGACTTGCTGTGAGGCAACTATATTCTCTTTTAATTTTACTACATCAGGACGAGTGTAAAGCCTCAAAGCAGAAGCGGCAGTTTTGTAAAAAAAAAAAAAAGGTTGTATTTCTAGGACACTGTCTCTCCCATGGAGCTCGCCACCTAACCCCAGAAAGGATACAAGGCTGTTGAAAGGATACAAGTGCCCAAAAGAGCACAAAGCGTAAGGGTGTTTTTGGGGCTGGTGTCGCCCCTGGATTAGATATGCCTCCATGTTAATTCAGCCTCCATGTGCTTTAACTGCAGACTGTCAGCTTTAATTTGAGGGTATTTACATCCAAATCAGGTGAACGGTGTATGAGAAATATCTTTAAAATGTTTTATTGTAAAAATGCTACATTATAGTTAAATATCTGTAATTATCTCACACACAATGTATGTCACACCCATCATCTTGTATGTAATTTATCACTCCCACCATCTCACAATGTATGACTCCCGTCATCTATTTCTCATACACAATCTATCACTCCCATCATCTCACAAATCGGGTCAGATTAACAGTAAAACAGTCCCTAGCAACTAATCACAGCGCTGCTTTCATTTGTCTAAAGCAATTTTATTCGTGAAAACTGAGAGGTTGAGAGATTTAGATGGAGATGGGACAGATGTGGTGAAATGGTCAAAAAGAAAAACAGTCCTTGTTGCCCATAGCGACCAATCACAGCGCAGCTTTTATTTTCCAAGAGCGGAATACGAAATTAAATCTGCACTGTGATTGGCTGCTACAGGGACAAAAGTCCTCTGGGGTCATATATCCCACTCCTCATCCCAAAATCTATGTGAAAAGAATGAAAAAACATGAAGAACATGTATGTACATGATGTGATATTAAAAACGTGAGTTCAGTACATCCAATATGGCCGCTCTCATGCTAAGGCACTTCTTGTGATGTCATCAATAGATGCTTGTCCCCCTGGCCCCCCCTCCTCTGGCATTACCTTTTTACTTGTGATGTCATAATGGGGCATGACTCATTACTTATGACATAATAATCAGGGGGTGTGGTCTAATCCCATAAATTGGGGTCACGCCCTGACAGCAGTGTCAGTATCTCTAGCTGTCTCTCACCATGGGGAAGTCCTGGAAGAAGAGGAGGTTGGTGCCAAAGACGATTCCTGTGGTGAATGCTTTAGAGAAAATGGATGTCGGCCCTCGACAGTATCCCGATGATGTAGATATGAAGTCTGATCACAGTGATGATGAGAAAATGGATTTTGGCCCTCGCCAATATCCGGACGATGTGGAGATGGAGGACCTTCCGGGGAACACCGCTAACATCAGGGCCTTAAGTACCCGGAAGAGAAAGCGGCCAAGCTGTATCATCTGCCGCCGGCTATAACATCTGCCGATAGGCCCTTACTATAACATCTGCCCCTTGGCCACCATATAACATCTGCTGCTTGGCCCCATTTACCATCTGCCGCCTGGGGCCATTTACCATCTGCGGCTTGGGGCCATTTACCATCTACACCCTTGGGCCCACTTACCATCTACACCTTTGGGCCCACTTACCATCTACCCCTTGGGGCCCACTTATCATCTACCCCTTGGGGCCTACTTACCATCTATAGATGGTTTCTGCCATCCAAACCATCTGAAATTCCAGTGAAGACGAGCAGAGTACCACCAGGTCCAGTAGGTTTGGCCGCTTCCCTCCGTCTTCTCCTTGTGTTTTTGTAAACCATTTTTTTATTTGGGTATTTTCTCTTCTAGGATCCGACTACAAAATAACATCAGGAACCTCTGGTGACAATATTCTGTCCCTGAAAATCTGCCAGAGGTGCGACCCCCGGCCTCCTCTCTACAAGTTAGCTGACCTGAATCCAGCCAATCCTGAAGACGGAGCCAGAGCTGCAAAAGAATAATTTAAAACCTAAAACCTTTTACAAATAAAAATTGAGGTTTTTTTAAAAGAAAAAATTGTGTTTTATTTCTCTTAATTATCAAATTGCATAAATCGTACTCAGCATCTATTTTCTATGGGTATCCTATGGGCATATTAAGTAAGCTCAGAGCTATATCCTAAAGGGGCGCGTTACCAATATTTAAAAGCGTTATATTTAAAGTCACACATTTTTACACACAATCTGCATGTGCTAAAGTTTGTGACTTTTATTATTATAAAACTAGTACAAGTCTCAAAATAACTGATCCCCCAGTTAATACTCCATCCACTAGTTTTATCTCCATTAAAGGTATGTTAATAAAGTGTGAGCCCATTACATTCAAGATGGCCGCTCTGATGCTACGCCATCCTTTGTGATGTTATCATTAGAATCCTGGCATGGTTACACTTTTTGTGATGTCACCATTAGAATCCTGGCACGATAACGCTTCTTGTTTTCCTTAGAAACACTATCTGTGATGTCATCGGCTACAGAGTCTGAGTGTCATAATCAGTGGTATGACTGCGGGGCATAGATAGGGGGTCAGCACCCGTCACCTTAGTGGCCCCCAATCCAGATAATGCCGCACCATGACTACTAGTAATACAGCTAAATAGTGACTGAATATTTCCACCGTGCTGTTACTAACAGACCACTGTAGGAAGATCAGTATTACCCCCATACATTAATAACATAGTAATATAGTGTGTACGGCTAGGGCTACACTGCGACTTTTTGTAGCGCGACTGATTGATTTTAACTATTGAATGACAGCTGCAGTCCACAAGATTGTATTCAACTGAATGCATTCATTTGGATTGCAGCTGTAGTTCAATAGTTAAAATAAATTAGTCGCGCAACAAAAAGTTGCAGTGTAGCCACAGCCTAAGGCCTCATGCACACGGCCGTTCCATGCATTGCGGACCGCAATTTGAGGTCCCCAAGACATGGGCACTATCCGTGCGACTCCCGGGATGGATTCAGACCCATTCAACTTAATTGGGCCCATGATCCGTCCACACCACAAAAAATAGAACAAGTTCTATTTTTATGCGGCGCAGAGGCACGGACAGAAAACCCATAATGCTTCCATGGGGTTCCGTGCCTCTGTTCCGCACCACACCTTCCGGATTGCCGACCCATTCAAGTGAATGAGTCTGTATCCGTGATGCGGTGAGCACATGGCCGGTGCCCGCATATTGCGGACCTGCTGTTTGTGGACCGCCATAAGGGGTCACGCCTGGCAACGGCCATGTGCTACATACGTCCATCTAGTTCAGCCTGTTATCCTGCAAGTTGATCCACAGAAAGACAAAAAAAAAACTACAAGGTGAAAGACAATTTTCCTTATTTTAGCGGGGAAAATTCCTTCCAATCAGGCATCAGAATAACTCCCTGGATCACGGACCCCTCTCTAGTAGCTATAGCCTGTAATATTATTACACTCCAGAAATACATCCAGGCCCCTCGTGAACTCTTTTAGTGAACTCACCATCGCCACCTCCTCAGGCAGAGAGTTCCAGAGTCTCACTGCTCTTACCGTAAAGAATCCTCTTCTATGTTTGTGTACAAACCTTCTTTCCTCCAGACGCAGAGGATGTCCCCTCGTCACAGTCCTGGGGATAAACAGATGATGGAATAGATCTCTGTACTGACCCCTGATATCAGTGGCGGATTATAATTGGGGCGTTTGGGTCGGTAGCCCCGGGCCCGGCATCGCTGGGGGGCCCAACGACCCAAACGCCCACAAACTACGGCGGGGCACGGGAGCGCATAGTTCCCTGCCCCGCCACGATCACCGCCATAGGCTTCAGGCCTAGCAGGCCTGAAGCCTATGCGGTAGTAAAATCCCGGTGCAGGCGGGCGTGATGACGTCATCGCGCCGTGCCTGTGCCCGGACGCAGCACACTGACGTGTGTGCGCACGCCTGCACCATCTACGAGTATTAGCTTTTATTTTTTTATTTTTTTGTGTGCCAACTGACGACTTTGGGGGACATTACTGAAGGAACAGGGGGGGCAAACTACTACGTGGGGGCAAATTACTAGTATGGGGGAAATTAATACTGTGGGGGTAGTGTGGGAGAGAATTAATACTGTAGGGGCAAATTACTACCATGGGGGGAATTAATACTGTAAGGGCAGTGTGGAGAAATTAATACTGTGGGGGCAGTGTGGGGGGCTATTTACTTAATGGATGGCAGTGTGGGGGCAAATTATCTAATGGGGGGCAGTGTGGGGGGTTATTACTTGATGGGGCAGTGTGGGGGGGGCAAATTACTTAATGATGGGGCAGTGTGGGGGCAAATTACTTAATGGATGGCAGTGTCGGGGCAAATCACTTAATGGATGGCAGTGTGGGAGCAAATAACTTAATGGATTGCAGTGTGGGGGGCAAATTACTTAATGGATGTCAGTGTGGGGGCAAATTACTTAATGGATGGCAGTGTCAGGTAAAATGATCTAATGGGGGGCAGTGTGTGGGGTTATTACTTGATGGGGGCAGTGTGGGCAGTGAAATTACTACATGGGAGGCAGTGTGGGGGAACTTACTATATGGGGGAAATTACTATATGGGGCAGTGTGGGGGAAATTACTATATGGGGCAGTGTGGGGGAAATTACTATATGGGGAAGTGTGGGGGAAATTACTATATGGGGAAGTGTGGGGGAAATTACTATTTGGGGGCAGTGTGGGGGAAATTACTATTTGGGGGCAGTGTGGAAGAAATTATTATATGGGGCAGTGTGGGGGAAATTACTATTTGGGGCAGTGTGGAAGAAATTACTGTATGGAGCAGTGTGGGGGAAATTACTATTTGAGGGCAGTGTGGTGGAAATTACTATTTGGGGGCAGTATGGGGGGGAAATTACTTTATGGGGGCAGTGTGGGGGAAATTACTATATGGGGCAGTGTGGAGGAAATTACTATATGGGAGGCAGTGTGGAAGAAACTACTATATGGGGGCAGTGTGGGGGAAATTACTATTTGGGGGCAGTGTGGGGAAAATTACTATATGGGGGCAGTGTGGGAGAAATTACTATATGGGGCAGTGTTGGGGAAATTACTATATGGGGCAGTGTGGGGGAAATTACTATATGGGGCAGTGTGGGGGAAATTACTATATGGGGGCAGTGTGGGGGAAATTACTATATGGGGGCTGTAACGGACCGTTTCAGCAGACAAGGGGTTAAAATCAGTTTAGGCGATATGCCCCTTTCTGAGAGACAGGCACAGCTACTGCAGAACACCAACCTCCCGAACGGGATACAAAATAGCACTCCAAACTGGAACCTCGCAAATAGCTGTCAGCAGACGAACAAGAAAAGCGTATCAGTCAGCTTACACTCCTGGCAATCAGTCTCTAACAGCATACAGGGAATCCCCCCAATAACGAGACAAGGCTCCGTCTTGAGGGTCAAACAGTGGTCTGAAGTGCTGGCACACCCAGCCTGGTTTTTATTACAGTTTTGCAAATACAGAACAGATACAACACATCCCCACAATGCATCATGGTTTCCTCCTTTCTGCCTGGGAGACAACCGAGGGCAATCCAATTATCTCTCAGGACAAAGGGGAGATCGCCAATACACATGTGGAGACAACAGGACAGACATCACCATTTAAACACACAATGGGACAATAGAAACACACCCACACAAAATCCTCCCCTCTGCCGATGATGATTATTGAACACAAGGGCGAATATAATTATCAAAGGCAGAGAAATACAGTTTTATAAAACATATCACAGGAACCCCAAAACATGCAATAACCCCATAACCAATATATCCTCGGAACCGGGGGATCTGGGTGAACCACATGTCCAAAATTCACCCACATCCGTTCAGTAGTTTGGAAGATACAGTTACACTGAAAATATACAAGTTATACCGAAAATAGTCATTAATAAATGTGTCCCCTGTTTGGTAGTTTCAAACTACTGAATGATGTCTCTGTGCACCAAATACAGGCAAGATAGCACCGTGTTGAAAAGTCAGAACAGTGTCTGTGAGCTAAAATGGCCGCTATCTATTGTTCTCACCATGTGCTTCATCCAAGCAAGTAAGGCAAAGGATGCAATCCAGGGACAGAGGGCTCCGTCCCAAGTGCCTTAAGACCCAATAACTTAAGGGACCATAATCCCAGGGCAGGAGGCTGGTAAACAGCCCCCTCCAAAACACCGTGGCGAGGTTGGATTCGCCACAGGGGCAGTGTGGGGGAAATTACTATTTGGGGGCAGTGTGGGGGAAATTACTATTTGGGGGCAGTGTGGGGGAAATTACTATTTGGGGGCAGTGTGGGGGAACTTACTATTTGGGGGCAGTGTGGGGAAAATTACTATTTGGGGGCAGTGTGGGGGAAATTACTATTTGGGGGCAGTGTGGGGGAAATTACTATTTGGGGGCAGTGTGGGGAAAATTACTATTTGGGGGCAGTGTGGGGAAAATTACTATTTGGGGGCAGTGTGGGGGAAATTACTATTTGGGGGCAGTGTGGGGGAACTTATTATATGGGGCAGTGTGGGGGAATTACTGTGTGGGGGCAGTGTGGGGGAATTACTGTGTGGGGGCAGTTTGGGGGAAATTACTATATGGGGCAGTGTGGGGAAACTACTATATGGGAACAGTGTGGGGGAAATTACTATATGGGGCAGTGTGGGGGGAATTACTATATGGGGGTAGTGTGGGGGCCTTTCTATTAGGGGACATTATTTTTGGGGACACTATACAGATATTATTACCTGGAACACAATATAGGGTGTTATTATTACTGGGGGCACTCTAGGGGACATTATAATTGCTGTAGACACTATAGGGACCTTTGGGGTAATTTATCAAACTGGTGTAAAGTATAACTGGGTTAGTTACCCATAGCAGCCAATCAGATTCCAGCTTTCATTTTTCACAGCTCCTTTGGAAAATTAAAGGTGGAATCTGATTGGTTGCTGTGGGCACCTAAGCCAGTTGTAATTTACACCAGTTTGATAAATGACCCCAATGTTGAGAACTCTAACGTGTCTGTGTAACAAACTCTGTAGAGACGAGGTGCGGCTGAAAGAATTTGTCATGGCGGTCTTGGTCAAACGGAGGAGAAGATGAAAGAGAAGATCTACATGACAGGAGATGTCACTGGATGTAACAGGTATGTGGTGCTGTATTCTCCTATATATAGAGCTAACTCACTACTGTGACCTGCGTCTCATCTTCTCCTCCAAGTCTTTTTTTTATCATAATCGTATGGGTTTTAAATTTGGCAACTAAAATTTGTATTTGTCACCTGCAGTCCTATGTAACAGCCTAGATAACAGTGATTACTTTCTGTGTACAGATAATGTAGTAGATGTTCCATGCAGTCCTATGTAACACCCCACATAACACAATAGTTCACTGTGTTATGTGGGGTGTTACATAGGACTGCAGGTAACATCTATGACATCTGTACACAGAGAGTTATGAGATGGTGGGGGTCTGATTCCTGGCACCCCCACCAATCAGCTGCGATGTCCCAGTGAGCGTCGCAGCCTCTTTGCTCGTTACCAAGCACAGCGCTGTCCATTTGATAGCCCTGCGCTCGGTATTACAGCTCAGCCGCAATCACTCAGATGAGACAGAGCTGCACCTAGACCATGTGAACGATGTCATATTGCCTAGGAAGAGACGTTGGCACTTACGAAGCACCGCAGCCTCTTCATATAGAAAAAAAAACTAAAACTAAAATGGAGGGGGGGCGAATTGAGTAGACAGCCCCAGGCCTATCATGCACTTAATCCGCCCCGCCTGATATATTTATACATAGTTATTAGATCTCTCCTCAGTCATCTTTTTTGAAACTGAATAGCGCTACTTTTACATTAGCATTTTTTCAAGATCCGTCATGGATCTGCAAATACACTTCAGTTACAGTAATACAACCTCATGCACGGATCCGGTTTATTATGTCTTCTATAGCCATGACTAGGGTTGAGCGAACCCGTGGAAGTTCGCGTTTGCCGGGTATTTAAGTCAATGGGGACCTGAACTTCAATTTATTATTTTCCCATGTTGAGCGCGGTGACATCATGTCACGGCTGTTTAAGGGTAACAAGAGCATACACAGTAAAAAGAGCTACTGACTGGACCCAAACTAGGGAAGAGAAAGGGTGACCCCTGTCAGACCCTCAAAACTCTCCCTATGCTGCTAAAGCACATGCCCGGATCCATGTGGTGGAACGAGGCATGCCCCCGTGCCTAAGACTGATGAGCCCTGTAACCCCTACAATAGTGGAAGGGGCACGTCCACCGATGCCCTGCTCAGAATATGGAGGGAACCGTGGCCACCTCAGATCCAGTCAGAAAATCACCAGGAACACAACAACGTCTGCACACTTAGCTGATGGAGCTGCAGCCGCAGAGAAGACGGATCCAAGGGCCGCTGGCAATATCCGGAGTGCTTGCAGCAACAGAACACAGGTCCAGAGAACTAATAGCTTAAGAAGTGAAGATACTCAAGGCAGAGCTACAACTGAAAAGAGAAATATAATCCACGCCCTGCAATAGGAGGAGGGGTGATTTAAAGGCAGGGAAATCAAACGCAGGAGGAACAGCTGGGAGTAAAGACCTCATCACAGGGGCGGAGAGACAGAACACCTCCAAACTCTAAGTGACATCATCACAGGGGTGGAGACACAGAGCTGTGAGAACGTCTCAAAGCTCTGGTAGTGACAGTACCCCCCCCCTCTACGGGTGGACTCCGGACACCCAGGACCCACCTTCCCAGGATGAGCTCTATCAAATGCCCTGATAAGGCGAGTGGCTTTAATGTCCGACATCGGAACCCACATCCTCTCCTCAGGACCATAACCCTTCCAATGAACGAGGTACTGAAGAGAACCGCGGACAATGCGAGAGTCCACAATTCTGGAAACCTCAAACTCCAGATTGCCATCAACCAAAATCGGAGGAGGAGGCAAAGAGGAGGGTACCGTGGGCTGGACATATGGTTTTAAGAGAGATCTGTGAAATACATTATGTATCTTCCAAACCCGTGGAAGATCAAGGCAGAAGGCAACAGGATTGATGACTGACAAAATTTTATAAGGCCCAATAAACTTGGGACCCAATTTCCAGGAGGGAACCTTCAGTTTAGTATTTCTTGTAGACAACCACACCAGATCACCCACATTCAGGTCCGGACCAGGCACACGTCTCTTATCAGCCACACGCTTATACTTCTCACTCATCTTTCTGAGATTACTCTGAATCTTTTGCCAAATGGTAGACAAAGACGAGGAAAATCTCTCCTCCTCAGGTAAACCAGAAAGAGCCCCTCCCGAGAATGTCCCAAACTGAGGATGGAACCCATATGCACCAAAAAATGGTGACTTATCAGAAGATTCCTGACGACGGTTGTTCAAAGCAAACTCAGCAAGAGGGAGAAATGAACACCAATCCTCCTGGTTCTCTGCCACAAAACAGCGCAAATATGTCTCCAGATTCTGATTGAGGCGCTCAGTCTGACCATTCGACTGCGGGTGAAAAGCAGAAGAGAAGGACAGCCGAACCCCCAGGCGAGAACAGAAAGCCTTCCAGAACCTGGACACAAACTGCGTGCCTCTATCGGAAACAATCTCAGAGGTAATGCCGTGCAATTTAACAATATGATCGACAAAAGCTTGCGCCAACGTTTTAGCATTGGGTAAACCAGGGAAAGGAACGAAATGAGGCATCTTGCTAAAACGGTCCACGACCACCAGGATCACCGACTTCCCCAAGGAACGAGGAAGATCCGTGATAAAGTCCATGGACAGGTGTGTCCAAGGACGGGAAGGTATGGGTAACGGGAGAAGGGAACCTGAAGGTCGTGAACGAGGGACCTTAGCTCGAGCGCACGTCTCACAAGCCGCCACAAAACCCTCCACAGACTTATGAAGAGCCGGCCACCAAAATCTCCGAGCAATGAGATCTACCGTGGCTCTACTCCCGGGGTGACCAGCAAGAACCGTATCATGATGTTCCTTAAAGAGTTTGTGGCGTAGCTCAGGAGGCACGAACAACTTCCTGGAGGGACAACGGGCAGGTGCCTCAGACTGGGCAGCCTGGACCTCGGCCTCCAAATCGGAATATAGAGCAGAAACAACTACCCCCTCCGCCAAAATGGGACCTGGGTCCTCGGAGTTTCCTCCTCCCGGAAAACAGCGAGAGAGAGCATCAGCCTTCACATTCTTGATCCCAGGGCGGAAAGTAACAACAAAATTTGAATCTGGAGAAGAACAGAGACCATCTGGCCTGTCTCGGATTCATACGCCTGGCCGACTCCAAGTACGCCAGATTCTTATGGTCGGTAAAAACGGTGATAGGGTGCCTGGCCCCCTCCAACCAATGGCGCCATTCCTCGAAAGCCAACTTGATGGCCAACAACTCCCTATCTCCCACATCATAGTTTCTCTCTGCCGGGGAGAGTTTTCTAGAGAAAAAGGCACAAGGTTGCCATTTGGCAGGAGAGAGGCCCTGGGACAAAACTGCACCCACACCCACCTCGGAAGCATCCACCTCAACAATAAAAGGTAAGGAAACATCGGGATGCACCAAGATGGGAGCAGACGCAAAACTCTCTTTAATCTTAGAAAAGGCTGCAAGCGCCTCCTCCGACCAAGAGGAAAAATCCGTCCCCTTTTTTGTCATGTCAGTAAGGGGTTTGACAATAGAGGAATAATTCAAAATGAACTTTCTGTAGTAGTTAGCAAAACCCTGAAAGCGCATCAATGCCTTCTGATTTTCAGGAAGCTCCCACTCCAGCACAGCACGGACCTTCTCCGGATCCATGCGAAAACCAGAAGCAGAGAGGAGAAAACCCAGAAATTGAATCTCCGATACCATAAAAAGACATTTCTCCAGCTTGGCATACAGTTTATTTTCCCGCAGTATCTGCAGGACCTGAAAAAGATGATCCTGATGGGTCTGAACATCAGGGGAAAAAAATCAAAATATCATCAAGATACACCAATACAAATTTCCCCATTAAATGATAGAAAATACTATTAACAAAATGCTGAAAGACGGCCGGAGCATTCATCAGGCCGAAAGGCATAACGAGATTCTCGAAATGCCCGTTAGGGGTATTAAAGGCCGTTTTCCATTCATCCCCCTCTCTGACCCTGACCAGGTTGTACGCGCCTCTCAGATCCAATTTGGAAAACACCTTGGCCCCAACAATTTGGTTGAAGAGGTCCGGGATCAGAGGAAGGGGATAGGGATCGCGAATCGTGATACGGTTCAGCTCCCTAAAATCTAAACAAGGTCTCAGAGAGCCATCTTTTTTTTTTTTAACAAAAAAAACCCCGCGGCAACAGGGGACTTTGAGGGACGAATATGCCCCTTCGAGACTCTCGGAGATATAGGTTCGCATTGCGAGTCTTTCCGGTTGTGAGAGATTGTAGAGGCGTGCCTTTGGCAGCTTGGCGCCGGGAATGAGGTTAATGGGACAGTCAAACTCCCGGTGAGGAGGTAGCTCCCGAACACCGCTCTCGGAAAACACATCCGAGAAATCAGAGAGAAATGATGGCACAGTTTTAGTAGACACCTCTGCAAAAGTCGCTGTGAGACAATTCTCTCTACAAAAGTCACTCCACTCATTAATTTGCCTTCCTTGCCAATCAATAGTGGGGTTATGTCTAGTGAGCCAGGGTAGCCCCAAAACTAGAGGAGAAGGCAATCCGTTAAGGACAAAACAAGATATCTCCTCCACATGAGTTTCACCTACAGCTAGCCGGATATTGTGAACAATGCCTTTCAGAGATCTCTGCGAGAGTGGGGCAGAGTCAATAGCAAAAACAGGTATATCCTTTTCTAATGTACAAACCTGAAAACCATGCAAGGCTACAAATTGAGTGTCAATAAGATTGACGGCCGCTCCACTATCGACAAAAATCTCACAAGGAATGACTTTGCTCTCTAGCGCCACCCTGGCAGACAGGAGAAAACGGGAACTGCAGGTCAGAGGAAAAGCATCAATTCCCACATCAACTTTGCCCAAAGTAGCAGATGAAGCAGAACTTGATGATCCACCTCTTGAGGTTTTTCTCTTATTATCGCTCTTAGTACAGTTCAGGAATCTCCTAGACGGACAAACAATTGCCAAATGACCTATGCCCCCACAACAAAAACACACCATATTCTGAGGACTAAATCCTCTTTTATCAGGGGCAAGTCGGCCTAGCTGCATGGGCTCCTCCTCAGAGGGGAGCGAGACAGGATGAGACTCCTGCATACTGAATGAGTCCGCACCATTGCCCCTAGACTGACAATGGCTGGACGGAGAGGTCTTGTTTCTTTCCCTTAGACGCCTGTCAAGGCGTACCGCTAATGACATGGCAGACTCTAAGGACGTTGGTCTCTCATGGAAAGTAAAGGCATCTTTCAAACCCTCTGAGAGACCATGACAGAACTGACTTCGGAGTGCAGCATCATTCCAGCCTGAATCAGCTGCCCATCTCCGAAATTCAGAACAATAAAGCTCCGCAGACAGTTTGTTCTGGCATAAAACACGTAAGTTCGATTCTGCCAGAGCAACACGATCCGGGTCATCATATATCTGCCCCAGGGCCACAAAAAATCTTTCCACGGATCGAAGGGAAGGAACCCCTGATGGCAGCGAAAAAGCCCAAGTCTGAGCATTACCCCTGAGCAGGGAGATGACAATCCTCACCCTCTGTTCCTCATTACCAGAGGAGTGGGGACACAAACAAAAATGGAGTTTACATGCCTCTCTGAAGCGAACAAAATTCTCACTGCCCCCGGAGAACGTTTCCGGAAGTGAGACCTTTGGCTCGCAACAGACTCCATGAGCCGGAGCAGAGCCCAATGCTTGTAGCTGAGTCACAGATTGACGGAGATCCGCTACTTCCAAAGAAAGACCCTGCATGCGGTCAACCAGGTCAGAAAGCGGATCCATGTCAACAAGGACGGTTTTGGTGGATTATAATGTCACGGCTGTTTAAGGGTAACAAGAGCATACACAGTAAAAAGAGCTACTGACCGGACCCAAACTAGGGAAGAGAAAGGGTGACCCCTGTCAGACCCTCAACACTCTCCCTATGCTGCTAAAGCACATGCCCGGATCCATGTGGTGGAACGAGGCATGCCCGCGTGCCTAAGACTGATGAGCCCTGTAACCCCTACAATAGTGGAAGGGGCACGGCCACCGATGCCCTGCTCAGAATATGGAGGGAACCGTGGCCACCTCAGATCCAGTCAGAAAATCACCAGGAACACAACAATGTCTGCACACTTAGCTGATGGAGCTGCAGCCGCAGAGAAGACGGATCCAAGGGCCGCTGGCAATATCCGGAGTGCTTGCAGCAACAGAACACAGGTCCAGAGAACTAATAGCTTAAGAAGTGAAGATACTCAAGGCAGAGCTACAACTGAAAAGAGAAATATAATCCACGCCCTGCAATAGGAGGAGGGGTGATTTAAAGGCAGGGAAATCAAACGCAGGAGGAACAGCTGGGAGTAAAGACCTCATCACAGGGGCGGAGAGACAGAACAGTGAGAACACCTCCAAACTCTAAGTGACATCATCACAGGGGTGGAGACACAGAGCTGTGAGAACATCTCAAAGCTCTGGTAGTGACACATCACCGCAGGTCCTTCTATCTTCATTCAGCAGGACCTGCGGTGACGTCACCTGGTGAGCGCGGTGAGGTCACCGCAGGTCCTTTTGCAGGTCCTGAAGAAAAGAAGATACCGGCTGCGTGATCAAGTGGCTGAGGTGAGTTTTTTTTTTTTTTTTAACCCCTCAGTAGACATTTTATTTAGCATTCTGTTTTAATAATGCTATTAACACCCGAACACCGAACACGAACTTCAGTGAAAAAGTCAGGGTTCGGCTCCGGATACCCAAACTCGCAAAGTTCGGTACGAACCCGAACTTTGCAGTTCGGGTTCGCTCAACTCTAGCCATGAGGGATCCGTCTTGAACACCATTGAATGTCAATGGGGGATGGATCCGTTTTCTATTGTGTCAGAGAAAACGGATCCGTCCCCATTGACTTACATTATGTGTCATGATCCATCTCGTTCCACACCACATGGTGGACAGAAAAACGCTGCAGGCTGTGTTTTGGTGTCCGCCTCTAGAGTGGAATGGTGACTGAACGGAGGCAAACTGATGCATTCTGAGCGGATCCTTTTCCATGCAGAATGCATTAGGGCAAAACTGATCCGTTTTGGACCGCTTGTGAGAGCCCATGATGGAACTCAGAAATGGAAAGCTGTCCACTAAAATTCCTCGGTCCTTTTCCATGTCAGTGTTACCCAGTGTTTTACCATTTAGTATGTACGGGTGACTTGCATTATTCCTTTCCATGTGCATAATCTTACATTTGTCAGTGTTAAACCTCATCTGCCACTTATCTGCCCAATAATCCAAACTATCCAGATCCATCTGTAGCAGTATACTGTCCTCTGTAGTATATATACAGTATACTGTTCTCTGTAGTACATATATATACAGTATACTGTCCTCTGTAGTAAATATACAGTATACTGTCCTATGTAGTACATATATATATATATATATATATATATATATATATATACAGTATACTGTCCTCTGTAGTATATAGATACATTATACCGTCCTCTGTGATATATTTACAGTATATACAATATACTGTCCTCTGTATTATGTATATAGTATACTGTCCTCTGTAGTGTATATATATATATATATATATATATATATAAATATACAGTATACTGTCCTCTGTAGTATATATGTAATGTCCCGGAGTGCTACTACCACTCCTTTGAACACCTTGCTACTGTCTCCTATGTGCTAATATCTGTCATCTAATGTATTTTATGTCATCTCAGAATAATGTGCATATTTTTTCCATGTAACTGTTATAGTTTATGTAATGTGCCTGTTCCGCCAGCAGGTGGAAGCAAACACTTCGCACAGCCTTAGCAGAGTCTGGAACTTTTCCTTCCAGTCTCTAACCCTCTCTGAGAGAGAGGGGGAGTTTAGTGTTGGTGAGTCAGTCTAGCCTACCCCCTCCTGGGGAAAGGTTCTATGTTGGCTAGCAGAGCGCTGCCTGCTCTGCTAGGCCCAGAGGCCCTGCCTCTAAAGTGCATTTTGGTTGCTTTTCCCCTCCTGGGCTTGCATTGCCTTAACCCCTTAGGGACCCATGACGTACTGGTATGGCATAAATCCCGAGTCCTTAACCGCCTCCTGACCATGTAACGCACGGATGCGTCCGGGAGGCGGTTGATTTATTCCTCCTGGACGCATCCGTGCGTCATCTCGCGAGACGCGAGATTTCGGACTGAGCCGGCCCGCGCATGCGCATCGCGGGCCGGCAAAATTACAAGCACCATTTTGTCACCAGCCTGCCAGCCAATGATCGTGGCTGGCAGGCTGGCAATTTTTAAAAAATCAATCAGAAGCCATATACAGATCATATTAGTAAATATGATGTGTTATATGGCTTCCCTGCTCCTCTGCTGGTCCTTTTTCATCGGTTGGTCTCAGCAGAGGAGCAGGCTTCACAGTGAGTACACCAAAACACTACACTTTAGCCCCAGATCACCCCCTGCACCCCAATTAACCCTTTGATCTCCCCTTTGATCGCCCCTGTCAATCACTAGTGAAAGGAAAAAAGTGATCAGTGTAAACTGTCACTTTTTTTTTTCACTGGTATTGACTGTTAGGTTTTAGGATAGTTTAGGCCCCTTGGTTAGGTAGTTTAGGGATCAGTTAGCGCCCAGCCCACCGCACCGCAGTCCCTTATTCGCTGATTAGCGTATCGCTAATCAGCATTTGTACTTTTATAGTATCTGTAAGTGATCAAAACTGATCACAGTCAGATCTATAATAGTATTAGTGTCACTTTAGTTCGCCCTCCACCCAAAACGCAGTGTTTGTCCGATCAGGCCTGATCGGTCGCCCACACGTGCGTTCACCCACGCCCTCCCCGCCGCAGTGACAAAAAAAATTTGTTTTATCACTGCACATTCACTTTACACGTGCTGCGGCGATAAAAAAAATCAGTTTTGATATTTTTTATCAACCGCAGCGGCCTCCGGTACTTCGCTAGCCTCCCATTTGTAAGACAGGCTTGCTTTTTTTCTTGGGTAGTCTCAGGGAATACCCCTAAATTTAGTTGCCCAAATGTCAAACAGGGGGTATTCTTCTGAAGAGGCCTACAGGCTTCTGACCCAGTCGGATGAGGAATGGGAACCCTCATCTGATTAATCTAGCGGGTCAGAATATGAACCTGTAGAAAGCAGTGGCAGTCTGACTCAAAGTTCGGACGAGGAGGCTGAGGTCCCTGATAGCACCAGGCGTACCCGGCCCCGTGTCGCTAGACCACAGGTTGCGCAGGATCCGCTTCAAGGGCAGCAGAGTGGGGCTGGCGCTGTCGGATTACGTGGTGAGGCATACACCAGCAGCGCAGCCCATCCTGGACCTAGTACCAGCACTGCCGTACAACATGGTGAAGTGGCGAGCACCAGAAGGGCAGTTGAAGCTGGTACGGTGGCACGTGCAGTAGTTACCCCGTCGCAGCCACCGCACAGACAGGCCCGTAGAGCCCCTAGAATCCCTGAGGTGCTGGCAAACCCTGATTGGCAGTCCCCAACTTCAGCCGCACCTGTAGTTCCCCCTTTCACCGCCCAGTCTGGAGTTCGGGTTGAGACAGCTCAGATTGGTTCGGCCCTGGGATTTTTTGAGCTGTTCTTGACTGCGGAGCTCTTAGACTTAGTTGTGGCAGAAACAAATCGGTATGCCACACAATTTATAACCGCCAACCCGGGAAGCTTTTATGCCCAGCCTTTCCGGTGGAAACCAGTCCAAGTTTCCGAAATTAAAATTTTTCTGGGCCTTCTCCTCAACATGGGTCTAACTAAAAAGCATGAATTGCGGTCATATTGGTCCACAAACTCAATTCATCACATGCCCATGTTCTCTGCTGCTATGTCCAGGACACGATTTGAGACCATCCTGCGTTTCCTGCACTTTAGCGACAACACCACCTCCCGTCGCAGAGGCCACCCAGCTTTTTTTACCTTCCAGGTGGACCAACCGATCGACTAGCTGCAGCACTGATGTGCATTCTGACAGAAGCATTGCGCTGCTGTCAGATTACACACAAGTCGGTGTATGCGGCGCTGCAAGACGAGATTTCTCCTCTGCAGTAAAAGATACGTTTGCCGAGGCATATGAGCTGAGGAGGAGGCGGTGTTCCTATGCTTTGGCAAACACTTTGCATATAAAAAAAAATTAAAAAAATCCCGGCAATGATTTATTCATCCACATCGATTGATGTGAATGGAGAAATCTGGTTTGCCAGGGCATACGAGCTAAGTGGGTATGGATGTTGGGCGGAGCTCCTATGTCCTGGCAGACGCCTTTCCCCTCCTTTTTTTTTTGGGCAGAGATTTTTTCATCCACATTGATCGATGCGAATGAAGAAATCTGTGCCGTTCATTTTTTTCTTTCAGCCCAGAGGCTGAACGGAAAAAAAAATCTCATTACCTGTATGCTCAATATAAGGAGAATAGCAGAAACTCCTAATGCTGGCCATACATGTAATGATTGCGGAGACCCTCAAATGCCAGGGCAGTACAAACACCCCACAAATGACCCCATTTTGGAAAGAAGACACCCCAAGGTATTCGCTGAGGGGCATATTGAGTCCATGAAAGATTGAAATTTTTGTCCCAAGTTAGCGGAAAGTGGGACATGTGAGAAAAAACAAAAAAAAAATCAATTTCCGCTAACTTATGCCAAAAAAAAAAAAATTCTATGAACTCGCCAGGCCCCTCATTGAATACCTTGGAGTGTCTTCTTTCCAAAGTGGGGTCACATGTGGGGTATTTATACTGCCCTGGCTTTTTAGGGGCCCTAAAGCATGAGAAGAAGTCTGGGATCCAAATGTCTAAAAATGCCCTCCTAAAAGGAATTTGGGCACCTTTGCGCATCTAGGCTGCAAAAAAGTGTCACATGTGGTATCGCCGTACTCAGGAGAAGTTGGGGAATGTGTTTTGGGGTGTCATTTTACATATGCCCATGCTGGGTGAGATAAATATCTTGGTCAAATGCCAACTTTGTATAAAAATTTTTTAAAAGTTGTCTTTAGCCAAGATATTTCTCTCACCCAGCATGGGTATATGTAAAATGACACCCCAAAACACATTCCCCAACTTCTCCTGAGTACGGCGATACCAGATGTGTGACACTTTTTTGCAGCCTAGGTGGGCAAAGGGGCACACATTCCAAAGTGCACCTTTCGGATTTCACTGGTAATTTTTTACAGATTTTGATTGCAAACTACTTCTCACACATATGGGCCCCTAAAATGCCAGGGCAGTATAACTACCCCACAAGTGACCCCATTTTGGAAAGAAGACACCCCAAGGTATTTTGTGATGGGCATAGTGAGTTCATGGAAGTTTTTATTTTTTGTCACAAGTTAGTGGAATATTAGACTTTGTAAGGAAAAAAATAAATAAAAAAATCATCATTTTCCGTTAACTTGTGACAAAAAATAAAAAGTTCTATGAACTCACTATGCCCATCAGCGAATACCTTCGGGTGTCTACTTTCCGAAATGGGGTCATTTGTGGGGGTTTTCTACTGTCTGGGCATTGTAGAACCTCAGGAAACATGACAGGTGCTCAGAAAGTCAGAGCTGCTTCAAAAAGCGGAAATTCACATTTTTGTACCATAGTTTGTAAACGCTATAACTTTTACCCAAACCATTTCTTTTTGCCCAAACATTTTTTTTTATCAAAGACATGTAGAACAATAAATTTAGCGAAAAATGTATATATGGATGTCGTTTTTTTTGCAAAATTTTACAACTGAAAGTGAAAAATGTCATTTTTTGACAAAAAAAATGTTAAATTTCGATTAATAACAAAAAAGTAAAAATGTCAGCAGCAATGAAATACCACCAAATGAAAGCTCTATTAGTGAGAAGAAAAGGAGGTAAAATTCATTTGGGTGGTAAGTTGCATGACTGAGCAATAAACGGTGAAAGTAGTGTAGTGCAGAAGTGTAAAAAGTGGCCTGGTCATTAAAGGAATTCTGTCACCTCCCCTAACCCAAAAAACGATTTTAAAGCAGCCATGAAGCACAGCTTACCTTGATTAGGCTGTGCTCTTTTATCTTGTAATCCGTCCAGCAGTTTCTGCAAAAAACGACTTTTATTGATATGCAAATGAGTCCTGAATGTGCCCAGAGGGGCGTTTTGTTCCTCTTAGAGAGCCCAGTACCGCCCCTCTTTCAGTGCCCAGTCCGCTTTCCTTGCACTGTCTATCCGCCCCCAGCCTGCCACAGCCTCTCCTCCCCCTCCCTCACGCCGAACGAACTTTCGCACAGGCGCAGTACCCACTGAGGGCTGCGCCTGTGCGATCAGCAGGAGACTGAGGGCAGGAGCTTCATCCTCGTCACTGGGCATGCGCCGAGCCCAGTGACGTCCGATGCTCGCTCTTCCCTCAGTCAGCAGGGAAGAGCGAGCATCGGACGTCACTGGGCTCGGCGCATGCCCAGTGACGAGGATGAAGCTCCTGCCCTCAGTCTCCTGCTGATTGCACAGGCGCAGCCCTCAGTGGGTACTGCGCCTGTGCGAGAGTTCGTTCGGCGTGAGGGAGGGGGAGGAGAGGGAGGAGAGGCTGTGGCAGGCTGGGGGCGGATAGACAGTGCAAGGAAGGCGGGCTGGGCACTGTAAGAGGGGCGGTACTGGGCTCTCTAAGAGGAACAAAACGCCCCTCTGGGCACATTCAGGACTCATTTGCATATCAATAAAAGTCGTTTTTTGCAGAAACTGCTGGACGGATTACAAGATAAAAGAGCACAGCCTAATCAAGGTAAGCTGTGCTTCATGGCTGCTTTAAAATCGTTTTTTGGGTTAGGGGAGGTGACAGAATCCCTTTAAGGGTGTTTTAGCTAGGGGGGTTGAAGTGGTTAAGGACCCATGACGTACCGGTACGTCATGGGTTGTTCCGATCACCGCTGCCTGGTGGGCGGTGACCGGAACAAGGTGCCTGCTCAAATCATTGAGCAGGCACCTCGGCTAAATGCCCGGGGGGGACCCGTGACCCCCCTGTGTCGGTGATTGCCGCAAACCACAGGTCAATTTAGACCTGCGGTTTGCGGCTTTTCATTGTGCGGCGGCGGTGCCATCGGGTCCCCCCATGTACAGTCCTGTATATTGTACTGCACCCCATGTATAGTCCTGTATATTACATTGCACCCCATGTACAGTCCTGTATATTATACTGCACCCCATGTATAGTCCTGTATATTGCATTGCACCCCATGTATAGTCCTGTATATTGTACTGCACCCCATGTATAGTCCTGTATATTACATTGCAACCCATGTACAGTCCTGTATATCATACTGCACCCCATGTACAGTTTTGTATATTACACTGCACCCCATGTATAGTCCTTGTGAGACAGTGACAGGTCTCACGCAGCTTAGAGGAAAGGAAGGGGTGGATAGTGCAGTCCACACCCCTATTCCACCACAGGTGAGGCAAGCTGGAGTTAATAAGGGCTGGCATAAAGCACCTCCCAGGGTGTCAGCAAGGGGGAAGTGTTGTCTTGGGACAGAGACTGTGACAGAGGCCTGGAGGCTCTGTGAGTGTGGTCTCAGCCAGGCAAGGCTGAGGGGCCACGAGGCTGGGTGGTAGCCTGGAGTTGGGGGACGTAGCGAAGCCTGGGAGGGTCGCAGGGCCATAGTCAGGCAGACTACTGAACCCAAATCCCCCACAAGAAACAGTTAACTGGAGACAGTGGGCATACTGTGCTCTGTACAGCAAGGAGGCTGTGGGACATTTGGCTGACAAAGCCGCATGAGTTCACAAGGTGTGAACTCTGACCTAAGTGAGTCAGGAAACGTTTTGTTTAGTTAGAGCCTGGACGGGCGAGTGTTTATTATTTTGTCATTTTGTTGTTGCCGGTGTTGCACAATAAATGCAATGTTTGGACATTATATACGTGCCTGGTGAAGTAACCTGTGAGAATGACCCCCGGAGAAGAGCTAAACCCCCACAATTGGTGGAGGATGCGGGCAGGTGTCCTTGCTGATAAGTTAAAGTGCTGGAAGCCTGCTAGTTTGCAGGAGCAGAGGCTGCTGGAAAACTGCTGGTGTTAATCTGGACATTTTTTTTTCTGTGGTGCGAAGTTTGCAGGATTTAAAGGGCCAGAAGCCAGTGAGAGAGACTGACCTGTGGAAGTTTTTTTTTGGTCAAGATGGCGACCTGGGTGAAAGATGGTCCGGTGTGGTGGAAAGTTCGCATACCGGAGGTGATGTCCTCTGGGGTAAGTGGCCCGGTTTGGCGGAAAACCGAGGCCACAGAAAAAATAATACAGCAGCTGGTGCAGGAAACAAATGCCTTGTTGAGGAAGCCAAGTGCTGCACTTGGAGAGGCTGCTCTGAACTTGCTGGAGAATGGAGTGCGGGAAAAAAATAAGTATGCCGTTGCAAAGGGCAACCGACGGGAAGAAAGTGAGATGGAGAGCGGTGCGACTCTCAGGCGTTCCGCTATTCCCTGGCAGTGGGTACAGAGTCCTAAAGTGTGTGGCTGGAGTGACTGTCCGGAAGAAGACTGGAGTCAAGGTGTTTCCGGTGGCAACGACTGCACTGAGGAGCCTGTGTGTGTTCAGGTGACCAGGAACCAAGGGTTGGAGGTTCCCAACATCCTGGATAAGGAAGATGACTGCTGTGGAGACGTGCGTACTGCAGTTGGGAGTGCCAAACCCGTGACTGCTGTGGGTAAGAGCGTTCCAGTTGTTTCTTATGCAGCAATTAAAGTGACAGGCAGCAGGGATCTGGAGGTTGGGCATGCTGCTGACCAGGGCCCTATTGCCTCAGAAGCCCTGTGCTGTGGTATGAGCTGGCAGCAGTTGCTATCTGCCGAGCCAGTGGGTGTAAAAACACCAGGACTAGAGACTGCTACACAAATGTGTGACCTTGTGGAGAAGGGCAGTCCAGTCCAGGCGTTGTTGGATGCAGAGAGCCAGGTGATCCTGGTACCTGCCAGCCAGGTGGCTGAGAACTATGTGCGGGACTTTCATGGAGTTAGCATGAACTGTCCGGTGGTTCTCCCTGAGTGTGAGACTATGGTGACAGAAGGGACTAAAGTGACACCTAGAACCAATGGTGCCAAGTTATCTGCATTGCCTAATGAAAATGTGAAGTTATGCAAATTAAGTGATAATGATAACACCCTTTTTCCCTTGCAGGCTGTGATCAGGAAAAGAGGTAACCCTGCTGGCTTAATTGTATATGTGGCAGGGATGTTGATTGAAAGTGAGGCAATGCTAGAAGGTGTTCCACATGTACTAGGTGCAGATAAGCCGTCTCCACAGTGTTCTATGGTTAGTGAGCCTGAGCAAGTGCAGGTGGTTCTCACTGAGGGGGAGTCTCCAGTAAGAACTAGGTTTTGTGGACCAGATGTTACAAATATGTTCTTATATGATGCGATGTTGGGCTGGGACATTGTGTCGTTGTTATGGGGTAAGGTAGACACTTCTGCAGATAGTGAGGAAACTCCTGCAGAACCTGTACCTGTCCCTTTAAGTGAGAATCTAAGAGAGCTGCACTTTGACCTGCATGGGGAAAGAATATTGACCATTGGAAACAATGGTGCAGGTCAAGTGAAAAGTGATGGTGACAAAAGTGCGGAAATGCATAAGGAAAATATGTCATATGAAATATGTGGTGACAGTGATATACCTTTTCCGTTGCAGGTTGTGGTCAGGGGAGAAGCGCCCCCTGGTGGTAAAAATGTAAATGATGATGAAACTTTATTTTCTGCATCTGCTATGTTTCATGAAGTCCTATATGACTTAATCAAAAGGTTTGAAGACATGCATATAAGTAGTGTGGAGCAAAGCCCAGCTCCAGCCCAGTGTTTGAAAGTGCAGGAAAATGTGATGGGGTTGGAGGGTGTACCGCATGTACCAGAGGTGGAAGTGCAGTCTCCACAATGTTGGTTGGTTACTAGGGAAGTGTCCCAGGTGGGGATTAGCTCATCGGTGCCCCTAGAGGTCAGAATTAATAATGACACGAGCGGTATAGGTGACGTATGTGCTGTGACCGATAGCAACCCAGAGAGTGAAGCTACCAAGTCAAGATCCTGCGAAACAAAGGTGGTTACTAGTAGCAACCAGACAGTTATATCTGACGAGATGGGAATTAAGTCGGGTGACGTCAGCCTAGTGTCTGAGGTCCATGTCCAGGCAGTTGTAGATGACCTGACACGACAGTACAGCTGCAAACAGGAGATGTTTGACTGGCTCCTAGCTGAAGTGAAATACATCTCGGCTCGATATGGTGAAAAACGTGACCAAACAGAGACTGATGCTTGGAAAAAGGAGACCAAGGCCCTCTCCTTGGCTAGAGCCCTGGAAGAAGCGCTTGATGAGCGTGCTGAATTGGAGAGGCTGAACAAGCAACTCAGAGCAGAGACGGAAAATCTCATGAGCTTAAAAGATGAGTTGGAGAAATCGAAGGGTGCTCTCGAGCAGCAGGTGGAAGGTGGGAAACCTGAAGAGGAGAGTTCTCTGCAAGACGTCATGAAGCCAGATCCTGTTAAAAATGGGACTGGAGATGGTGGCACTGTGGTGCTGGCTGTGGCAGAGAAGATGGAAGATGCTTCTGCTGAACCAGTTGATGGGGCTGATGTGGATGCCGAAGACCACAGACCCGTGGTAGCGTGTTGCCCAGGCCTGGAAGACGTCCCCTCTGCCTACAAGGCCTTCCAAATAGCCAGCAGCCTGCTGGGGAAGAAGTGCGAGGAGGTGAACGATCAGTTTTTGGATCCGGGCTATTACGATGGGCTGTATCTCCTGACTCCTCCCCAAAAGGAGAACAGTATCCTGGGTGAGCCTCTGGAGAAAATGACAGAAGACGAGGAGTCTGCTGATGACCCTGGTGCCTCCTGCCTCGGTGAGAAAGAGGGGGAGGAATTAACAGGGCAAGTGTATGGTGTCATGTCCGAGAAGGATGAGAAGGTGGTCAAAGAGACTGGAGACTTTGAGAAGACAAAGGCTGAAAAAGTTAAGGCCGATGTGTTGGTTGACGTGAAGTCCCCAGGTGCTGCAGAGACCAAAGTTAAACCAAAGGGAGCCGTTGCCAAAGTGGAAAAAGCCACTAAAGGAGCAGAGGTCTCTGAAACTGCCATCGTAGCTGGGGTAACTACTGCTGGAAAGAAGGAAGAAGTGACCCAGATGCACGTAAAAGAAGCGAGTAGGTGCAAGCATGCTCTGCTGAAGGAGCCCTGCAAAGCAAAGGAGAAAGTGTCGGGACATGACCATGACTGGGAACAGTTCAGTCAAGAGGTGCAGCAGTCCAAGAAAAGACATGAGGCGCATGTGCGGGAGCCAGAGGATCAAAAAAGAGAGAGGGATCAAAAAATGCATCATTATCACCCGGGAAAGAGGAAAAAAGAGTATCTGGCCATGAGATGGGCACTTGAGGCCGTTAGGCAGATTAGATTGGGCAAGAGGCTAGTTTGGGTGATAAACCAAGCTCTGCTGGCGTGGGTCTGGCAGAACAAAGGGAAGGTACGTGTCACCGAGGTTCCTGGCCTCGGTGAAATAAGAACCGGTAATTTTCTGTGTCAGCGGCAGCTAGTGCTCGCTGACACTGGGTTACTTAGTGTGGCCGTAAAGCCAATCTGGGCCGGTTCTTATTGGGAGCAGCCAAAGAGCAGGGTGGGTGGCTGTTCCCCACGTCCAGGCCAGGTGGATGCCCTCTCACCAGCCTCCCTTGGTTATGCAGGTGTTCACCCTCACGGGCTTGAACAAAGGGAGGGGGTATGTGAGACAGTGACAGGTCTCACGCAGCTTAGAGGAAAGGAAGGGGTGGATAGTGCAGTCCACACCCCTATTCCACCACAGGTGAGGCAAGCTGGAGTTAATAAGGGCTGGCATAAAGCACCTCCCAGGGTGTCAGCAAGGGGGAAGTGTTGTCTTGGGACAGAGACTGTGACAGAGGCCTGGAGGCTCTGTGAGTGTGGTCTCAGCCAGGCAAGGCTGAGGGGCCACGAGGCTGGGTGGTAGCCTGGAGTTGGGGGACGTAGCGAAGCCTGGGAGGGTCGCAGGGCCATAGACAGGCAGACTACTGAACCCAAATCCCCCACAAGAAACAGTTAACTGGAGACAGTGGGCATACTGTGCTCTGTACAGCAAGGAGGCTGTGAGACATTTGGCTGACAAAGCCGCATGAGTTCACAAGGTGTGAACTCTGACCTAAGTGAGTCAGGAAACTTTTTGTTTAGTTAGAGCCTGGACGGGCGAGTGTTTATTATTTTGTCATTTTGTTGTTGCCGGTGTTGCACAATAAATGCAATGTTTGGACATTATATACGTGCCTGGTGAAGTAACCTGTGAGAATGACCCCCGGAGAAGAGCTAAACCCCCACATCCTGTATATTACACTGCACCCCATGTATAGTCCTGTATATTACATTGCACCCCATGTACAGTCCTGTATATTATACTGCACCCCATGTACAGTCCTGTATATCATACTGCACCCCATATACAGTCTTGTATATTACATTGCACCCCATGTATAGTCCTGTATATTACACTGCACCCCATGTATAGTCCTGTATATTACACTGCACCTCATGTACAGTCCTGTATATTTTACTGCACCCCATGTATAGTCCTGTATATTATACTGCACCCCATGTATAGTCCTGTATATTACACTGCACCCCATGTATAGTTCTGTATATTACACTGCACCCCATGTACAGTCCTGTATATTACATTGCACCCCATGTACAGTCTTGTATATTACACTGCACCCCATGTATAGTCCCGTATATTACACTGCACCCCATGTATAGTCCTGTATATTATACTGCACCCCATGTATAGTCCTGTATATTATACTGCACCCCATGTACAGTCCTGTATATTACATTGCACCCCATGTACAGTCCTGTATATTACACTGCACCCCATGTACAGTCCTGTAAGGGGTAGAGGGAAAATTGCCAGGGAGGCTAGTCCTGAGCTGGAACATCCTAGTAAATATGCCTGTTTGGCTAATATTAGGCATGAAAGCCCAGGGTCAGCAACACTGCAGTTACTTTTAACTTATAAATGACAAACCGCTGAAATCAACTCACCTGTCTCTACTAACTGCCGTTAGTATGGGCAGCATAAAGTTGATGACAGGTTCCCTTTAAATAAGTGGCTCAGAAGCTGGTGCAGGAAGGAAGGGTTTGGTTTCATGGCGAACTGGGCAGACTTCTCTGTCGGTTACAGGCTCTACAGTAGGGACCGGCTGCACTTTCATGGGTGCAACTGCCCTGGGGGAAAAAATGGTTAGACGGCTGGAGGAACTTTTAAACTAGGATCTGGGGAGGAGATGTTATACTAATAAGGGGGTAGATAGTGTAGATAGAGAGTGGGATATAGAAGGGGGCAGTGGGGATTTAGTAGGGGCTGGGGTTAGCAAGGAAAATAGAACTACTGGTAACAAGAGCCTGTTACATACAAACTTCAACCAAGGTAACCCAAAAATCCCGGATATTCACTTTACAGGTAATAGTAATTTAAAATGTATTTTCACAAATGCCGGAAGTCTAGCTAGCAAAATGGGGGAGCTGGAGGCTATGGTACTAGAAGAACACATAGATACAGTTGGTGTGTGAGACATGGTTGGATTCTTCGCATGACTGGGCTGTAAATATTAACCCCTTAAGGACCGGGCCAATTTTCACCTTAAGGACCGGACTGATTTTTGCAAATCTGACGTGTCACTTTATGTGGTAAGAACTTTAAAACACTTTTACTTTTCCAGGCCAAATTGAGATTGTTTTCTCGTCACATATTGTACTTCATGACAGTTGAAATTTGAATCAAAATATTTCATTTTATTTATAAAAAAAATACAAAATTTACCAAAAATTTTGAAAAATTCACAACTTTCCAAATTTCAATTTCTCTGCTTATAGGAATAATACCTCCTAAAATTGTTATTACTTTGCATTCCCCATATGTCTACTTTATGTTTAGATCATTTTGTGAATGCCATTTTATTTTTTGGGGACATTAGAAGGCTTATAAGTTTAAATTTTTTTCCAAAACCTACTTTTTAAGGATCAGTTCAGGTCTGAAGTCACTTTGTGAGGCTTACATAATAGAAACCACCCAAAAATGAACCCATTTTAGAAACTGCACCCCTCAAGGTATTCAAAACTGATATACAAATGTTGTTAACCCTTTAGGTGTTCCGCAAGAATTAATGGAAAATGGAGATGAAGGGCCAGAATTATCATTAGCTCAGGTCAGAATAATGGAGTGAAAAAGTCCCCCAAAAAGTCCCAAACGCTAAAACTGAGCACAAATTTGTGACTTTTTTCTGCTCTGCACTATGCTTGCCAGTTTTCTGAAAGTGGGCGTGTTTTCTTATGTAAATGAATCTCTAGACAGATTTACTATTGGGACTATTTAAAAAGTCGCAAAAAAGTCGCAATTTCACTCCAGTGAGGACCATGCTTATCTTATGAGACTTTTTAATAGAACATGCGACTTTTTCATAAAAACGTGCGACTTTTTCATAAAAACTTGCGACTTTTGTAAAGATGCTTACTGACGGATAAACTGCTACCGTCAAACCACATTTATTACAGTCTTAAAGGGCCGATCATAAATCTGACTTGGCCAAAACTGACTTTAGCCATATGTTAAGATGGAGTGAGCTGTCAGAGTCATGATAAATCTGGCCCGAAATTTCCGAATTTAACTTTTTGGACAGATTTTCCATTTTAGTCCATTTTTTCCAGTAACAAAGCAACGGTAACAGCCATACCAAACTCAATATTTATTGCCCTGATTCTGTAGTTAACAGAAACACCCCATATGTGGCCATAAACTGCTGTAAGGGCACAATGCAGGGTTCAAAAGGCAAGGACCGCCATGTGGGTTTTGGAGGGCAGATTTCGCTGGAATAATTTTCAGGTGCCATGTCACGATTGAAGATACCCTGAGGTACCACTACAGTGGAAAACCCTAAGAAGTGACCCCATTTTGGAAACTACACCCCTCAAGGAATTTTTCAAGGCATGTAGCGAGCACTTTGACCCAACAAGCAATTCATAGAATTTAGAAATATTTGGCTGTGAAAAACAAAATTTTTTATTTTTTACAAACAAATGTCTCTTTAGGCCCACATTATTTATTTTCACAAGTGGTAACAGAGTAAATTATACCCACAATTTGTTACCCATTCTCTCCTGAATATGGCAACACTTCATATGTGTCCGTAAACTGCTGTATGGGCACACTGTAAAGATTAGTGTACTGATAAGCAACAGCTTATGTATTCAGCATCCTACAAATTTTATATATATATATACAGTACAGACCAAAAGTTTGGACACACCTTCTCATTCAAAGAGTTTTCTTTATTTCCATGACTATGAAAATTGTAGATTCACACTGAAGGCATCAAAACTATGAATTAACACATGTAGAATTATATACATAACAAAAAAGTGTGAAACAACTGAAAATATGTCATATTCTAGGTTCTTCAAAGTAGCCACCTTTTGCTTTGATTACTGCTTTGCACACTCTTGGCAGTCTCTTGATGAGCTTCAAGAGGTAGTCACCTGAAATGGTCTTCCAACAGTCTTGAAGGAGTTCCCAGAGATGCTTAGCACTTGTTGGCCCTTTTGCCTTCACTCTGCGGTCCAGCTCACCCCAAACCAGTGGTCGGCAAAGTGTGGCTCGCGAGCCACAAGCATCTCTTTAGAACCTTCAATGCGGCTCTTTGGTGCGGGCTGGCGGGTGGGCGGTCGCGCAGCCATATCGCTCCGCTCAAGCTGCTAGCAAAATGTCCATCATGCGCCTCCTGCCCCATCTGTCTGCTCCTTCCACTTTATGAATGAAGCAGGCGGGCGGGGCAGGAGGCGCATGACGGAGGGAGAGATGTCACGCTGCGCACAGCAGCAGAAGGGCGGGCAGCGGCGCTCTAGTTTGGCTGCCCACTGCCGGCCATGTGTGGAGTGGTGAAGAGGCCGCCGCTCAGGAGGAGCGAAATGTCCTGCAGCAGAAAGGTAGGAGCTGACCCCGGTGTGTGCACAGCGCCGGGCACTGCACCGGCCCCGCCACAAGTGTCCCTGCCTCCTCACTTCCCCCCACAAATACATTACTTTATTTACTAGAAGGCACTTATGGGGGATATCTGTGGAGGGCACTTATGGGGGATATCTGTGGATTACACATATATAGCATCTTATGCTATGTATGTGTCATCCACAGATATCCCCCATAAGTGCCCTCCACAGATGTCCCCCATAAGTGCGTCATCCACAGATATCCCCCATAAGTGCGTCATCCACAGATATCCCCCATAAGTGCATCATCCACAGATATCCCCCATAAGTGCGTCATCCACAGATATCCCCCATAAGTGAGTCATCCACAGAGATCCCCCATAAGTGCGTCATCCACAGATATCCCCCATAAGTGAGTCATCCACAGATATCCCCCATAAGTGCGTCATCCACAGATATCCCCCATAAGTGCGTCATCCACAGATCTCCCCCATAAGTGCGTCATCCACAGATATCCCCCATAAGTGCGTCATCCACAGATATCCCCCATAAGTGCGTCATCCACAGATATCCCCCATAAGTGCGTCATCCACAGATATCCCCCATAAGTGAGTCATCCACAGATATCCCCCATAAGGGCGTCATCCACAGATATCCCCCATAAGGGCGTCATCCACAGATATCCCCCATAAGTGCGTCATCCACATTACATCCACATCTGCAGACAAGTTTAATAAAAGTAAAAAATTATAAAGATAAAATGAAATAATAAGCAAGATCCAAATAAAAGAAAGTAAATATAAAAGTATGTAAAAACACACTCTGGGCTCATGCCCACAAATGTAACGGCGCCGTCCCTGTGCTGCGGACCGCAAATAGCGGTCCGCAATGCACGGACACAGACCATGGGGCAGCTGCATGAGGATCGCAGACCCATTCACTTGAATGGGGTTCGCGATCCGCACCCGACTGCCCGCACTCCAAAAATGTAGCGCATGCTGAAGTGAATGGGTCCATGATGCGGGCTGCACACAAAAAAGTAGTGCATGCGCTACTTTTTTTGCGGTGCGGAGGCACAGCCAGAAGCACCACGGAAGCACTCTGTAGCACTCATATCCCGGTTCCTGGACCCATTGAAGTGAATGGGTCCTTGATGCGGGCTGCACACGGCCAGTGCCCGTGTATTGCGGACCCGCCGTATGCGGTCTGCAATATGGCAACGGCGGGCACACAGTCGTGTGCATAAGCCCTAATAGTCCTCACTGGTACTGTTTGTTTTTTTTTTTTTTTTTTTTTTTTTTTATTTCAAAAATTTTTGGGGAAAACTACAAAACATTTACAGTAAAAATTTTTACAATCTCTCCGAATTTATATTTTCTCCGAATTTATATTTTTACAATCTCTCAATTCTTAGTGACCCGACTAATTATATATAGATATAAATATATTCAACTCATCTTTTCGTTACATTTAGAAAACCCTCCCCTCCCTCCCCCCTAGTCTGTGGTGCGTCAAAGTAGGACCCCTATAAATGAAACAACTTGACCTCAGCTAGTCAATCCTCCAACCACCCCATATCCTATTCCACTGGTCCTCAATTTCCCTCCGTTTATATATAATTTTCTCATAGTTCTTTACCTTATCAGTTAAATTTATCCATGTATTTATGTCTGGAGTGGATCGGGCAAACCAGGTCCGACTGATCAAAACTCTAGCCAACATCAGTATTCTGCTCAGGAAGATCTTTTGATACTTGTGATTTTTTAGTTTGGAAAGATCATTAACCCTTTCACGACCGCAATCTGTATATATACGTGATAGCTGCACATACCCCGTGCAGCTACCACGTATATAAACGTTCTGGCAGCTCTTTAATCCAAGCGCTGCAAAGCGCTTGGATTAAAGCTTCTGCCCCTGCCCTGTATGCTGTCACGGACAGCATACAGTGCAGTAATGCCGGCAAGGGACCAATCGGAGTGGCCCCTTGCCGGCAATCGATCCGATTGGTTAGTCTGTGCAGACTAACCAATCGGATCGCGGCAGTGAAAAAATGCCGGTTTCAGGCTCTGATCTGCGCTCTGCAGATCAGAGCCTGAAAGCCGATAGTGTTCCTCATGCCCCCCGATCCTCCAAGCCTTTGGTGCCCCTCTGTGGTCCCCCCCTACCCCGATCTGTGCCTCGCTGATCTGTTCCCAGCCGGCGCTCATGTGCTTCCTCCTGCCCTGATTGGCATGCGGTCCGCCCCCTCCCCGCCCCCTGCATTAATTTTCTGGCCGCCCCTCCTGCCCCAGCCTCCCTCAATATTGTCCCTACCCCCCGATTCCCCATTCTGTGTGTGTGATGGCGGCGGCTCCATTCCTGAGCCGCCGCCATCAGCAGAGTGTCAGCTCTATGCTGACACTCTCCTGTAACCCGATAGATGCTGCGGTTGCGGCATCCATCGGGTTAACAGAGGGAGGGGGCTCCCTCTCTCCACCATCGGGGCTGCAGCGCTGTGATCGCAGCGCCCGATGGTTGCCATGGCAACCGGACGCTTTGCAAAAGCGTCCGGTTGCCATGGCAAAGGCGTCCAGTGCTGCCACCTACAGGCAGTCTGGAAGTATTATACTTTGCAATGCAAGAGCATTGCAAAGTATAGTACAACTATCAGCCCCACTGGATCTTCAAGATCCAAGAGGGAACTGATAAAAAAAAAAGTGAAAATAATAAAAGTAAAAATAAATCAATAAATAAATTAAAATGTAAATAAAAAAAAGACTGCCTTTTCCTATAAAAAAATGAAAAAATAAAATACACATATTAGGTGTCACCGCGTCCGTAACGACCGTCTCTATAAATATATCACGTGATGGACCCCGTCCGATAAACACCATAAAAATAAAATAAAAAAAACAGTGCCAAAAAAGCTATTTTTGTCACCTTACATCACAAAAAGTGCAACAGCAAGCGATCAAAAAGGCTTATGACCCCCAAAATAGTACCAATCAAACCGTCACTTCGTCCCGCAAAAAATGATACCTTATTTAAGACAATCGCCCAAGAAATAAAAAAGCTATGGCTCTCAGACTATAGAGACACTAAAACATCATTTTTTTGGTTTCAGAAATACTATTATTGTGTAAAACTTAAATAAATAAGAAAAAGTATACATATTAGGTATTTCCACGTCCGTAACGATCTTCTCTATAAAACTATCACATGACCTAACTCCTCAGATGAACTCTGTAAAAATAAATAAATGAAAACTGTTCCAAAACAGCCAATTTTTGGGTCACCTTGCCCTATAAAGTGTAATAATGAATGATCAAAAAATCCTATGTACCCAAAAATGGTACCAATAAAAACCTCAACACTTTCTGCAAAAAACGAGCCCCTGCACAAGACGATCGGCAGAAAAATAAAAAACATATGGCGTTCAGAAAACCAATCCAGCACAATCTGCCTACCAAAAACCGTATGGCATTCCTTTCCTTCTTCGCCCTGCCGTGTGCCCGTACAGCAGTTTACGACCACATGTGGGGTGTTTCTGTAAACCGCAGAATCAGAGTAATAAATATTGAGTTTTGTTTGGCTGTTAACTCTCAATGTGTTAAAGAAAAAAAATATATAAAATGGAAAATCTGCCAAAAAAGTGAAATTTTTAAATTTCGTCTCCATTTTCCCTTAACTCTTGTGGAACGCCTAAAGGGTTAACAAAGTTTGTAAAATCAGTTTTGAGTAACTTAAGGGGTGTAGTTTCTACAATGGGGTCATTTATGGGGGTTTCCACTATGTAAGCCCCACAAAGTGACTTCAGACCTGAACTAGTCCTTAAAAAGTGGGTTTTGGAAATTTTCTTAAAAATTGTAAGAATTGCTTCTAAACTTCTAAGTCTTCTAACGCCCTAAAAAAATAAAATGACATTTCCAAAATGATGCCAACATAAAGTAGACATATGGGGAATGTTAAGTAATAAATATTTTATTAGGTATCACTTTCTGTTTTAGACGCAGAGAAATTGAAATTTGGAAAATTGTGAATTTTTCCTAATTTTTGGTAAATTTGGGATTTTTTCATAAATAAAGGTGAAATATATTGACTCAAATATATGACTATCATGAAGTACAATGTGTCACGAGAAAACAATCTCAGAATGGCGTGGATAAGTAAAAGTGTTCCAAAGCTATTACCACATAAAGTGACGCATGTCAGATTTGAAAATTTTGACCTGGACACTGGGGCATCAATGACCCTTGGTCATGAAAGGGTTAAGCACAAATACTTGTGGTTCAAAAGGAATTCGAATTTTTAGTTTATACATAATACAATTATTAATACTATTCCAGTAATTTATAAGTTCTGGACAGGTCCATATCATATGGAGAAAGTCCGCTCCTGCAGTGTCACATTTGGGGCAGTTGGACGTGTCTCTTAACCCGCATTTATTCATCCATAGGGGAGTAATATATAATCTGTGGCAAATATAGAATTGTATTAGAACATGGTTGAAGTTCTGGGATAGTGAAACCAAATTCCCAAAAATATTCTCCCACCCTTCTATTTGTAAATTCGGACAATCTGCCTCCCACGCTTTTTGTCCTGGTGAGTGTGTATCACTAAACCGTGCCTTAAGTAATAACTTATATATATTTGAAATTTTTGTTCTAGAAGGTGTACCCCCTACCCAATCATTCAAAAAAGATAAATTATCTATATCCAACAGCCGCTTATCATCCAAACTAGATAGTACAGATCGCAATTGAAAATACCTAAACCATGAAAGGTTTCTTATATTATGTGTCATTTCTATAAAGGGTTTAATTTCTCTATCTTTAACTACCTGTGAAATATATAAAATTTTATTCTTCTGCCAAAATGTGTCAGCTGCAATTTCATCTAGCCTTTGTAAATACAAATTATGCCAAAGAGGCGTAAATGTAAGTGAACCCTTAACCTTCAACCATGTCCTAGTTATAGCCCACACTTTCAGGAGTAGTTTTATAGTCTCTCTGTAGCCTTGCTCATAACTCTTCAATAGGCCAGATTCCAACAAAGTAAAAATATTTTTGTGGGCATGGCTAGTTACCAACTTCCCCAGGAGTGTGCTGTTCTCTGATTCATAGCACATCAATAACTGGGCTGCAATAAAGTACCCTTTAAAGTAGGGGAGATTTAAACCCCCGCACTCCACTGATTTATACAAATATTCCAGCTTAATTCGAACTCGCTTTCTTCCCCATATTAAATCATTAATTATTCTTTCCATAAGTTTAAAATGTTTGTCTTGTATCCAAATAGGTGTATTCCTGAGCACATAAAGAAATTGTGGTAATATCACCATTTTAACTAGTGAAACTCGATCAGCTCTAGATAGGGGAAGTTTCAGCCAGATTCCTATTTTAGCTCTAATCTTTACCATTATGGGGATCAAATTAAGTTGTACAAAATTTTCGACCCGAGGCGATATAGTCAAACCCAAGTATTGAAAAGTATCAACAATATCTAACTGTGTGACAGGAACCTCTTTCTGTGGCAGGGGGTCTATTGGAAGCAGACTGGTCTTAGCCCAGTTTATAAGAAGACCAGACACCTCACCAAATACTTTAACCATTTGAATAATCCTAGGGAGAGTAATTTCCGTATGATCTATAAAAAACAGAACATCATCTGCATATAATGAGATACGGTCTTGTGTTCCTAGCGTACCGAATCCTTTAACCTGATCATCCTGCCTGATGGCCATCGCAAGGGGTTCGATATAAATATCGAATAACAAGGGAGATAATGGGCAGCCCTGGCGGGTGCCTCTGTTTAAATCAATACTACTACTCAGAATTCCATTAAGACTCAGTTTGGCCCTTGGAGATCTATACAATAGCTTAAGAGTACGTATAAACCTTTCTCCAAAGCCCTTCCTAGCAAGAACCTTCCAGAGGAAACGCCACTCCACCCTGTCAAAGGCCTTAGAGGCATCCAATGACAGGATGGAGCGGGCGGTCCCCCCAGGGGCCTGGATATTAGAAAAGAGCCGATGTAAATTATGATGTGTACCCTTATTTTGGATAAAACCGCTCTGATCCGGATGGACAATGGAGGAAATGACCCTAGAAAGCCTTGTAGCCAGGACCCTCGCAAGAAGCTTTACATCTGCATTGAGCAGTGAAATTGGTCTATAAGATTCTAAATCTAAAGGGTCCTTGCCTTTTTTTGGAATTAATATTATTGTAGCCTCCATCATTGAATCTGGCAGCGTCCCATCCTCCATTGATTCAGCAAAGACCTCCAACAGTCTGGGAAAAATACAGTCCCCATATTTACTATAAAATTCATATGGAAGCCCGTCTGAACCAGGAGTGGAGTTAGCTGAACATAGTTTAATAGCTCCCTCAAGTTCCTGAATTGAGACCTCCAATTCTAGTGCTTTTTTTTGCGTCTCAGTAATAGTTGGAAAATTGATCCTGTCTAGATAGAAATCTATCTTATCATCTGTAATGTTGGAGTCAGCTTTATACAGATCAAGGAAATAATCAAGAAAGGCCTTCTCCACCGGGCCCTGTCTGGTGACTATCCTACCATCACTCACTCGAACCTTATCTATATGTTTTTTGGGTTGTTGATTGGAGATTACTCTGGAGAGGAGTTTACCAGGTCGCCCTGACTCTGTAAAATATTTTTGCCCTTTAAAGAAAAGGTTCTGTTGGGCCTTATCCAATAAAAACTTAGCATATATTTGTGTGGCTCTTTGCATATTTTCCCTGTTCTTCTCCGTCTTGTTCATGTGAAAGGATTCTGTCGCCAACACTACATGTTTTTCTAGATTTTTCAGTTTTTTTCCATATTCCCTTCTAAGGTTCGTGATATTGCTAACCATCAATCCCCTCATATACGCCTTGAAGGTATCCCATACCACTTGAATTTTTGCTGAGCCATAGTTAATATCCCAGAATCGGCCTATTTCATTTCAAATTATTTCATGTGTCTTTATAACTGATAGCCAATAAGGATTTAGTCTAAAGGGAGGTTTTGGTGTATATCTTTCCTGAGATAAGCATAATTCAAGTAATAGCGGAGAGTGATCAGATATTGACCTTGTTTCATATTTCATTCGCTTTATCAGTTTCACATGTTTACTATTTATCAATACAAGATCTATTCTGGACAACGATTTACCTGCTTTGCTAAAGCATGAAAAAACCCTTTTCCCCTGTCCCAGATGTTCCCAAGCATCCTCAAATCCAGCCTCCAGGCAAAACCGTGCCAGGGGAGACCCCTGGACCGGACTGTCACTCCTGGCACTCGTAGAGACCCTGTCACGTAGAGGATCGATGACACAGTTAAAGTCGCCAATAATCAATGTTGGACATTCTGGCCATTTATCCATGAATAATAAAAGAGAATTAAGAACCGAAAAAGAAAATGGCGGTGGGATATAGACAAAGGCCAAAATACATATCTTCCCCCCTACCCTACAGTATAAAAAAATAAATCTCCCCTGTTGGTCGACCGAGGATGCCTCACAAACGAAATCAATAAGTCTATGTATCAACACCGTAACACCTCTCGAGTAATTGGAGAGGGTAGAATGATACGTATGCGCAGCCCATCCCCTGTCGACCACTCTAGTGGTCTCCTCAGTGAGGTGGGTCTCTAACAGGCATACTATTGCTGGTAAATGGGCCTGAGTCAAGTCAAAAACCGCTTGTCTCTTACCTCTATCCCCCAAACCACGTATATTCCAAGCAAAAATTCTAATCAGCATCATCAACAATGGTTAAATGAAGAAACAGGAGAGAGGGAAAAAAAAAAAAAAAAACTAAAAGAAGGGAAACCACACCTATTCTGACGCACCACAGGCCAACCCCCCCCCCCTCCCCTCACCCCCCTCCCACAGGCAATCCACCACATATTGTAGTAGATTTCTTTCCTATGACCATCCCTCCCACACTCCCCCCACTCAGCCACCCCCATTAGGAAGCAAAGAAAAATACATTTAGGGGTATAAGCCCCTTATAGTACTAATTATTCCCGCCAGATCATAACCCAATTGAATTATCGATTATTTCGATCAAGCCAGTCCGCGGCTTCTTCTGAGGTGTCAAAAAAAAGAGTTTTATCATTAAAAACAATCCGCAGTTTGGCTGGGAATATGAGAGAATATTTAATATCCCTTTCTCTTAGCCTCTTTTTAACAATCATAAATGTGAGTCTCTTTTCTTGTATATCTTTCGAAAAATCGGGAAAAAAGGCCAGTCTAATCCCGTTATACACAACCGGTGAGGATTCCCTCGCCCTTCTCAGGAGGATATATCTGTCCCCTGTAGTCAATAGCTTGGCAAGGAATGTCCGAGGTTGTCTCCCTGGAATTGGTTTTCCCCCTGGGACCCGATGAGCTCTTTCAATGACGTGATGACGTAGAGGACGTCGCGCTCTCCGCCTCCCCCCGGCTCAGCTGTCCCGCTGCTCTGAACATGCTGGCGTTCTCGTGCCGAACCTTCCCCGCACCCTCTCTATGACCGTGTGTTAAGCGCTATCGCGCTACAGCGCTACTGCCTCTCGTCTACAGCCTACTACGCTACTGCCACCGACTGCTGAGCTCGGACGTGGGGCCTGCTTTTTGCTTATTGCCGATCCTGCCGCTCCTGCCGCTTCCTCCTCTCCTACCCTCCGTGCCGTCGTGAACAGTTCGCTATGTGGAGTTCTTCCGTGGAGTGCGTCTCCGGTCCCTGTTGATCTGCTGCTCCCCTCCTGGTGTCAGTGTGAGTAACACCTCTGTGTTTCCCTTACCCGATGGTTTGTTGGACAAGCTGACAAGTTGAAGAATCATACCTAGGACTGCTGCCGATTCTCCTTGCTCTCTCCTCATGTTATTGTACATGACCTGGCCCTCCCCTCGTGTTTTCAGCTTTTACCGACTTGTTCCCTCTCCTCTTTGATGTCGTGGTGACTAATCTCCCTATGATTGCTGACTCTAACTAACCCTGAGTGGAGATCGATAAGTTGCTGGAGGACTCTTCAGGGGGCTTGTATGAAGTCCATGATATATCTAACCCCGTTTTGTGCCTTTAGATTCTGTCCAGTATTTTTGATTATTATTTTCCCCTTTTTTCCTCTATACTGCTGGGACTAATTCTATTGACCCTACTCTGACAGGCTGCTGGTGTTAATATCTTTGGGGAAAAAAAAAAAAATTATTATAAAAGAAGTGAAAAAAAAAAAAAATTATTATAAAAGAAGTGAACTATAGAATATAAAGCATAAGGTGGAGAAGGGGAAAAAAAAAAAAAAAAAAAAAAAAAAGGAGAAAGAGTATAAAGAAGAGTGGACAAATAAAAAAAAAAAAAAAAAAAAAAGGGAGGAAAGGGGAAAAAGAGGAAAAGAAAACAAGAACAAACAAGAAGGGAGTGAAAAAAAAGCAAAAAAAAATAAATAAATATAAAGGGCGGAAAAAAAATAAAATAAAATAAAATAAATAAGAGAAGGGAAAGAAGGAGAGCGAACAAGAAGAGATATATACTCAAAAGGAGAGAAAGAGGCGGAATAAGGGGAAAGAAAGAAAAAAAGAGGGGAAAAAAAAAAGAAGCAGGAATAAGATATGGCCCCAAAAGCTAGTAGGCGCTCGACTGATCTCTCAAGTCAGAAACACGGGTCCAAAACTGTTGAAGCAACAAAAATAGACCAGTTCCTGAGGTCTCTGAGGGTTAATACGAGGGGCGGACAAAAGGAACTTGTCACAAAAAAAACGATGACTCAGAGATGACTGAGTTAGAAACACAAAAAGCCGCTAGATACCCCGAAGAAGAAGACGGTATAATGGGGGAAGTTATCCCTAATGACAATTCCTCTCCGCTAGAAGAAATACTCCTAGCGGTTAAACAGAACGGGGATTTAATACAGGCGGTTACAACCCAACTTGGGTTTATTCAAGTTGATGTGGGACTAATAAAAGATGATTTGTCAAAAATGCGAGACAGAGTCAACATCCTTGAGAGTTCCGTCACCCTTATACAGAATGAATCCAAAAAAATAAATACGGAAGTCTCCACATTTAAATCAGAATATAACCTTTTGAAGAAAAAGGTAGCGGACCTTGAGGATAGGTCACGAAGATACAATGTGAGAATAATAGGGATTCCAGAGGGTGTGGAAGAGAAAAATCCAACCCAATTCATACAGAAATTAATTCTTGAGAACTTTGGGAAAGAGTCATTTCTGTTGACGCAATATTTTAGGCGTTAAAAATGTGGCTCTCGAAAGAAATTTCAATCGTGGTTTTGGCGATATTTGGCTCAGTTCACAAAAAAGTTTGCCCACCACTGCCCCAAACCATCTCGATTGGGTCCAGGTCCGGTGACTGTGGAGGCCAGGTCACCTGGCGCAGCACCCCATCACTCTCCTTCATGGTCAAATAGCCCTTACACAGCCTGGAGGTGTGTTTGGGGTCATTGTCCTGTTGAAAAATAAATGATGGTCTAACTAAACGCAAACCGGATGGAATAGCATGCCGCTGCAAGATGCTGTGGTAGCCATGCTGGTTCAGTATGCCTTCAATTTTGAATAAATCCCCAACAGTATCACCAGCAAAGCACCCCCACACCATCACACCTCCTCCTCCATGCTTCACGGTGGGAACCAGGCATGTAGCCTCCATCCGTTCACCTTTTCTGCGTCCCACAAAGACACGGTGGTTGGAACCAAAGATCTCAAATTTGGACTCATCAGACCAAAGCACAGATTTCCACTGGTCTAATGTCCAGTTCTTTAGCCCAAACAAGTCTCTTCTGCTTGTTGCCTGTCCTTAGCAGTGGTTTTCTAGCAGATATTCTACCATGAAGGCCTGATTCACACAGTCTCCTCTTAACAGTTGTTCTAGAGATGTGTCTGCTGCTAGAACTCTGTGTGGCATTGACCTGGTCTCTAATCTGAGCTGCTGTTAACCTGCGATTTCTGAGGCTGGTGACTCGGATGAACTTATCCGCCGCAGCAGAGGTGACTCTTGGTCTTCCTTTCCTGGGGCGGTCCACATGTGAGCCAGTTTCTTTGTAGCGCTTGATGGTTTTTGTGACTGTACTTGGGGACACTTTCAAAGTTTTCCCAATTTATCGGACTGACTGACCTTCATTTCTTAAAGTAATGATGGCCACTTGTTTTTCTTTACTTAGCTGCTTTTTTCTTGCCATAATACAAATTCTAACAGTCTATTCAGTAGGACCATCAGCTGTGTATCCACCTGACTGCTCCACAACACAACTGATGGTCCCAACCCCATTTATAAGGCAAGAAATCCCACTTATTAAACCTGACAGGGCACACCTGTGAAGTGAAAACCATTTCAGATGACTACCTCTTGAAGCTCATCAAGAGAATGCCAAGAGTGTGCAAAGCAGTAATCAAAGCAAAAGGTGGCTACTTTGAAGAACCTAGAATATGACATTTTCAGTTGTTTCACACTTTTTTGTTATGTACAGTTGCAAGAAAAAGTATGTGAACCCTTTGGAATTATATGGATTTCTGCACAAATTGGTCATAAAATGTGATCTGATCTTCATCTAAGTTACAACAATAGACAATCACAGTCTGCTTAAACTAATAACACACAAAGAATTAAACGTTACCATGTTTTTATTAAACACACCATGTAAACATTCACAGTACAGGTGGAAAAAGTATGTGAACCCCTAGACTAATGACATCTCCAAGAGCTAATTGGAGTGAGGTGTCAGCCAACTGGAGTCCAATCAATGAGATAAGATTGGAGGTGTTGGTTACAACTTCCCTACTCTATAAAAAACACACACCAGTTCTGGGTTTGCTTTTCACAAGAAGCATTGCCTGATGTGAATGATGCCTCACACAAAAGAGCTCTCAGAAGACCTACGATTAAGAATTGTTGACTTGCATAAAGCTGGAAAGGGTTATAAAAGTATCTCCAAATTCCTTGCTGTTCATCAGTCCATGGTAAGACAAATTGTCTATAAATGAAGAAAGTTCAGCACTGCTGCTACTCTCCCTAGAAGTGGCCGTCTTGTAAAGATGACTGCAAGAGCACAGCGCAGACTGCTCAATGAGGTGAAGAAGAATCCTAGAGTGTCAGTTAAAGACTTACAAAAGTCTCTGACATATGCAAATATCCTTGTTTGCGAATCTACGATATGTAAAACACTAAACAAGAATGGATTTCATGGGAGGATACCACAGAGGAAGCCACTGCTGTCCAAAAAAAACCCATTGCTGCTCGTTTATAGTTTGCACAAGAGCACCTGGATGTTCCACAGCAGTACTGGCAACATATTCTGTGGACAGATGAAACCAAAGTTGAGTTGTTTGGAAGACAAAGAGGCACAGCACACCAACATCAAAACCTCATCCCAACTGTGAAGTATGGTGTTGGGGGCATCATGGTTTGGGGCTGCTTTGCTGTGTCAGGGCCTTAATGGATTGCTATCATCGAAGGAAAAATGAATTCCCAAGTTTATCAAGGCATTTTGCAGGAGAACTTAAGGCAATCTGTCCACCAGCTGAAGCTCAACGGAAGATGGGTTTTGCAACAGGACAATGACCCAAAGCATAGAAGTAAATCAACAACAGAAGTGCTTAAACATAAGGAAATACGCCTTCTGGAGTGGCCCAGTCAGAGTCCTGACTGTGGCATGACCTCAAGAAAGCGATTCACACCAGACATCTCAAGAATATTGCTGAAATAAAACAGTTCTGTAAAGAGGAATGGTCAAGAATTACTCCTGACCGTTGTGCATGTCTGATCTGCAACTACAGGAAATGTTTGGTTGAAGTTATTGCTGCCAAAGGAGGTTCAACCAGTTATTAAATCCCAGGGTTTACATACTTTTTCCACCTGCATTGTGAATGTTTACATGGTGTTTTCAATAAAAACATGGTAACATTTAATTCTTTGTGTGTTATTAGTTTAAGAAGACTGTGATTGTCTATTATTGTGACTTAGATGAAGATCAGATCACATTTTATGACCAATTTGTGCAGAAATCCATATCATTCGAAAGGGTTCACATACTTTTTCTTGCAACTGTATATAATTCCACATGTGTTAATTCATAGTTTTGATGCCTTCAGTGTGAATCTACAATTTTATTTTTATTTATTTTATTTTTTTCAGAAAAAAAAAATTGAGCTTTATATCACTGGTGACAGAAATTTGTCACTGCTGGCAAAATTAGTGACTGGTCACAGATAAAAGATAGAGGTTCGGCGGTATGGGGGGGGGGGGTTGAAACGGAGTATTTATAATCAGAGACAAGTACTGAAGTCCCCAATATTATTATTTTTTTTACAATAAACGTTAGTCTAACTTACCCTAAAACTAGAGCTCTAACCATGATAACTACCTAACTAACCCTAATGAATTCCCAAAAAGCTTTCTGACAGGTTACTGACAGTATGGATGACAGGGACTGGGGGGTTTATTGAAGTGTAATTGTGTGTGCTGATGTACTGTCACTATTGGCAGACAGAACACAGTAACAGGTACAGGGGACAAATGAGGGGTGATGAGTGGCACAGGGGACAAATGAGCTGTGATGAGGGGCACAGGGGACAAATGAGGGGTGATGAGGGGCACAGGGGACAAATGAGGGGCACTTTTGGAGTGTGTTTTTTTTTTTTTTTTTTTCACAGGTCTGTTTCACTCTGGCTCCGATCACTTTTCTCACTGAAATGAGAGGATCAAAGCTGAGAGATAGCGTTCTGTACATAACTCATTGTGATTGGTGCACTGTCAGGAATGAACCAATCACAATGAATTATGTACAGAAAGCTATTTCTCATCTGCGATCCTCTCATTTCAGTGAGAGCCGGATGCCAGAAGAGGAGCAGATGTGTGCTTGTAGGGAGGAAAAGATGTGTGGCGGTGATCTGCGGCTGGGACCACAGCTGATTGGTCGCTGGCCTTCAAGGGCGAGTAGATCACTCCCCGACACAGTGGGGTAAGTTGCGCTTCAAGAGCGCGATCTTGGACGGGGAGCATTTAAATAAACGCCGTGCATGTACGGCGCAATGCGTTCTGGCCCAGTTTCACCCGCCTTACATGCACAGCATTCGGCGCTAAGGGGTGAAGGGTTTTACGCTATTTAGGAAAGACCGGGTCAATAGAAAAGGAGGTGATGTGTGCCTGCATGTGAGGAGTGATCTGAAGACATTTTAACTTCCCAGACATTGACTGGGGACATGATTCTGCCCCGACTGCAAAGGGGAGAAGATTCCTCAGCTTGCTGCAGGACCAATTTCTTGGTCAGTTTGTAGAAGCTCCCACTAGGGGCAATGCCCTGTTGGATCTAGTAATCTCTAATGATGCAGAGCTTGTTGGAAATGTTACTGTTCGACAAACACTAGGTAATAGTGACCACAATATAATTATATTCCCCCTAAACTATAAGAAGCAAACTCTGTCAGGCAGAGCAAAGACACTAACTAATTTCCCTGGGTTGAGGTCAGCATTTCAGGCCATAGACTGGGTGCAGCTACTGTCACATAATACTGAGGATAAATGGGAGAGCTTTAAATCCACATTGAGTAATAGACCAGTTAGTTTAACTTCTGTTGTGGGAAAAATGTTTGAAGGAATCTTAAGGGACATATACAGGAGTATGTGACTATAAATAATATTATAACCAACATGGGTTTACCAAGGACAGAAGTTATCAGACTACTGTGGATTTAGTGTTTCTGGATTTTGCAAAGGCTTTTGATACTGTCCCTCATAGACGTTTAATAGGAAAAGTAAGGTCTATAGGCTTGGAAAGTATAGTTTGTAATTGGATTAAAAAATGGCTGAAGGACCGTGTCCAGAGTTGCGGTCAATGATTCCTATTCAGAATGGTCCCAGGGTATAAGTGATGTACCCCAAGGTTCAGTGCTGGGTCCTCTATTATTTAATTTATTGATTAATGATATCGAGGACGTGATTAATAGAACCATTTCTATTTTACAGATGACACTAAGCTGTGTAGTACTGTACAGTTTATGGAAGATGTCCATAAAATACAAGCTGACATGAACACTCTGAGTAATTGGGCATCAACTTGGCAAATGAGGTTCAATGTGGACAAATGTAAAGTTATGCATTTTGGTAGTAATAATCTCTGTGCTTCATATGTCCTAGGTGATGTATCACTGGGAGAGTCACTTATAGGGAAGGATTAGGGTGTCCTTGTGGATGGTAGATTAAATTATAGCATACAATGTCAATCAGCTGCTTCTAAGGCCACCAGGATATTGTCATGCATTAAACTAGTGCCACAACCATGATTATGGTCGTGACTCTTTGGTCGCATGCGGTTTTCAGCGGTCTGTTTTATGTTGTCAACCACAGATGAGGGCTCTGGGTTTGTTGCCTCACGTGTGGTTGGCGCTGGTAACATATGGTGCTTGGCAGTGTAGCAGCTGGTTGCTGGGCTGCTCACTGTCTATGCATGCGGTTGTACCTGGCAACCTATCTATGTAGGTGTGCCTTGTGTCTGTTTTTGTGCACAAGGTTTATTTATGGGTGCACGTCCCCTTTAAGTGGCTGTCTTCCCTTTCCTGGTGTGAAAAGGGTTAATTCCCTTCCTATTGTGTGAGCACTGGGTGTGTCTGTGTGGGTGTGGCTACATGGGCTATTTACCCTCAGTTGAGACCTGATGTCTGAGGGGTACTTCAGGCATGTTGCTGGAGTCATCCTCCTGGTCTTTTACCATCTGCCAGTGAGGGCCACCCTGGTGGTCATAAATGTTATACATGATGTTTAGTTGATGTTGTTTTCCTTTTCATGTTTTATGCACCGATGGATCTGGGTTCCTGTGTGTTTATGTGTGTGTTCTGTGTCCATTTATGTTTGGGTGTGGACACCAGCTTGTTGAGCACAGGATCCAGTCAGTGTGTCTGTGGCAGGTAGGTGTGGATGTGCTTTTCATCCTCCTGCCATATCCATAGGCTGTTCATGTTTATGTCCCCCTTTCTTTATAGCTTGGCCAGTGAGACTCCTGTTCATCCATATCTAGGAGGAACAGGTAGTCTTACCCTGCTCATAGTCCAGGGCCACCCTGGGCTAGTAGGAATATTAGGTTCCGGAGTATGAGCCCTCCTACCATCAGGGTCGGCTCATACGGCTAGAAGACAGGGTCAGAATTAGGGGTTGATAGGAGGTGACCTGTTCCCTGATTCCTGTCCTGGCCTTGCATCGACCATCCATCTTCTGGCATCGCACGGCTGAGGGTTTTCCCCATTCTCAGCCATGACAGTATTGCCACAACAGCTTCTCATGTGGTTACCTTCGCAAGAGGGTGCAGCATGTACCGTCATCTGCTGATAGGGTGCATTCGCTTTCTCCGGAGGGAGAGCGTTATGGGGGTTTCACCATTTACGGCCCGGTGAGTGACTTTTCCACGCCATTCCTTTCTCACCGTTGTCCGTGTTGGTGTCCCCTTGTTTGTCATTCCCCTCCCCCCCTCCCATTGTTTTTTGTGCCTCACCAACTTTCCCCTTTTGTTGTTGGGAGGGGCTTTGAGGGGTGTGAGTCTCCCACCTTTGGAAGAGGGTGCAGCATGCATCGCCATATTTTGTGGGGTGCATGTGTGTTCTCCGGAGGGAGAACATTTTGGGGATCACCGTTAATGGCGCGGTTGGTGGCTTATTCCCCGCAACTTACCTTCAGTGTCCGTGTTTGTGATCCCTCATCCCTCTCTATGTTGCTATCTCTGGTCGTCTGCTGGCAGCATTCCATAAGTGTTCCGGCTGTGTGCTGGTTAGGTGTAGGTGGTTTATTTATGGGTGCACGTCCCCTTTAAGTGGCTGTCTTCCCTTCCCTGCTGTGAGAAGGGTTAATTCCCTTCATAGTGTGTGAGCACTGGGTGTGTCTGTGTGGGTGTGGCTACATGGGCTATTTAGCCTCAGTTGAGACCTGATGTCTGAGGGGTACTTCAGGCATGTTGCTGGAGTCATCCTCCTGGTCTTTTACCATCTGCCAGTGAGGGCCACCCTTGAGGTCATAAAGAGGAAATGTGTTGGAATGGCCTAGTCAAAGCCCAGATCTCAATCCAATAGAAAATCTGTGGTCAGACTTAAAGGGATTGTCCGGGTTCAGAGCTGAACCCGGACATACCCTTATTTTCACCCCGGCAGCATCCCTGAGCCTAGCATCGGAGCATCTCATGCTCAGATGCGCTCCTGTGCCCTGCGCTGCACGGGCTCTTTTGTTTTCAATAACACACTGCCGGGCGGTAACTTCAGCCCGGCAGTGTGTTCGGTGACGTCACCGGCTCTGAGGGGCGGGCTTTAGCTCTGCCCTAGCCATTTTACTGGCTAGGGCAGAGCTAAATCCCGCCCTTCAGTGCCGGTGACGTCACCGGGGTTCCTGTCAGCCCCATGGAGAGCCCCGGTACGTCACCGGAGCTCCTAAAAATGCCTTTGCCCTGCGCGATTTAGCGCAGGACAAAGGAGAGCATCGGAGCATGAACTGCTCCGATGCTCATGTCAGGGGGGCTGCCAGGGTGAAAATGGCGGGATGTCTGGGTTCAGCTCTGAACTCGGACAACCCCTTTAAAGATTGCTGTTCACAAGTTCAAACCATCCAACTTGAAGGAGCTGGAGCAGTTTTTCAAGGAGGAATGGGCAAAAATCCCAGTGGTAAGATGTGTCAAGCTTATAGAGACTTATCCAAAGCGACTTGGAGCTGTGATTGCCGCAAAAGGTGGCTCTACAAACTATTGACTTTAGGGAAGGTGAATAGTTATGCACATTTACACTTTTTCTGTTATTTTGTCCTATTTGTTGTTTGTTTACCAAAACACGAAAAAAAAGTCAAGGGGGGGGGTGAATACTTTTGCAAGGCACTGTGTATATATATATATTATATATCTGTCTTTCTATCTATATAAATAAAATAAAAATTTTAACACACAAATACAAATATATATATATATATATATATATATATATAATTTTTTTTTAACCCTTTGAGTAACTGCCAATTTTCAGTTTCGGCGTATTCGTTTTTCACTTCCCATCTGCCAAGAGTCATAACATTTATATTTTTCCATTCACATAGTCTTATGAGGTCTTATTTTAGAAGGGACAATTTGTACTTTCTACTGGCACCATTTAAGGTTGCATACAGTGTAGTCGGAAGCCGGGAAAAAATTCCATATACACATTTTTTTCTGGTTTTCTTATAGCTTTCACTATGTGGTCAAATTGACCTGTTAGCTTTATTCTCCAGATCACTACGATTACATATCAGTATGATCAGTATGATTGTGCATATTTTTCTTTTTGATTATCTATCCTCTGGATAAATCATCAGCATATGATCGGCAAGTATGATTCCATCACAGAAAGGTCAGACAGCGGCACACATCATTATCGATCATGATAAGGCCGTGTGCTTCTGTATTCCAGAATGCACAATCGCTCTCTCACACGTAGCTTTTTTCCCCACAAGGGCCACACTCGTGTGAAAGAGACATTAATGTCATTTACTTTTAAGAATTTATCTCTGGAGACTTTTTCTTACCCTGACAGAGACAGTGCCCCCTTGTCTTTTGAGGGCAATATACATGGAACAGCTATACATATTTTATGTACGGCCCATTTATATCTTTTTATAGTTTAATCATGTCCCCCTTAGACATCTTTCCTCATAACCCTTTATGCCCTTTTTAGGCCCTTTATCAATTTAGTTTCCTTTGTACTTTCTCCAGCTCTAGGACATCCTTTCTATGAGCTGGTGCCTAGAAATTAACTGTATATTCCAGATGAGGCTGCACCAAAACTATGCAAAGTGGTAGCACTATATCCCTGTCCTGCGAGTCCATGCCTCACTTAATACATATCAATATCCTGCTAGCCTTAAAAACAGCTGACTGACATTGTATGCTGTTATTTAATCTACTATCAACAAGGACACCCAAATCTTTCTCTACAAGTGACTCAAACCTTATTTGCCAAGTTGATGCCCAATCACTCAGAGTCCAAGTCAGCTTGTAGTATATGGACATCTTCCATAGATTGTACAGTACTACATAACTTAGTGTCATCTGCAAAAATAAAAATAGTGCTATTAATCCAATCCTTGATATCCTTAATAAATAAATTAAATAATAGAGGGCCCAGCACTAAACCTTGGGGTACACCACTTATAACCCAGGACCATTCAGAATAGGAATCATTGACCACAACTCTCTGGACACAGTCCTTCAGCAAGTTTTCAATCCAATTACAAACCATACTTTATAAGCCTATAAACCTTATTTTACCCTTTAAACCTCTATGTGGGACAGTATCAAAAGCCTTTGCAAAATTTTAGAACACCATATCCACAGCCGCCCCTCTGTGCAGGCCTGACGTCACTGTCCTAGAAGAAACAGCAAGAAGGCAGCAGCACTACTGCCAGTGCTGCTGCCTTCTCAAACAGCTGACCAGCAGAAGTCCCGGGTGTCAGACCCATGACGATCAGATGCTCATGATTAATCCAAAGGATAGATTATCAGTAATAAAAAGATGCAGAACCCCTTTAATAAACAGAGTTCACCTGTGTGTAATTCATCATCCGTATAACTACAGCTGTTTTGTGAAGTCCATTATTGATCAAATAGCATCATGAAAACCAAGAGACGCTGTACACAGGTCATGGATATAGTTATGGAGAAGTGTAAAGCAGGGTTAGGTTTTATAAAAAGATCCCAAGCTCTGAACATCTCACGGAAAACTGTTCAATTCATCATCCGAAAAAGGAAGGATTATGGCACAACTTCAAACATACTAAGACATGTCCGTTCACCTAAACTGACAGCCCATGACGATTTCAAAAAATATTTAAAAAAATATATAGAACTGACTACAACTAACTTATATAACCATGATCATGTATGTTCGATAAAAAATGTTTTATTTCTGCTTATAGGTGTATCGATTCGGACCAGATATTTGAAATGTATTTAATCAACAATATCAACTAAACATATACAAAACAAGGAAACTATGTCTAACAGAAGGTAAATTCTTTGAACATGTGACAATAGTAAGCTAAGTATGCAAAAAATGTTTGCAAGAAATTAAAATAATTCATTTTTTTTATTTATATTTAGAATGCCTTCCTGTATTCTACTGGGTTGTACATCTAGCCGCTATATAAATTGACCCAAATATTAGCCTTCATGTCTTCCCAAGCCAGCCACAGAAAATATGCAAATGGCTTGTACAGATAGGACAGTTTAAAGATAGTCTTGAATCAATGGTCAAAACAGTTCAATGTGGCAAAGTAAACGACGTATACAGAATGTGCTCGGATACGGAAGACATACGGATGCATTTCCGTATGTGTTCCGTTTTTTTGCGGACCCATTGACTTGAATGGAGCCACGGACCGTGATTTGCGGCCAAATATAGGACATGTTCTATCTTTTCAACGGAACGGAAAAACGGAAATACGGAAACGGAATGCATACGGAACACATTCCATTTTTTTGCGGAACCATTGAAATGAATGGTTCCGTATACGGACCGTATACGGAACGCAAAAAACGGAACGCAAAACGGAAAAAAGAAACGGTAGTGTGAAAGAGGCCTTATACTGAAGATAGACATAGTCTTAATGGGGTTATCCCATGACTAATGTAAAAAATGAAAATCAGACACCATTTAGTACATGGCAATCGCTTTCTAACAAAGCCAGAACCAGCCCTGTACCTCACGTGGATCAAGAGATCTCCCCATTCAATGTTCTGATAGATTTACAGGTGAAACTCGAAAAATGTGAATATCGTGCAAAGTTAATTTATTTCAGTAATGCAACTTAAAAGGTGAAACTAACATATGAGAGACTCATTACATGAAAAGCGAGATATTTCAGGCCTTTATTTGTTATAATTTGGATGATTATGGCTTCCAGCTTATGAAACCCCAAAGTCACAATTTTGAGGTCCCCTTTGCTCAGAGGGATATGGACTAATTAGCTGACTAGAGTGAGACACTTTGAGCCTAGAATATTGAACCTTTTCACAAAATTCAAATTTTAAGCTGCATTAATGCAATTCCTTTTAATTTGCATTACTGAAATAAATGGACTTTTGCACAATATTCGAGTTTCACCTGTATATCAAGCTGAAAGTTCAATAGTAGTGTCTTTTCTGCTGCAGCTAAGAGGGTGTGTCCGTGCTCTCCCTATCACAGCTCAGGAGGCAGTTGAAGGATGAAACTGAGCATGTGCGGCCTTATTAGTGAGCAGGTCAAAGAAATAAGAAAAAAAACTAACAGCAGGTGGCGCTGTACAGATACATTTTATTGAATAACTCAGGGGTTATACAAATTTTTTAATTACATGCAATTACAAAAGTATTTAGATCCAAGTGCTGGTTTGAAAACTGTAGAATATTTTTTGTGGGACAACCCCTTTAAGGTAGATGCTTTTCTAACTGTTTTCCCCCCATTGAAAAATAATGAATTGCACAGTATTAACAAGAATAAACAACGGATATCAAAGCAAAGGCCAGCAAACCTTAATCCATGAAGTACAAATGTGACGACAATAACCTGTAACATATTGTACACAGCTTGTACCACCGTTATGACCTCAACTCTTTCAGCAACGTATTATACGTCTATTCAAAGTCGTCAAATTTCTTTTGGACAACTATTAACCAATAGTTTTGATCCTGATCTTCTACTTTTTGGGGGGGGGGGGGCGGAATGTGCGTCTTATAGGGCGAAAAATACGGTACATTGTAATTTGACACTCTATTCAGCACCAGCGATTGAACAAGAAGCTGCAGTTTCAGTTATTGAACCGGAAAAATGGGCTTGTGAATCAACATCGTACTACAAAACATAGACCCCAAACATATGTAAAGGCACTTTAAAGTAAATATTTACAATTAGTCATAAATACTAGTGGTTGCCTTATTTTACCACATGTTTCTTAGTAATCCTAAAACTTAGCTTTTAATGTCAATTATGTAACAATCTCATCTGACCATAAAATAAAGAAAACTAAAACTATCAGTTAGAATAACATTTATCAGGTTAGAATAACAGCACTGTTAGTAGCACTGCACTATTACATTGGTGGTGGGCTTGGGAGGCTGTCAGATGCGTGCTGGCTCCAAACTCCTCCCCAAAAGTCTCGGTCCCTACCTATCACTCATTATTTTTCCATGGTTTCTATTTCTTCTATAGTTTTATTAAGGTTAATTCTGATAGAGGCCACACTTCTGTGCTAAAAATCCCTTAAACACTGACCCCGACATGTTTTGCCAGTATCTCTGGCATCTTCAGGGGAACGGCACTTACTTAGGATTACAAAGAAACATATGGTAAAATAAGGCAATTACTAGTCTCTATGTGAATCAATATTGGCTCCAGAAGAAGATGAAGAGCGCAGGACACCAGGCCATTGTTCAAGAAAGCACTATTCTCCAGAAAAGAGAATTTTTTTCCTTCAGAGAAGGAACTTGATTTCAGAGAGGGAGAACACATTATGCCAATATTTTTCATGGGTGACGGTAAAATCTCTACTTCTACCCCTTTTAAAGCTAAAACGCGTATTTCACAGCCAGTCTGTCCGAAGTCGATTCGCTCATCCCTAACTGTATCTATACCCTGATGGATTATGAGTCAAAGAAAATAGTTTATTTTTCTGTAGAACAGATGCTTTCTCCACTCACAGTAGTGTCTTTAGAAAAAAATTGCTTTTGAAAGAAACGTGGACCATTTGATTAAAAGTGGAGTTGATATCAACATAATTGCAACAAGAGATGGCTTTGTGGTTCGCCCAGTGGTCGTTTCTTGGCGAACTTTGCTCGTTCGCGATTCGCCGAACATGCGAACATATGGCGATGTCCACCGGCACCATATTCTTTTGCATTGCGCAGAATTTTGACCCATGACACATCCATCAGGTAAAATGTGGCCACAGGAAGAAAAAGGCCCTCATAGGGTGAGTAAGTTCAAAACGAGCCTCCAAAAACAGAAAGAGTGGTACTGCTCACCTGTTGTTGTTGCACCTATTGTTCGGTGCAACTAAAATGAAGGCGAATAAGAGTTATTACGTTTCGCTGGTTGGTGCTGCCGATTCCGTCGGCGTTCACCTTTGGCGAAGGCCAAGCCGCCTTCTGGGTCAATGAATGAGGTATGTTTCCACTGGACTCGGGGGTCAAGTGGAGGGGTGGACCATAGGCGCAAGACGCAACTCTGGTTGCGTCTTGCGCCTATGGTCCACCCCTCCACTCGACCCCCGAGTCCAGTGGAAACATACCACATCCATCAGATGGGTCAGGACAGACAATTGAGATGTTTCAGCACATGGACATACCCCCTACCCTATAAATAAACCTGATCTGGCAGCCATTTTACATTTAGTCTTTTGCCAGTGTAGGGAGAGGTTGCTGTGTGGAAAGACTGTTAGGGACACCAAACGCAAGCTAATAGGGCCACAAAAGTCCTTTTAATGACTGGTATAGGTGTGCTATCAATAGGTGTGACATACTGAGGGGTGTGATATACTTATAATATACTTTCTAACATAGAATGTACAGTACAGACCAAAAGTTTGGACACACCTTCTCATTCAAAGAGTTTCCTTTATTTTCATGACTATGAAAATTGTAGATTCACACTGAAGGCATCAAAACTGTGAATTAACACATGTGGAATTATATGCATAACAAAAAAGTGTGAAACAACTGAAAATATGTCATATTCTAGGTTCTTCAAAGTAGCCACCTTTTGCTTTGATTGGCATTCTCTTGATGAGCTTCAAGAGGTAGTCACCTGAAATGGTTTTCACTTCACAGGTGTGCCCTGTCAGGTTTAATAAGTGGAATTTCTTGCCTTATAAATGGGGTTGGGACCATCAGAGGGTTGTGGAGAAATCAGGTGAATACACAGCTGATAGTCCTACTACATAGACTGTTAGAATTTGTATTACGGCAAGAAAAAAGCAGCTAAGAAAAACAAGTGGCCATCATTACTTTAAGAAATGAAGGTCAGTCAGTCTGAAAAATTGGGAAAACTTTAAAAGTGTCCCCAAGTGCAGTCAAACCATTAAGCGCTACAAAGAAACTGGCTCACATGCGGACCACCCCAGGAAAGGAAGACCAAGAGTCACCTCTGCTGCAGAGGATAAGTTCATTCGGGTCACCAGCCTCAGAAATCGCAGGTTAACAGCAGCTCAGATTAGAGACCAGGTCAATGCCACACAGAGTTCTAGCAGCAGACACATCTCTAGAACAATTGCTAAGAGGAGACTGTGTGAATCAGGCCTTCATGGTAGAATATCTGCTAGGAAACCACTGCTAAGGACAGGTAACAAGCAGAAGAGACTTGTTTGGGCTAAAGGACACAAGGAATGGACATTAGACTAGTGGAAATCTGTGCTTTGGTCTGATGAGTCCAAATTTGAGATCTTTGGTTCCAACCACCGTGTCTTTGTGCGATGCAGAAAAGGTGAACGGACGGACTCTACATGCCTGGTTCCACCATGAAGCATGGAGGAGGAGGTGTGATGGTGTGGGGGTGCTTTGCTGGTGATACTGTTGGGGATTTATTCAAAATTGAAGGCATACTGAACCAGCATGGCTACCACAGCATCTAGCAGAGGCATGCTATTCCATCCGGTTTGTGTTTAGTTGAACCATCATTTATTTTTCAACAGAACAATGACCCCAAACTGTGTAAGGGCTATTTGACCATGAAGGAGAGTGATGGGGTGCTGCGCCAGATGACCTGGCCTCCACAGTCACTGGACCTGAACTAAATCGAGATGGTTTGGGGTTAGCTTGACCGCAGAGTGAAGGCAAAAGGGCCAACAAGTGCTAAGCATCTCTGGGAACTCCTTCAAAACTGTTGGAAGACCATTTCAGGTGACTAACTCTTGAAGCTCATCAAGAGAATGCCAAGAGTGTGTAAAGCAGTAATCAAAGCAAAAGGTGGCTACTTTGAAGAACCTAGAATTTGACATATTTTCAGTTGTTTCACACTTTTTTGTTATGTATATAATTCCACATGTGTTAATTCATGGTTTTGATGCCTTCAGTGTGAATCTATAATTTTCATAGTCATGAAAATAAAGAAAACTATTTGAATGAGAAGGTGTGTCCAAACTTTTGGTCTGTACTGTATATTATAGTGCATTTGTATTATGCAGCAGTTGTGTGCGGTTCTGCTGCGATACTGCAGCTATACAGAGGGACAAACACTATTGGAATAACTAATTGCAACTGGTGTGATATACCAGTTGCCCCCCCCCCAAAAAAAAACTGATTGAGGCAGGGGTGTGATTTACCTATAATATAATTTCTGTAAAAACAAAACATGCAATGCAACAGCTCTCTGCAAACCAAATAAAGTACAAAAGTGCATAATAATTGCTATTGCTATACTTATAAATTAGAGATGCCGGGTTCCTAACACTAAATACTACCCTTTATGTGCCATGACTGGTACCATACAATTCAGGGAGTGTAGGTCCCATTTGGCACCAGGAGTGGTGTGGAGTGGGCCTGGCATGCATGTTGGTACCTGCATTCCTTGGATATAATGGAGGCCATTTTGGCAACAAAGATGACAGAAATTAAAGCAGGCCCAGCATGCATGTGCAACCTACACTCCCTGAATTGTATGGTAACCGTCATGGCACATAACAGGTAGAATTTAGTGTTAGGAACCCGTCTTACAGAGATCGCCTTGACGTGCGGCAGACAGGCTCAAATAATTTTGTACAAAATGATTTGCCAAGCATCTCTTATTTATTAGTATAGCACTAGCAATTATTATGCATTTTTGTACTTTATTTGGTTTGCAGAGAGCTGTTGCATTGCATGTTTTGTTTTACAGTGTTGTTCTCAGCCATAGCAACGTGCCCCTGCACGTTGGGATGTGCTGACTGACCCCCTTTTTCTTTGCAGTATAATATCATTTCTATATAGTGCAATTGTATTGTGCAGCAGTTGTGTGCGGATCTGCTGTGGTACCGCAGCTATACAGAGGGACAAAGGCTATTGGAACACATAATTTCAACTGGTGTGATATACCTGTTGCCTCAAAACAATTGATTAAGGGGTTTGATATACCTGCCTCCAGCAAATAATCATTAAGGGGTTCTTTATACCTGCTTCCACAAATACTGCTCTTCTATAGGGACTTTGTCACAGGGTCATTTTAAAAATGACAGGCAGAGGAAGAGGCAGGCCATTCCGCAGGGGTGGTAGGGTCGGGCAGGTGCACCAGGCCGGAGCCTAAGTGGGAAGTTGGAGAAGGTGCGTACGATTACATCAAAGGATGAACCAGAGTTGGTTAGGTGGCTCACTCAGCTTTCTGCTTCTGCACCCTCCTCATCCCCTGCATCAGCACCCTCCTCACTCTCTGCTGTGTGCACCCCCAAAGACTTCACCACCACCATAGCCCTTCCACTCGAGTCAGAGGAGTTATTTTCCCATACATTCCCAGACCTTACCGATGCACAGCCATTCTTGGCATCAGATGAGGAAGAGGAGTTAGCAACGGCCACCAGCCAGCGGTCGGACAACAGTACCCAGATAAGCCCAAGGAGGGTGGTCCCCATGTTGCTGCCTATTCCGAGATCTCTAATGTCAGTGGTGGTGAAAGTGACGATGATGACGTGTCGATGGACGTCACGTGGGTGCCCACAAGAAAGGAAGAGGAGGGGAGTTCTGAGGGAGAGACGGAGCAGCAGATAGGGAGGAGAATGAGGAGAAGCAGGCAGAACTCGCAAAAAGCAGACTACAAATGTATCTGGAGCGAGCCATCCACCATGCACGGTCACATCTGGCGCTCCCAGGATGCTAAGACATGGCTCCTCAGTGTGGTATTTATTTAACGTGTCAGCTGCTGACAATAGTGTTGCCATCTGCAGCCTGTGCTGTCAACGCATAAGTCGCGGTAAGCCCAACACTCACCTAGGGATGACCACCTTAAGAAGGCACCTGGTCTTCTATCACAGAGCCCAGTGGGAGCAACACCGTCAAAACCCACACAGCCACACTTCCGGCGCTCCACGTCCTACCTCTTCTCCTTCTCCTCTCTCATCCCATTTGTCCTCCACTCCACCTTCCACCGAGCCATCGTCGTGTTCATCTGGCAAAAGGCAGGCTTCCGTGGCCCAAATGTTGTAACGTAAAAAGTTGATGACGTTGGATAACTCTCTTGCCCAACGGCTGACCGCCAGCTTGTCAGAACTGGTAGCCCACCAACTACTGCCATATAAACTGGTGGACTCACAGGCCTTTAGAAAATATGTGCCCATTGGCACACTGCAATGGAAGGAGAGCTATATGGCCATGTTCAGCTGCAAGTGAATGTATCTCTGGCACACAGTGTTGGTGCCAAGATACATCTGACCACAGATGTGCCAGGTGAGACGTTGCCATGCTGTGCTGCGGCTGTTGTGCCTGGAAGCCAAGAGCCACACCGGTCCTACACTCCTTTCAGCTCTGCGGTCACAGGCTGACAGTTGGTAAAGTGGTGTGCGACAGCGGTGCCAATCTGCTGAGCATGCTGAAACAGGGCAAATTGACACACGTCCTGAACTTAGTCGTGCAGCGATTTGTTACCAAATACCCCAGGGTCCAGGAAGTCTTGCTGCAGGCCAGGAAAATCTCTGGCCATTTTATAAGATTTTACACAGCCATGGCTCGCCTTGCTGACGTTCAGCGGTGACACCACTTGCCCGTCAGACGTCTGATTTGTGACGTGCTGGAACTCCAGCTTTTATATGCTTGATAGGCTGCTCCAGCAGAAATGTGCCGTTAACGACTACCTGTACGAACTCTGCGGCAAGACAGGTTCTGGGAGCTTCGTTTTTTTTCACCACGCCAGTGGCTGCTCATGCGTGATGCATGCAGACTACTGCGGCCATTTGATGAGATCACCAAACTGGTCAGTAGCAACCAGGGCGCCATCAGTGACATTGTACCTTATGCCTTTTTTCTGGAGCGTGCATTGCGTGTGTCATTTGATCAAGCCGTCGATGAGCAGGAGCAGGAAGATGAGGAAGTTGCAATGCTGAATGAATTCCCAGGAGGGGGGGTTACTCCATCTGAGACAAGTCAGCAGGAGTCTGAAAAGGAGTCAGAGGAGGATGGTGCCTGCGGGGAGGAGGAGGATCAAGAAGAGCAGGCTTTAAACTTTTCTGGGATTCCTGGTGTTGTTCATGGATGGGGGGAGGAGACCGAGAACGACATTCTCCTGGGCGATGAGCAGGAGCCAGGCCGCTATGCTCCAGTGTTTGAAGAGGGACCCCCGTATAAAAAGCATAAAGGGCAGGGACCGGGTTTTATTCTCCCTGGCTGTGAGCTCTGCGATGCGATTGGACAGCGCTACAGCCAGGGAGAAGGAACGTCCAGGGAGAAACAGGGCAGACTCCTCCCTGGTTTACTGATAGAAGCAATTACCATACAGCGCGGGAGAAGGTAACTGTGTCACAGCGGGAGAACAGAACGGCGCCCACGGATAACAGTAAGTGCAGTGAGTTCACTGGGGGCCGCTCTACATGTCCCGATAGTTATCTTAAAATGTTCGGACCCATGAAAGGTCCTCTTTAACTATGACAGTTGGAGGACAGTATAAGATCATGTATGGGGCCTACATTTTGAGAAATGCCAATGTAAATTGTTCAAGTTATTTAACCTCTTCCCGACCAGCGCCATACTAGTACGGCACTGGCCGGATCTTTAAAGATGGTGCCCGCTCCTGAGCAGAGCGGGCGCCATAGCCGCGGGGTGCCTGCTGTTTGTTATAGCAGCTAATGTCCGCAAATGGCGGTAATGCCGGTCGCGAACATTTTACACTTCAGATGCCGTGATCAATCCTGACCACAGCACCTGAGTGCGTGAAACACCTGAAGCTAATGCATTGGGGTCTAAGAGAATAGCAATCTAATGATTGCTGGTTATAATTCCCTATGGGAACTATAAAAAAGTGTAAAAATAATAATAAAGTTTTTAAAAATAAAAAAATACAAAAAAAACATAAAAATTCAAATCACCCCCTTTGCCCTAAATAAAAATAAAAGATCTAAAAAAATTACAAAAATACACATCATGGGTATCGCCATGTGCGAAAATGTCCATAGTATAAAAATATTAAAATATCTTCCCCATGCGGCAAACAGTGAGACGGAAAAAAGCATCAAAATGGCTCCACTCCTCCCTTTCCCTAGTGGAAGGGTACTCCTCTTCCCTCCCCTCTGCTCCACACGTCTACTACTTGCCATCTCAGACGTGATATTGAGCAGGTGACATAGCCACCAACTGCCTGCGGTTTTACACAGCAGACACCCAGAGGCAATGTCCATAAACAGTGATAGTACTAATCACTGACTTTTAACCTCTTAATATTCTGTGCTCATTTGTCACCACAGCATCTGGGTGGTGAAATACTGAACGGCTACCCTGTGCCAAGATCGAGGTAACCGTTAGGTAGCTATTGCAGCCTTGGCTTTCTAAAGGCTTCAAAGCCTCTTATAATGAAGTTCTTATGGAACCTTTCTGCCCAGCACCATACATGTACGGCGCAGGGCGGGTCTTTAAAGATTGCACCTGCTCACAAGCGCAGCGGGTGCCGTAGCCATTGAATGCCTGGTGCTTTAAACAGCAGACACCCAGGGATAATGTATGCGATTGACAATAACTTCGATCGCATACGTTTAACCACTTAAATGTGACCACTCCATCTGGGAGCCCAAAATTCCAGAAGTGTGCACTTCTGAGAGTGCATCGGCTCCCCCCAGCAGGGATAAGGGTAGCCAGGTGGTGAGTCCGGCAGCTTCGGTGCTCCTGAATGATCCAACGCTGTCGCACATAAGTTCCTATTAAGATCCTGCCTGTAGCAGGCTTTCATTGGACCATAATGAAATCCTCATATACTCCAATGCTAATGGGGTCTATAGTTCCCAATGCTATGGGAACTATAAAAAAGTGTAAGAAATGTTTTTAAAAATATAAACATTCAACTCACCTCCCTTTTCCCAAAAGCAAAATACATAAACAGTAAAAGGTCAGTTTAACCACATAGGGAACACTGTAAAAACAAAGCCCATAAAACTGTGCCAAAATTAAGTTTTTTTTCCAATTCTCCCCAATTGGAAACTTTTTCCAGCTCCTCACTATATTGTATGCAGTATTAAAGGGGTTCTCCGGGCTTTTAATATTGATGAACTATGCTCAGGGTTCATTTATATTAACCCTTTCACCTGGTGTTTTAGTTTATCACTCCCTGCCTTTCCGGGGCCACAACTTTTTTATTCTACCATTCACACAGCTGTGCTGTACTTTCTAATGGCACCATTTAAAGGGGTTCGCCAGGCTTTTAATATTGATGACCTATCCTTAGGATAGGTCATCAATATCAGATCGGCGGGGGCCCGACACCCGGCACCCTCGCCGATCAGCTGTTTAAAGAGGAGGCACGTGCCGTGCCAGCGCTGCCTCCTCCTCACTGTTTACCTTCTCGCCGTCGCCTCTGCAGCGGTGAGCAAGTGTAATTACACCCAAGCCATTGAAATGAATGGGACGAATCGCTCCTATACAAGTGTATGTGAACGATCCGTCCCATTGAAATGAATGGGACGGTTAGGTGTAATTATACCTTCTCACCGCTGCAGAGGCAACAGCTAGAAGGTAAACAGTGAAAAGGAGGCAGCGCTGGCACGGCACGCACCTCCTCTTCAAACAGCTGAGGATAGGTCATCAATATTAAAAGCCTTGAGAACCCCTTTAAATGGTGCCATTAGAAAGTACAGCACAGCTGTGTGAACGGTAGAATAAAAAAGTTGTGGACCCGGAAAGGCAGGGAGTGATAAACTAAAACACCAGGTGAAAGGGTTAATATAAATGAAAATCACCCCCTTTTCCGATATTAAAAATAAAATCATGGAAAATAATGCACTAAAACAATAGATGCAAACAATATATATGGACTAAGCCGTCACTCTAATAATAAAGTCTGAGACTCTCAGACAATATATTTTGATCAAAACACATCTGTGCCCACCTACCAGCACCAAGGCAGGCCCTACTCTAAAAATACCTAAGCCTTTGGGCATCTATATTCAGGAGAGCAGACCCTCAACATATAGTGTTCTGCTCCTAGTTACCTTTGTGTGCATCAAGCAACTAATGAGAGGAGGAGCACACACGGCTATATGTACCACCTAATCATGGCCGCCTGTTAGATAGGGGCAAAAGTGCAAAAGAATGCTACTCTCAAGACAGGTGCAACTCCTTCAAGACTAATCAAAAAAATGACGGAAAAAGATACAAAACATCCTGCACGATATGGTGAGTTAATGTGAGGATGTGCATGGCTACATTTACTGGCAAAAATCATGGAAAATAAGGCACTAAATCAATAGGTGCAAACATTATATCTGGACTAAGCCCTCACTCTAATGATAAAATTTTAGACTCTCAGCCAATATATTTTGATCAAAACACATCTGTGCCCGCCTAGCCACGCTGAGAGTCTCAGGTTTTATTATTAGAATGAGGGCTTAGTCCATATATTATATTTGCATCTATTGTTTTAGTGCATTATTTTATGTGATTTTATAAATGTAGCCATGTACAGACGCATATTTGCTATCATATTGTGCGGGATGTTTTTATCTTTTTCGGCGATATTAAAACAAAAAATAAAAATAAACATCATTAGCATCACGGCATCCTAAAACGCCTGTTCTATTAAAATATTAAAATATTTATCCCATAGTGTGAACGGTGTAACGAAAAAAAAATCTAAATGGCCAATTTGCTGTTTTTTTCATTGTTTCACTAAAAAAAATACTTTTTTTTAAAGTATTAAAGCACAAGAAAACTATAAAAATGTGGTATTGCTGTAATCGTACAAATTCAAAGAAGCAAGTCAACATGTCAGTTTTACCACATAAGGAACACAATAAAAACAAAATCCATAAAACCAAGGTGGAATTGTTTTTGTTTTTCCTATTTCATCCCAAATAGAATTTTATCCAGCTTACCACTACATTTTATGAAATATTAAATGATGCTATTAGAAAGTACAACTTGCCCCACAAACAACAACTTACTGCCTTGAAGAAAGGTTAAAATGAAAACAAAAGATAACTTTATTCTATGTCAATAATAAAAGTGAGGAAAAATTCCCCCACATGGTGTCATGACGCAGTGTGGTAAATATACTTCACACTGAACACAGAAGGGAAAAGGTATTAGGCCTGGAAACTAGGGAAAGGGAAATGGTAACACCTAGTGAGTCCCTACGCCGAGCCCTGACTGCTATCAGTATGAACAGACCTAGAAGGTAGGACTGTTCATAAGCAGGAAGTCCTATCTAACCCTAACAGGGCTCTGCAGATAGTGTCAGGACACGGATGGCCTATTCCTTCCCAGATGAAGGAATTGGAGACCCCCTCAGGTCTAATATAAGCAGGTAGGGGAAAACAACAAAGAAGATCAACTTAACTTCTAGAAGTATGTGGATGAGCAGGAACTCAGAGAGAACCAACACCAGGACTTCCACAAACAAGGAGCTATCAACCGCATTACATGATGGGTGAGGCTGGACTAAATAGAGAAGGAAGGACCACTTAAGATACACCTGAGACAGGAGGTGTGGTCATTCCCAGCAACAACACAGAAAGGTGAATCCAAAGAGGCTGTCAATCATGTGCAGCCAGTCTCCTCGATCTTCTAGTCCCTGCCACAGTCGGGACCATGACACATGGATTAGCAAAAGGTAAGGCAGATAGATACTGTTAGTATTTGAAAATATATGCCAGAATCTACAAGTGTGCAATACTGATCACACTGGTAGTGCTTGGAAGGCTCTTTAGCTCTGAAATTGATAACCTTTGGAGCAGTTAATTGATACTAAGGGTAAGTTCTTTATCCAAGCTTACAGGGGTAACCAGTTTTGTAGGGACAAGTCTCCAGAAATGTTCAGACAGAAAATATTTCAGGACAAAGGCAGAGGTCCTAGTTCCTTTAAAAAAAGGTTCCTCAAGAAACACTCGTGGAGGTAAGCAGCAGGTAGAGAGAAAATTCCTCAAAATATAGCCCATATAACCTGGAGTCTGAGCTTGGAAGGCTCTTTAGCTCTGAAATTGATAACCTTTGGAGCAGTTAATTGATACTAAGGGTAAGTTCTTTATCCAAGCTTACAGGGGTAACCAGTTTTGTAGGGACAAGTCTCCAGAAATGTTCAGACAGAAAATATTTCAGGACAAAGGCAGAGGTCCTAGTTCCTTTAAAAAAAGGTTCCTCAAGAAACACTTGTGGAGGTAAGCAGGGTGGCAAACTTGATTTCTGATGGTTTGTCGGAGGTCATTTAACTAGTTTCTAACCCTACTTTAGCTAAGAACAAAGGAAAAATACATACCTGGGATTTTACTTTCCTTGAGTCCGGAGGCAGCACACCATGGGGTTAACCCGACCTCATTAGCTCCTTGGACCGCCCACCTAGTTAGACAATCAGAGATAGTTAGTCAGTACCTATATAGGACGTCATCTAGCCACATCCCCTTGTGTTTAAAAAATAGATTCAGACAAAAAAATTTATGCTAAGGAAAAGATCTTTATTTGGGAGGGTATATATGTGCTGCCTCCGGACTCAAGGAAAGTAAAATCCCAGGTACGTATATTCCCTCTTCGTCCTCCGGCAGCAGACCATGGGATTTTTATAGATCACAAGGGGGGGGGGGGGGGATCAATCTGCAAGGCTGCATTTAACACTCCAGTGCCGAAGGCTGAGCTTTTAGCGTTGATGTCCAGCCAATAGTGCTTGACAAAGGTGAGAGACTTGGACCAGGACGCAGCATTACAGATGTCTTGGATAGAGACTTGCGCTTGTTCCGCCCAGGAGACCGCGGTAGCTCTTGTTGAATGTGCTCTTAGAGGGAACGGAGAAGAGAGACCTTCTAATTCGTATGCTTCTATAATCGTAGACCTTATCCATCTAGCCAAGGTGTCTTTAGATGGCTGATGACCCTTCCTTGATCCTGAAAATGACACAAATAGGCTTTCTGCATTCCTGAAATCTGCTGTTCTCTCCAAATAGATTTCAATGGCTCTTTTAACGTCTAGAGTATGTAAGAGCTCTTCCTGTTCGTTAGCAGGGTCAGGAATAAACACAGGTAGGAAAGCTTCTCTATTCACATTGTCCGTGGAAGACATTTTCGGTATAAAGGAGGGCATGGTACGCAACAATACACCGTCAGGCAGGAATCTTAGATAGGGATGTCTTGAAGATAAGGCCTGTAGCTCTCCTAGGCGCTTTGCTGAGGTAATAGCCACCAGAAATAATATTTTGTATGATAACCATTTAAGGTCTGTATCTTGAAGGGGTTCAAAAGGCGGAGTCAACAACTTCCTAAGGACCAGGGAGAGATCCCAGACGGGGACAGGTTCTCTTAAGGTTGGCTTCAGTTTCCTTATGGCTTTGAAGAATCTGGATATGAGAGGGTGATTAAGAAATGTATTCTCTGTCATCACATTGATCGCTGTCATGTGAGCCTTTAAAGTATTGTGCTTAAATCCCTTCTGGAAACCTTCTTGGAGGAATTGTAGAATGGACTTGACTGTAACCTCTGGATAGTTAGATTCTGTTGACCAGGTCACAAACTTTTTCCAGATTCTTGCATATTTCTTATTAGTGAATTTAGTAGGATAGAAATCACTGATTCTGTAAGACCTTCCTGTTCTAGTCTGGTTCTCTCAGTCTCCAGGCCGTAAGGTGTAGCCTGTCCAGATGTTGATGGTACAGGCCGTTCTGAAGAAGTAAGTTGGGAACTAGCGGTAGCTTCCAGTATTCTCTCTTCGACATTTGAAGCAGGAGAGGGAACCAGGACCTTCTGGGCCAGAATGGGGCTATTAGGATGGCTTGGGGTCTCTCCAGCAGGATCTTCCTCAGAACCCTCAGGATGAGAGGAACAGGTGGGAAGAGATAGACAAATAGGTGCTTCCAACAGATGGAGAACGCATCCACTACTGTAGGCCGATCCCTCCTGTTTAGGGAGCAGTAGTTGGTCAATTTCCTGTTTTCCTTGGATGCCATGAGATCCCAATCCAGACAACCCCATCTGTTTACGATTTGTTGGAAAATAACAGGATTCAATTCCCATTCCGACTGACTGATCTTCTTCCGACTCAAGAGATCCGCTCGAGTATTCAAGCAACCTTTTATATGCGTCGCTCTTAATTCTGAGAGATGCACTTCTGCCCAAAGGAATATCTCCTTGCATAGATTCAGGAGCGCAGCATTCCTTGTACCTCCTTGTTTGTTCAGGTAGAACACCGCTGGAAGATTGTCTGAACGAATCATCACATATTTTCTCTCGATAAACGGCTGGAAGTGGAGCAGGGCTAGAAATATTGCCTTCAGCTCTCTGTAGTTTGAAGAGCGCTTCTTCTGATGCGTCGACCATTCCCCCTGGCTCCATTTGTCCTGAAAGTGTGCTCCCCAACCACTGCTGGAGGCATCCATGGTGATTTCCACCGGAGACCTGAATTGGAATACTTTCCCCCGGGAGAGATTCTTGGACGAAAGCCACCACTTTAGACTCTGTACAGTTGAGGTTCTTATATTTACTCTCGCCTCTAGATTGTGCCGAGTGTGATGCCAGGTTCTCAACATATCCTGCTGAAGGTCTCTGGAGTGTATCAAGGCCCATGGTACCGCATCCGATGTTGCTGTCATATGGCCTAAAGTCTTTATAATCCTGCGGACAGAGGGGGAACGTAGGGTCATTAGGGTCTTTATTTCTTTTCTCAAGATTTCTACCCTCGCTGGAGTTAGGTATAACATCATGGAGTCTATCTATTAGGAGACTGAGGAACTTCTTGGAGGTAGAGGGGGTGATATCCGACTTCTTCCAGTTTATTAAGAAGCCCAGGGATTGAAGAAGCTCTATTGCTGTCTTGAGATGCGCTTGCAGAATGTCTCTGGAATCTGCTGCAATGAGCCAATCGTCCAGGTAGGGAAAGATGAGGATTCCCTGAAGGCGTAACTCTGCTGCTATGCCATCTTCGTAAATACTCTCGGTGCAGAACACAGACCAAATGGAAGTGCCTTGAACTGAAAGTGAAGTGTTTTTCTCTTGACCTGGATTGCCACCCTCAAGAATCTTCTCGCCAAGCTCTTTATAGGTATATGGAGATATGCGTCCTTGAGAACCAAGGACCCCAGGAATTGATTCCGTTTGAGTACTGCTGTGATGGATCTTATTGTTTCCATCTTGAAGTGTATCTTCTTCATGTGATGGTTCAGGTACCTTAGGTCTATAATCAGTCTGTTTCCCCCGTCCGATTTGGGGACAGCGAATATTCTGGAGTATACTCCTTTCCCTTTTTGACTGAAGGGTACTGGTTCTAGAGCGCCCTTTTCCAGGAACTCCTGCAGAAGATGGAAGAGACATTGATTTCTCTCGTTCAGGACGAAACGATCTCGAGGAGACCGGCAGAATTCTAAATCGTATCCCTCCTTTACTATCTGGAGACCAGATGTCTGACGTTATTCGCTTCTATTCTGAATAAAAATGGGACAATCGGCCTCCTACTTGACTTTTGGCGTCAGAATTCGGTTTTGGGCTGCTTGGAATCTTCAGACTTCTTCCTATATCCCTCTGTACCCGGCCTATTGCTTGATCTTCCCCTGTGGGGGTGTCCTCTGAAGCTGGATCTTCTATAATCCTGGCCCTTATAGGGACGAAAAAACTTAGCTTTTTCTTTCCTTTTAATTTTAGGGAAGTTGAGGACCTTATCCTCAGTATTGGACTCCAGGAGCTTGTCCAGATGGGAGCCAAAAAGCTTGCCAGGCTCAAAGGGCAAGGAACACAAGTTACTCTTAGATGCAGGGTCACCAGACCACAACTTCAGCCATGTGGCTCTTCTTACGGAGTTGGCCAGGGCCATATTCTTTGCTGTCAATCTCAAGGAGTCAACAGGGAAATCACATAAGAATTCCGCAGCCAGTTTTAGAGTCGGCAATTGTTGGAGTAATTCGTCTCGGGAAACTCCATCCTCAATATCCCTTCCTAGGTGACTCAGCCAGACGCTCAGCGCACGTGCCACCGGAACAGCGGCCATAGCTGCCTTATTCAGGGAGGCCATATAAGTATGAAGCTTCTTCAGGAGGCCATCCGCCTTCTTGTCCATAGGGTCCTTTAGTAAGGAGGAGTCATCGCTAGGAAAGAAGGATTTCTTAGCAAGCCTTGTGACGGAAGGATCTACTCTAGCGGGGGCTTCCCAGCTTGTGGATTCAGCCGGATCTGTTTTATAAGCGGCTCTGAATCTGGATCCTAGGTTGACCTTTCCGATAGGATGTTCCCATTCCTTGTGCATAATAGAGTTCAGCACTGGATGGCTGGGAAAAACCGTAGCTTTCTTTTTAGGGAAGTAGAACAGGTTCTCTTCATTCTGTTCAGAGGGTTTCTCTTTTTTGGACTCCATGATGTTCTTGAGAGCAGTTCTTGCAGATGTTAGACACAGCATCCTCAGGGAGCGGCTGGATACAGGAAATGCATAGAACCTGCTTCTTAGGTTTTTTTGCGGACCTTAAAGGGGAGCTCTCCAGGCAGTCGACGCACACATCCTCCAAGCATTTATCAGGAAGGGGTTGTTCACAAGAACGGCAGAGCCTGTGTTTGGTCTTCCTAGACCTCTCACTGCTGGAGCTGGACATCTGCATAAAAATAAATAAATTACAGTCTTGAATTGCAGGGGAGAAGGCTGCCTGACACAGGACAGGCAATTTACCTTAAAGAACGCAAAAGCTCTGCTGCCAGGCACAAGGGCAGTGAGCTAGAGGCTTACCTAGCTTTAATAATTAAATTTGGCGCCCAAATCAGAACTTCCTGTGACGTCAGACACCCAGCGCCTGCGTTCCACATGGTGCGTTCCACCGCACCGGAAGTTAGGGACAAGACTTCCGGTCCCTCCGTTACTGCCGGGGCGCCGCTGAAATGGGGAGAAAAAAGCGCCAGGGATCATACATGGCGCACAGAAGACGCTTGAACCAGGCGGGCAAGGTCCTAACTGGTCGTAAGAGTGCCGGCCAGTCGGCTGAGGACAAAGAAAAAACACAAGGGGATGCGGCTAGATGACGTCCTATATAGGTACTGACTAACTATCTCTGATTGTCTAACTAGGTGGGCGGTCCAAGGAGCTAATGAGGTCGGGTTAACCCCATGGTGTGCTGCCAGAGGACGAAGAGGGAAATTTAGAACCTTGGGTGCTATACATTATAGAGAAAGGTTATGCCCTAAGTTTCTTTAAGCCTCTAGAAGAGAACTTCAGAATAACATCTCTGTTAATATGTTCAAAACAATGGGGAAGATTTTATCTCAGACCTAATTAGGGTGGTTGTTTTGGAATAGGTTCCCATCCTAAAAATAGAAAAAGGAGTATATTCTCCTGCTTTTCTAGCCTCATATTTGAATAAATTCATAGTAAAGCCGTTTTTTATGGAGACCATCATTCTTTAAAGTATTTTCTCCTAGAAAGATATAATTGCATCTTTAAAGGATATGTACACCTTTGAAGTTAATTTATTTATGATTGCATTTTACTAATTTTGGCTAAAAATATTTTTTTCATTTGGCCTTTATGAAAAATATTAAAGGGTACCTTTCATCAACTTTATGCTGACCTCACTGAGGGCAGCATAAATTAGTAACAGAAATGCTGATTGCAGTGTGTCATTCATGAGGTAGAAATCAGTGGTTGCCAAGAACCAGCATCATAATCAGAAGAGTCGTGGTTATTTATAATCTCCTGCACTCTCACATGCTGATGATTGGCAGTACTCTCCTAGAGATATACATAGAAAAATACCTTAGATTTCAAGCCCCATTGGGGACAGTTGGATGCTAATGTCTGTAAAGTGCTGCGGAATATAGTAGCGCTATATAAGTGCATTAAATAAATAAATAAATAAAACTAGGTAGATGACTGTCAATCATCAGCAGGTGGGCAGGGAGAGCAAGAATTCATGAATAACCGTGACTCTTCTCAGGTGGCCGTGACTCTTTTCCAGGCCCAGTCTGCAATGATTGTGAAACTGGTTCTCGGCAACTACTTATATTTAACTTATAAATGACAGACTGCTGAAATCAACTCACTTGTCTCTACTTTATTCTGCCGTTAGTATGGGCAGCATAAAGTTGATGACAGGTTGTCTTTAAGCCGTTTTGTTACAAAGTGCTAACTCTTTATCTAACTGTGTGAATCCTACTTTTTACTTTCACTTTGTGCCCATCTAATAACCCTTATCTATAATTTACTAAAGGGTCACGTGGATAAATAGAACTGCAAAGAAAGCAATAAATGACAAAAAGAAAGCATTTAAATCACTAAAACAGGAGGGTAGCGAGGAAGCACTGAAAAACTATAAGGGAAAAATGTAATATGTAAAAAACAAATAAAAGCAGCCAAACTAGAGACCGAGAGATTAATTGCCAAAGAGAGCAAAACTAACCCTAAAATGTTTTTTAATTTATATAAATGGCAAAAGGTATAAATCTGAAGGTGTCGCCCCGCTACAGAGTAATGAGGGGGGAGTTGCAGAGAGCGATGTGGAGAAAGCAAAACTATTAAAAAAAAAAATCTCCACTGTATTCACTGAAGAAAATAAACTGTCAGTTAATTCCCCATTAAAAGTGACCCAGGAAGAAGTACAGCGGTGTCTTAAAAGATTAAAATAGACAAATCGCCAGGACCAGATGGCATACACCCCCATATCCTAAGAGAATTAAGTAATGTCATAGCCAGACCCTTATTTATGATATTTAAGGACTCTATACTGACAGGGAGTTTTCCACAGGATTGGCGAATAACAAATGTAGTGCCAATATTCAAAAAGGGTCCAAAAACAGAGCTTGTAAAATATAGGCTGGTAAGTTTAACATCTGTCGTGGGTAAACTGTGTGAGATAGTGACAGATCTCACAGAGGTGAGAGGCAAGGAAGGGGTGGATAATGCAGTCCACACCTTTATTCCACCACAGGTGAGACCAGCTGGAGGTGCTCGGGCTGGCATAAAGCACCTCCCAGGGTGTCAGACTAGGGGAAGGAGATTCATTGTGCAACAGGGTCCTGCTGGAGGCTCTATATTAGAGGTCTCAGCTGGGCTGGCTGAGGGACCACGGTGCTAAGTGCTAGCCGGGGCATTGGGGGACGCTGTGATGCCTGGGCGCACCGGTCACGAGGCCGGAGTCGGAGGGACTACTGGGCCACACTACCCCATAAAGGTACTGGATGTGAGACTGTGTGTGAACAGGGCTCTGTACAGCTAGGTGGCTGTGGGACACTGGGCTGAAAAAGCCGCTTGTAATTACCAAGTGCGAACAGTGCTTTAAGTAAGGTAGGAAGATACCTTGTTTATTTAGAGCCCAACCGGGCAGGTGTTTATTTTGTATGATTTATGTTTGTTTTGCTAAGGTGCCAAATAAAAGCGATGTTTGGACCTTTTTTTAAATAAATATTTTAATTTTCATTATAGAAAAATACATACATTATGAAAATATTACACAAATACCATTTACAATATCATATTCCCATCATATGGTTATTCCATTTCAAAAAGAAAGAAACCCCTCCCTCCCTGCCCATCCCACCCCATTGGTTGTCTCGGTTTCCCCAGGAAAATTAATAGCATAGGCATATTAATAGCATATGGCAAGGCGTAGGGTCATGACGTGAAGACGCTGACGTGCCACGCTCCCTCCTCCCTCCCACCCGTGTACTATGGATTCGGATGCTTTGCCGAGACGCTGCCTTCCCCTGCTTTGCCGTGACCGGGATGTCCGGGTGTCGTGCTCTTGAGAGAGTGGGTGGATGAAGCCAGGCTGGTCGGTTCCGGTCGGGAGTGAGGTCGGCTCAGTTCCGTCTCCGATGTTGGGGCGGAGCATATAGGACTCGGCGGCATCATGTGTGTACTCCCGGGTTTCCCCTGTGAGAGGAGCGGTGTTGTGGCAGCAGGGGGACCTCCTTACCTCGTGAGAGGATAACAGTACAGCAGTGACTCACAGGTACCTCCTTGCAGCCTTCACAGCCCGACGGACTGGCAGTAAGTAGATTGTCAAAGGGGACAGTAAACTGTTAAAGGGGCCTGGAAGTTTGTTAAAATAGGCCCCGCGAGGAGATGCTCTCTGTTTAAATCTGCAGTGGCTGAAGTTGGCGTGGGCCTGAAAATAAAATAAACATATATTCGATAAAAGGCACCTTATGACCGATTGGGCCCCCCCCTTCCAAGAACAGAGGAAAAAACCTGGTATATAAAGATGTGAATTAGGTTAATTTGATTGTTCGAAAAATCTAATTGCTGGGGCTCCCTTTTTTTTTTTTTTTCCTCTGTTACTCTTTTCTCTCTCCCTCTCCTATCTCTCTCTGTTGGTAACCTCTCTTTGGAAAATATGCCTCCAAAGTCATACAACCGAAAATCCTCTTTTATATCCTCACTGAGTGGAGGAAAGGGAAATAGTACAATAACTAGATTAGATAAATACCTTAAATCTCCACAGAAAAACAAAAGCTCACAGAGGGGAAATAAAGAAAGTCAGAGTGAGGGTGGGAATTTACAAGTGACAGCGGAATATGTAGAGAGGGAAGGAATGACAGGTAGTGGAAAAAGTATGGAGGAAAAAATTAATTCAGTAGATAAAAAATTGATGGAGATTCTAGGTGCAGTACAACAATCTAACCACTGCCTAGAGGATTTGACTACAAAGATTGCTTCAGCACAGGTCGATCTCACTCCTATTAAAGAGGAGATGAATAAAAAAAGGGAAAGAGTTGCAGATCTCCTCTGGAGGTATGAAAAAAGAGATTGAGGAAATAAAGAATAGAGTAGAAGTTATAGATAATGAAAAGAAAATACTCCTAGATAGAATTACTAAAATGAAGGATATTTCCCGTAGATCCAAAATTCGGTTAGTGGGATTCCCAGAGGGAGTAGAAAAAGAGGATACAACTGGGTTTACTCAGCAATGGTTGATAGATAGCTTTAATACAGAGGTCTTATCCCACTGGTTTCTAGTTGAAAGAGCTCACAGGATCCCAGGGAGGCCCCCTCCAAAAGGGAGCCTGTCTAGGGAAATCCTAGCTAAAATATTATGCTCCAAGGATAGAGATATAATAATGAGATCTAAAAGAAAAATGCAGATGATAGAATATAATTGAAGAAATATAGAGATATATCCAGAATATTCTAGAGCAACACAGGCTAAAAGACATGAGTTTAGAGAAGTAAAGAGAAGATTAGCTGCTGCTAAGATACAATACTCTCTGATTTACCCTACTAAGTTGCGAGTAATATATCGGGATCAAGTATTTTTCTTTAGCTCCCCGGACGAAACAAGGGAGTGGTTGGATGCTAAGGGGATAGGTTTGTAAAATTTTATTGGAGTACATGGGGAGGGGAGTTAAAGGGGAGGGGGTTGGCGTAGTGTAAGAGGTTGGGGAGGTGTTTGATCTCTGCCGACCAGTTGTTGGGAAAGGGGGTGTAAGGGGGGTGGGAAATGGGAGGGTTGGCTGTCTCGGTGGACCCAGTATATATAGTATGGAAAGAATTGATGTGAAATATCAGGTGGGAGGTTCACATGAGTAAGATTGTAACATGGAATGTTCGAGGACAGGGAGATCAGACCAAGAGGGTTATAGTTTTTGATATCATTGCCAGACATCTCCCGGCGATAGTGGGATTGATGGAGACACATAACACACAGGATAAAACTAATTTGTTTATGAAGAAGTGGGCGAAGTATCAGTACCATTCATGTTTCTCCACAGTACCACTCATGTGGGGTCAGCGTCTATATCCATCGAGACGTAGACTACCTCCCACTTGATCAGAAAATAGATGAAAGGGGTAGATATGTATTTCTTCACTGTCAGTGGAATGGTATAGTTTGTATTATGGCTTTTGTGTATATACCCCGCCATTCTCCTTATATGTTATATATCGCCTGGTTGAGTTTGCAGACTCCAGAACTAAATGCCCTGTATTAATAATGGGAGATTTTAATAATGTCATGAATATTAAAGGGCTTCTGTCAGCCCACTAAACCCTTTTTTTTTTTTTCGTTAATATTAATCCCTACACTGCAAGCTCCCTGTACATATGCTAAATATTAATTTTCGTTCAGTAGATATTGTTAAAAATCAAGTTTTATCATATGTAAATTACCTTGCTACCAGCAAGTAGGGCGGCTACTTGCTGGTAGCAGCCGCATCCTCCTCTCATCATGACGCCCCCTCCGCCGTTTGATTGACAGGGCCAGGGAACGGGTTCGTTCTCTGCTGGCCCTGTTCGAATTCAAAATATCGCGCCTGCGCCGTACCTTTCTTTAATCGGTGCAGGCGCACTGAGAGGCGGCCTCTCTCCCGGCCGCTCCATCCTCAATGCGCCTGCGCCGGGTGTGGATGTGACGTCATCGGCGCAGGCGCACTGAGAGGCGGCCTCTCTACCGGCCGCTCCATCCTCAATGCGCCTGCGCCGATGACGTCACATCTACACCCGGCGCAGGCGCATTGAGGATGGAGCGGCCGGGAGAGAGGCCGCCTCTCAGTGCGCCTGCACCGATTAAAGAAAGGTACGGCGCAGGCGCGATATTTTGAATTCGAACAGGGCCAGCAGAGAACGAACCCGTTCCCTGGCCCTGTCAATCAAACGGCGGTCATGATGAGAGGAGGATGCGGCTGCTACCAGCAAGTAGCCGCCCTACTTGCTGGTAGCAAGGTAATTTACATATGATAAAACTTGATTTTTAACAATATCCACTGAACGAAAATTAATATTTAGCATATGTACAGGGAGCTTGCAGTGTAGGGATTAATATTAACGGGAAAAAAAAAAAAGGGTTTAGTGGGCTGACAGAAGCCCTTTAAGTTAGATAGATTCTCTGTTACCTCTAACGATAAGTGTGAAGGCAGTTTGCCTGGATTTGTGGGAGGGGCTGAGGTCCGCCTCCAGCCTATTTAGGGCACCCCCTTTACCTGGCTCCTGCACCGTCCGAGGTCTGAGCTTTGAGGGAGGAAGTCGCTTGTGGAGTTACTGGAGAGTTACCTGCGAGTTGCTGAGTCTTGGAAGTTTTGCGTTACTCGGTTCACTGTGGGTCACGTTTGCCCGGTATACTATGAGTCATCCATACGGTACAGCTGGGGCCTCACGGTTGCCCCCTGTACCGGCTCATTTCATTTCACCAAACTTTGCACTCATGTCACAAATTCTCGTTACAAGTCACTATCATTTCATGTCTGCGGTACAGCACAGGGCCTCACGGTTGCCCCCTGTACTAGCTCAATTCATTTCACTATTTTCATTTCAACCATGTCACAGTTTCACTCCAAGTCACGGTTTTCATGTCTGCCTCTATTTCCGGTCATGCATGCACGCGTACCACACCGCATCCCCACTCCTAGCACTACCAGCACGTGTACCAGGTTCCCATGGCGGCCACCAACGCCGTTTCCCCTCCTCACCAACATCTCTCTCACACACATTCCGTCCCCCTCCCCTCACACCCCTTGTCCAGCTCAGCGGCACGCCCGCACCCTCACTTTCATCAGATGCTCGCCTCATCCCGGCCGCTCCACACGCTCCCCCTCCACAAGCCAACACCACTGCCGTGGTCCCCCTCTTCCCCACCGCCGCGCCGGCCCGCGCCTCCGTCCTCCTGCCGGGCTGCCAATGGCGGCCGCCCGCGTCCCGGTGCCTGGTCTGCGCACGCGCGGCCGGGGTGCTGCGCATGCGCGGCGGCTCAGCGCGTGCGCGGTATCCCGGCGGCCGTCCGCTGGTGCCGCGGGTGTGGGTGGGGGGCCGCCACAAGTCTGCTTGGCTCCAGTCAATCAGTGTTCCACCCTAGGGTTTCAGCCGCTGCCCCCCTCCATCAGGCGGCACAATTCAGGAGGGGCTCAGACTGTTTCCCCTCCACATCCCCCCCCCCTTCACGCCAACACCCCCCACCACACCAGGCCACAGTTCCCTCCATCATAAACCCGCCACATCACCCACGCGCCCCAAGAGAAAAAAAAATAAAAAATCAATTATTTAAAGTTCCAATAGCGTCATAGGTAGAAACCCGCCATACAGCCCTGGGACACAAAAAAGGGAAAGAGAAATAATTGTGCCACCTCATCACCGCCCGGCACACGTGCCGCGACCACAGAGCCCCCGCTCCGCCTCCTTCTCCCGCTTACCTCCGTCCCTCCTGTCACGCTGCCAATGGCGGCCAGCCGCGTCCTCCTGGCTGGTCTGCGCACGCGCGGCCTGGCGGTACTGCGCATGCGTGGCGGGTCCCGTCCAGCGCATGCGCGGTGTTCGGCCTGGCATCCGCGGCCGCGGCTAAGTACGGGGGACCGCCGGCATCCAGGGTTGTCCGTCTCTACCAGCTGCCGGCAGAGCCCGGAGCAGGCGGTCAGCTTCCTACCCCACACTCACTTAGGCAGCACGATCGCCCAACAGGTCACAGCACCACAATCACAACACAAACCCGCATGCCCCATGGTCCAAAGTAAACAAATAAACAGATAAAAGAAAGGGAATCCCGCAATAATAGTCCAGGGCCACACAAAAAAAAAAAAAAAAAAAAAAAGAGAAACCCGCCATATAGTCCGTGGCCACATGTTCCAAAAAAAAATAAAAAAAAATAAATGAATAAATAAATAGAAACCGCCTTAATCCTCATGGTCACACATTCCAAAAAAAAAAAAAAAAAAAAAAAAATAATAATAATAATAATAAAAAAAAAAATAAAAAAAAATAAGGTATGGCGCCACGTAGACCATGCGGGCACACGTTCATTTCAGCCCACATGCTAAGCCTCATTTCTCACGTCTCGATCCAACTGGTCACACGCGCAAGCATGTACTTGTTTCATACTCATGTTTCATGTCCCCATCAGGTCATGTGTCCGTTTGCACCACAGTCCACACTCTTCTTATCACTTTCTTTCAAAGCCCCTTTTAGGCGGTCTAGCATAGACTTTTTTCTCCACACATGTGTTCTGTGATTTTTCTTACCACCAGGTACGTACACCTGCTCTTACGATTTGCATTTCTTTTCATTTCCAGGCCTATAAGAGTGAGGCACCACTCACATCCAGTGCTGCATTTCACCCACTTGTTCTTTCATCATGCGTTTTCCCCTGCTTCCACTAAGGCCTCATGCACACGACCGTTGTGTGCACCCGTGGCCGTTGTGCCGTTTTCCGTTTTTTTCTGCGGCTCCATTGACTTTCAATGGGGCCGTAGAAAACTCGGCTTGTGCACCGTTTTTACACCGCGCCCGTGACCCGTGTTTCGAGGCCGTGAAAAAAATATAACCTGTCCTATTTTTTTCACGGCCAGCGGTTCACGGGCCCATTCAAGTCAATGGGTCCGTGAAAATCACGGATGCACACAAGATTGTCATCCGTGTCCGTGATCCGTGTCCATGATCCGTGTCCGTTTTTTCCTATCATTTCAATGGCAAACTTGACTTAGATTTTTTTTTCATCTTTCATGTCCGTGGATCCTCCAAAAATCACGGCAGACCCACGGAAGAAAAAACGGGCACGGATCACGGTACAACGGAACCACATTTTGCGGGACGTTAAAAAATACGTTCGTGTGCATGAGGCCTAAAGCTGCATTTCTTTTCAGTTCTAGGCCTATGAGAGTGTGTTCCTACTATGTTCACAAGTTGGTTATTCGTTGGTCATGACAAGGGTCTTCTCTTAGCGAGCTGCAATGCCTCTGGCTCTTGTTGTCTCCATCAGTTCAATTTCACGGTTCACGATTGATTAATGTTTCGGTTGTGCACATGGTGCAGATCACTACTGTCCATGCATTTTTCCACCAGGTCCGGCTCATGTTTAAACTACTTATCATCACCGCGAGGTCATCTCGTTCAGTCCCTTGACTTCAGAGGCCCGGTGACCGTTCTCGTGTTGTCCATTAGGGGTACTATACGGTCGTAGGCGGGTTAGTGTCCCATGTTCATTGTCTGAGATGGTCATGATTATGCGAGTCCTATTGGTGCCGCATAAAAAATAATAAAAAAATAAAAAGGAAAACTTTTTATTCTGCCATTAGTCGTCCACGCATGGCTTCTCCGTTTTAGTTTCACTCACAGCACTCCGCCATTGGTCTCCCACGCGTGTCTTCTACGGTTCGCACGCACCCAGGACTCCACCATTAGTCTCTCACGCATGGTTCTCCGGTTCAGTTGTATACATACGACTCCGCTATTTGAGTCTCTCACGCCTGGCTCCGCCATTAGAGTCTCTCACACATGGCTTCTCCGTTTCAGTGTTTCACATACAACTCCGCCATTAGAGTCTCACACATGGCTTCTCCGTTTCAGTGTTTCACATATAACTCCGCCATCAGAGTCCCTCACGCATTACTTCGCCGGTTAGTTTCACACACATTTCTCCGCCATTACAGACTCTCACGCATTACTTCGCCGTTTCAGTTTTACACACATTTCTCCGCCATTACAGACTGTCACGCATTACTTCGCCGTTTTTAGTTTTACACACATTTCTCCGCCATTACAGACTCTCACGCATTACTTCGCCGTTTTTAGTTTACACACATTTCTCCGCCATTACAGACTCTCACGCATTAATTCGCAGTTTTAGTTTTACACACATTTCTCCACCATTATAGACTCTCACGCATTACTTCGTGGTTTTAGGTTACACTCACAACTCCGCCATTAGAGTCTCTCACGCGTTACTTCGCCGTTTACTTTCACTCACATAACTCCGCCATTAGAGACTCTCTCGCATCACTTCGCCGTTTTAGTTTCACACAATAACTCTGCCATCAGAGTCTCTCACATATGACTCCGCCATTAGAGTCTCTCACATATGACTCCGCCATTAGAGTTTCTCACGTATGGCTTCTCCGTTTTAGTGTCACACACATGACTCCGCCATTAGAGTCTCTCACGCATCACTTTGCCGTGTTAGTTTACACATATGACTCCGCCATTAGTCTCACGCATGGCTTCTCCGTTTGGTGTCACACATATGGCTTCGCCAGTAGAATCTCTCACGCACGGCCTTGCCATTAGAGTCTCACGCATGACTTCTCCGCATTTTACACATATGGCTCCGCCATTAGAGTCTCACGCATGGCTTCTCCGTATTAATTTCACAAACATGACCCCGCCATTAGAGTCTCTCACGCATGGCTTCTCCGTATTATTTTCACACAGATGGCGCCGCCATTAGAGTCTCTCACGCATGGCTTCTCCGTATTAATGTTTATACATATGGCTCCGCCATTAGAGTCTCACGCATGGCTTCTCTGCATATATCTCATACACATGACCCCGCCATTAGAGTCTCTCACGCATGGCTCCGCCATTAGAGTCTCTCACGCATGGCTTCTCCGTATTAATTTCACACACACGACCCCGCCATTAGAGTCTCTCACGCATGGCTTCTCCGTATTAATTTCACACACACGACCCCGCCATTAGAGTCTCTCATGCATGGCTCCGCCATTAGAGTCTCTCACGCATGGCTTCTCCGTATTATTTTACACACACGACCCCGCCATTAGAGTCTCTCACGCATGGCTCTGCCATTAGAGTCTCTCACGCATGGCTTCTCCGTATTAATTTCACACACACGACCCCGCCATTAGAGTCTCTCACGCATGGCTCTGCCATTAGAGTCTCTCACGCATGGCTTCTCCGTATTATTTTACACAGATGGCTCCGCCATTAGAGTCTCTCACGCATGGCTCCGCCATTAGAGTCTCTCACGTATCGCTTCCCCATTTAAATTCCACACACATAACTCCGCCAGTCGAGGCCGGCTGCGTGGTCCCACAACCAGCAGGTTCCATGTCTTTTCTGCCTTCAGACCCGCTTGCATGGCTCGGTCATCTGTGGCTTGCAATACAATTATCTTGTGGTGACTCGCACACGTGGCTTGCGCCATTAGAGTCTCTCTCACGTTATCATTTTCTCTTACTTTTAATTTCTAGGTTGTCGGATTCCTCCTGGAGCATAACATCACGCCCATTTTTGTCATATCTTCTCTTCTGGGGTTTGCTTCTTTCTGCCACCTTAAACTCAAATGTCATACAACGCCATCATACTCTATCTCACTGGCATTTTACACCACATGATAATCTTACATCCTAATAACATCAGTTGCGTGGCCTCTCACCAAATCAAAACCATACTCAGAGGTATTCAGAAAGCGGAACCCGCACGTCCAGCCCAGAGGCTACCCGTTAACAATCATATTTTCAAGGCATTATCCGAATTACTAGACGCCAAGCCTTCTGAAGCAGATACCAACTCCATCCTCAAAACAGCAATTTACTTGGCCTTCTACGGTTCCTGAGGCCTGGGGAATTCACTACAACCTACACGACCCAAGCCACACCTTGTCTTCTTGTCTCCCACTTGGCAAAACACATGGATCATTACGTCCTGACCTTACCTCACTCCAAGAGTAGTCAGCACTTACCCGTCAACATTTTATATCACCCCACGCACAACAGATGGTGTCCAGTCAGGGTTCTGGATGCTTACAGACAACGTCACAAGTTTCTACCCTCTCAACCGCTACTTCACTACATGGTTCGGTACTCACCACCACCACCTTCATGACCCATGTCAGGTCATCCCTCACACAACTGGGCCTCAACGCAGCCAACTACTCAAGCCACTCCTTTCACTTTGGAGCCGCGTCCACGGCCTCCAGTGCCAACGCCCCTACTCATGTCATTGGGAATTGGGGCGCTGGAAGTCATCCGCTTACTCGCGATACATTCCCAATCCAACACAAGAGTCAGAGATACTTTCCAAAACATGTCGGCTTGAGCTATTTATGTATATTTGACTACAATAACTGGTTATTTCATTTTGCCCTCTTCTTTCTCAGGCCTACCTCATCCTCGGTTTCGGCACACCACAACCGACTACGCTTATTCCCTGATTTCCTAGGGTTCTTCACTGTACTACCGTAAGCGCCTCACACAAGTGTGAAGGCAGTTTGCCTGGATTTGTGGGAGGAGCTGAGGTCCGCCTCCAGCCTATTTAGGGCACCCCCTTTACCTGGCTCCTGCACCGTCCGAGGTCTGAGCTTTGACCCTCCCACCACTCCACTCATTTACAACTCATTTCTTCCATATCTCTATCCTTGGGTGGGCCCTCTTCTTTCTCAGGCCTACCTCATCCTCGGTTTCGGCACACCACAACCGACTACGCTTATTCCCTGATTTCCTAGGGTTCTTCACTGTACTACCGTAAGCGCCTCACACAAATATGATATAAACCAACAGACATTGTTGGAAAGAATTTGTCATGAACTGTCATTTATAGATGTTTGGAGATACCTCTATGATGATAAAGGGAAAAAATAAAAGAGATACAGGAGGAACTGCTAGAAAATCATTCGTCCGAATTGCAGAATCAACTGGAAGAGGCTAAAATGACACTTAAAAAATATCTAGTGGATAAAGCACAACAAATTTTTTTTTTGCAGGGGCACGATATTTTAGTGAGTCTGGAAAGCCGGGGAGATTATTGTCAACTGTTCCTTGACGATATATCGCTCCCTAGACTCTCTAAGGAGGACAGTGAATTTCTGAATGGTCCCATTAGTTGGGAGGAGATACTGGACACTCTTAAATCCATCTAGGGTAATTCTACACCTGGTCTGGATGGTCTCCCGTTCGAAATCTATAGAAGGTATGGAGAGTCCGGTCTTCTTACAGGTTTTGAATGAGTCAATGGAAAAGGGTAGTCTCCCGACATCCCTATCGGAAGCTGTAATAACTCTGGTAATGAAAAAAGAAAAGGATGAGAGTATGGTGGAGTCATATCGCCCCATCTCCCTCTTAACCACTTCAACCCCGCTAGCTGAAACCCCCTTCATGACCAGAGCACTTTTTACACTTCGGCACTACACTCCTTTCACCGTTTATCGCTCGGTCATGCAACTTACCACCCAAATGAATTTTACCTCCTTTTCTTCTCACTAATAGAGCTTTCATTTGGTGGTATTTTATTGCTGCTGACATTTTAACTTTTTTTGTTATTAATCAAAATTTAACGATTTTTTTGCAAAAAAATGACATTTTTCACTTTCTGCTGTAAAATTTTGCATAAAAAACGACATCCATATATAAATTTTTCGCCAAATTTATTGTTCTACATGTCTCTGATAAAAAAAAATGTTTGGGCAAAAAAAAAAATGGTTTGGGTAAAAGTTATAGCGTTTACACACTATGGTACAAAAATGTGAATTTCCGCTTTTTGAAGCAGCTCTGACTTTCTGAGCACCTGTCATGTTTCCTGAGGTTCTACAATGCCCAAACAGTAGAAAAACCCCACAAATGACCCCATTTCGGAAAGTAGACACCCTAAGGTATTCGCTGATGGGCATAGTGAGTTCATAGAACTTTTTTTTTTTTGTCACAAGTTAGCGGAAAATGATGATGATTTTTTTTTTTTCTTACAAAGTCTCATATTCCACTAACTTGCGACAAAAAATAAAAAATTCTAGGAACTCACCATGCCCCTCACAGAATACCTTTGGGTGTCTTCTTTCCAAAATGGGGTCACTTGTGGCGTAGTTATACTGCCCTGGCAATTTAGGGGCCCATATGTGTGAGAAGTACTTTGCAATCAAAATGTGTAAAAAATGACCGGTGAAATCCGAAAGGTGCACTTTGGAATATGTGCCCCTTTGCCCACCTTGGCAGCAAAAAAGTGTCACACATCTGGTATCGCCGTACTCAGGAGAAGTTGGGGAATGTGTTTTGGGGTGTCATTTTACATATACCCATGCTGGGTGAGAGAAATATCTTGGCAAAAGACAACTTTTCCCATTTTTTTTATACAAAGTTGGCATTTGACCAAGATATTTTTTTCACCCAGCATGGGTATATGTAAAATGACACCCCAAAACACATTCCCCAACTTCTCCTGAGTACGGCGATACCAGATGTGTCACACTTTTTTGCTGCCAAGGTGGGCAAAGGGGCACATATTCCAAAGTGCACCTTTCGGATTTCGCAGGCCATTTTTTACAGATTTTGATTGCAAAGTACTTCTCACACATATGGGCCCCAAAATTGCCAGGGCAGTATAACTACCCCACAAGTGACCCCATTTTGGAAAGAAGACACCCCAAGGTATTCCGTGAGGGGCACGGCGAGTTCCTAGAATTTTTATTTTTTTGTCACAAGTTAGCGGAAAATGATGATTTTTTTTTTCTCTTTTTTCCTTACAAAGTCTCATATTCCACTAACTTGCGACAAAAAATAAAAAATTCTAGGAACTCGCCATGCCCCTCACGGAATACCTTGGGGTGTCTTCTTTCCAAAATGGGGTCACTTGTGGCGTAGTTATACTGCCCTGGCAATTTAGGGGCCGAAATGTGTGAGAAGTACCTTGCAATCAAAATGTGTAAAAAATGACCAGCGAAAATCCGAAAGGTGCACTTTGGAATATGTGCCCCTTTGCCCACCTTGGCAGCAAAAAAGTGTGACACATCTGGTATCGCCGTACTCAGGAGAAGTTGGGGAATGTGTTTTGGGGTGTCATTTTACATATACCCATGCTGGGTGAGAGAAATATCCTGGCAAAAGACAACTTTTCCAATTTTTTTTATACAAAGTTGGCATTTGACCAAGAGGTTTCTCTCACCCAGCATGGGTATATGTAAAATGACACCCCAAAACACATTCCCCAACTTCTCCTGAGTACGGCGATACCAGATGTGTGACACTTTTTTGCAGCCTAGATGCGCAAAGGTGCCCAAATTCCTTTTAGGAGGGCATTTTTAGACATTTGGATCCCAGACTTCTTCTCACGCTTTAGGGCCCCTAAAAAGCCAGGGCAGTATAAATACCCCACATGTGACCCCACTTTGGAAAGAAGACACCCCAAGGTATCCAATGAGGGGCCTGGCAAGTTTATAGCAATTTTTTTTTTTTCGCATAAGTTAGCGGAAATTGTTTTTTTTTTTGTTTTTTCTCACAAAGTCTCACTTTCCGCTAACTTAGGACAAAAATTTAAATCTTTCATGGACTCAATATGCCCCTCAGCAAATACCTTGGGGTGTCTTCTTTCCAAAATGGGGTTTGTACTGCCCTGGCATTTGAGGGTCTCCGCTAGGGGTGGGCGATATAGGCGATATGCGATATGAATTTGGGCCACGATATGGATTTTCGCCATATCGCCTATATCGCCGGACCGCGATATGATCGCGCGCACCATGTTCTGAGCTGGCCGGCACAGCGGAGGGAGGAGGAGGGAGTCCCTCCCTCCCCACTGTGCGCGGCTGCCACTGAACACCAATGAGGACCGAGGAGGAGGAGGGGAGGGACTGTGGCCACTGCACTACCAATGAATGTGCCGGCCATATCCCTCAGGGTCCCCCTCCTCCCCCCCCCATCATTGGTGGCAGTTTGCAGTTCCGATCGGAGCCCCAGCAGTGTAATGCTGGGGCTCCGATCGGTTACCATGGCAGCCAGGAGTCACGCTGCTGAAGTCCTGGCTGCCATGGTATGTTAGTGAGCAGAGAGCAGCGCATTATACTCACGTGCGCTGTGGCCGGCGGTCGCTCCTTCTTCTGTCTGTGCGGCAGATAGCTAATGCTTACAGCATTAGCAATGCGCCGCACAGACCTATGAGAAGGAGCGACCGGCGGCCACAGCGCACGTGAGTATAATGCGCTGCTCTCTGCTCACTAACATACCATGGCAGCCAGGATTTCAGCAGCGTGACTCCTGGCTGCCATGGTAACCGATCGGAGCCCCAGCATTACACTGCTGGGGCTCCGATCGGAACTGCAAACTGCCACCAATGATGGGGGGGGGGGGAGGGGGACCCTGTGGCCACTGCCACCAATGATTAATACTGGCGAGGGAGGGAGGGGGGGTTTGCGTTACCAGAGGGGGCAGATCAGAGGTTGGGGAAGGGAGGCAGATCAGAGGCTGGGGAGAAGATCAGAGGCTGGGGAAGGGGGGCAGATCAGAGGCTGGGGAAGGGGGGCAGATCAGAGGCTGGGGAGAAGATCAGAGGCTGGGGAAGGGGGGCAGATCAGAGGCTGGGGAAGGGGGGCAGATCAGAGGCTGGGGAAGGGGGGCAGATCAGAGGCTGGGGAAGGGGGGCAGATCAGAGGCTGGGGAAGGGGGGCAGATCAGAGGCTGGGGAAGGGGGGCAGATCAGAGGCTGGGGAAGGGGGCAGATCAGAGGCTGGGGAAGGGGGCAGATCAGAGGCTGGGGGGGCAGATCAGAGGCTGGGGGGGCAGATCAGAGGCTGGGGGGGCAGATCAGAGGCTGGGGGGGGGAGATCAGAGGCTGGGGGGGGGCAGATCAGAGGCTGCGGGGGGCAGATCAGAGGCTGCCGCCATGGTCAGCTCCCTGCTGTTGTGTGCACTATGCACAGGGCAGCAGGGAGAGTGTAAAGTCCTATTCACCCTAATAGAGCTCTATTAGGGTGAATATGACAAGGGTTCTAGCCCTTAAGGAGGCCAATAGTTAATAAATAAAAAGTAAAAAATAAATAAAATTTAAACACCCCCCCCCCAATATAGAAAACAATATATCGCAATATATATCGCATATCGCACATGCTTAAAATTATATCGCAATATAGATTTTAGGCCATATCGCCCACCCCTAGTCTCCGCAATCATTACATGTATGGCCAGCATTAGGAGTTTCTGCTATTCTCCTTATATTGAGCATACAGGTAATGAGATTTTTTTTTCCGTTCAGCCTCTGAACGGCACAGATTTCTTCATTCGCATCGATCAATGTGGATGAAAAAATCTCTGCCAAAAAAAAAAAGGAGGGGAAAGGCGTCTGCCAGGACATAGGAGCTCCGCCCAACATCCATACCCACTTAGCTCGTATGCCCTGGCAAACCAGATTTCTCCATTCACATCAATCGATGTGGATGAATAAATCATTGCCGGGATTTTTTTTTTTTTTTATATATATACAAAGTGTTTGCCAAAGCATAGGAACGCCGCCTCCTCCTCAGCTCATATGCATCGGCAAACGTATCTGTTACTGCAGAGTAGAAATCTCGTCTTGCAGCGCCGCATACACCGACTTGCGTGTAATCTGACAGCAGCGCAATGCTTCTGTCAGAATGCACATCAGTGCTGCAGCTAATCGATCGGTTGGTCCACCTGGAAGGTAAAAAGACAAAAAAAAAAAAAGAAAAAACCAGGCCGCAACGCAATAATTTTATTAACTTTGCAACAGAACATATAAACTTTAACTTTTTTAACTAAACATTAACCTTTTTGGTTACTGGTGTTTTTTTTTTTTTTTTACCTTTATAGAACAAACCTCTCCTTCCCCATGGGTCAATGTGCAAAGCGCAAATCGCCCAAAGATGTGGCGAAGTGCGTTATGCACTTTGTCCCAGGTGAAAGGAGACGTTTGCAGCAGCTGTGTGAGTGAATGGGCCCTAATAGCCCTGTGTGCCTGTCCTAGTGAGATGATCCCTATGCTAATAGTGTACCTGTGAGTGGTACTTCCGGAAAAACTCTCCAAAGCATAGGGCAGGGTGGTCAGGACAGTCAGGGCAGAAATAGCGGGTGTCACGCCTTATTCCACTCCTGCTACAGACACGACATCTTTTTCGGGGTGACGGTTGGGTTTAGGTACCAGGAACGACATTGGGGAAATGTCGCTTGTGTAGACGGCTAACTACACTGGTGGATGGGGCCACGGAACCTCCTGGGTACAGGAGGTTCTCGATGATCTCTTCCTGAAATTTGAGGAAGGATCCAGTTCTCCCAGCCTTACTGTAGAGAACAAAACTATTATACAGAGCCAATTGAATTAAATATACAGACACCTTCTTATACCAGCGTCTGGTTCTGCGGGAAACTAAATACGGAGACAACATCTGGTCATTGAAGTCTACCCCTCCCATGAGCAAATTATAGTCGTGGACTGAGAGAGGCTTTTCAATGACACGGGTTGCTCGCTCAATTTGTATTGTCGTGTCTGCGTGAATGGAGGAGAGCATGTAAACGTCACGCTTGTCTCTCCATTTCACCGCGAGCAGTTCTTCGTTACACAGTGCGGCCCTCTGCCCCCTTGCAAGACGGGTGGTAACGAGCCGTTGGGGGAAGCCCGCGCGACTAGTTCACGCGGTACCACAGGCGCCAATCCGTTCTAGAAACAAATGCCTAAAGAGGGCCACACTTGTGTAAAAATTGTCCACATAAAGATGGTACCCCTTGCCGAATAAGGGTGACACCAAGTCCCAAACTGTCTTCCCACTGCTCCCCAGGTAGTCAGGGCAACCGACCGGCTCCAGGGTCTGATCTTTTCCCTCATAGATCCGAAATTTGTGGGTATAGCCTGTGGCCCTTTCACAGAGCTTATACAATTTGACCCCATACCGGGCGCGCTTGCTTGGGATGTATTGTTTGAAGCCAAGGCGCCCGGTAAAATGTATCAGGGACTCGTCTACGCAGATGTTTTGCTCTGGGGTATACAAATCTGCAAATTTCTGGTTGAAATGGTCTATGAGGGGCCGAATTTTGTGGAGCCGGTCAAAAGCAGGGTGGCCTCTGGGACGGGAGGCGGTGTTGTCACTAAAGTGCAGGAAACGCAGGATGGCCTCAAAACGTGCCCTGGACATAGCAGCAGAGAACATGGGCATGTGATGAATTGGGTTCGTGGACCAATATGACCGCAATTCATGCTTTTTAGTTAGACCCATGTTGAGGAGGAGGCCCAGAAAAGTTTTAATTTCGGAAACTTGGACTGGTTTCCACCAGAAAGGCTGGGCATAAAAGCTTCCCGGGTTAGCGGTTATAAATTGTGTGGCATACCTGTTTGTTTCGGCCACAACTATGTCTAAGAGCTCCGCAGTCAAGAACAGCTCAAAAAATCCCAGGGCCGAACCGATCTGAGCTGTCTCAACCCGAACTCCAGACTGGGCAGTGAAAGGGAAAACTACAGGTGCGGCTGAAGTTGGGGACTGCCAATCAGGGTTTGCCAGCACCTCAGGGATTCTAGGGGCTCTACGGGCACGTCTTTGCGGTGGCTGCGACGGGGTCACTACTGCCCGTGCCACCGTACCAGCTTCAACTGCCCTTCTGGTGCTCACTACTTCACCAGGTTGTACGGCAGTGCTGGTACTAGGTCCAGGGAGGGCTGGGCTGCTGGTGTATGCCTCACCACGTAATCCGACAGCACCAGCCCCACTCTGATGCTCTTGAAGCGGATCCTGCGCAACCTGTGGTCTAGCGACACGGGGCCGGGTACGCCTGGTGCTATCAGGGACCTCAGCCTCCTCGTCCGAACTTTGGGTCAGAGAGCCACTGCTTTCTACAGGTTCGTATTCTGACCCGCTGGATTCATCAGATGAGGGTTCCCATTCCTCATCCGACTGGGTCAGAAGCCTGTAGGCCTCTTCAGAAGAATACCCCCTGTTTGACATTTTGGGCAACTAAATTTAGGGGTATTCCCTGAGACTACCCAAGAAAAAAAAAGCAAGCCTGTCTTACAAATGGGAGGCTAGCGAAGTACCGGAGGCCGCTGCGGTTGATAAAAAATATCAAAACTGATTTTTTTTATCGCCGCAGTGCATGTAAAGTGATTGTGCAGTGATCAAAAAAAAATATTTTTTTTTTGTCACTGCGGTGGGGCGGGCGTGGGCAAACGCACGTGTGGGCGACCGATCAGGCCTGATCGGGCAAACACTGCGTTTTGGGTGGAGGGCGAACTAAGGTGACACTAATACTATTATAGAGCTGACTGTGATCAGTTCTGATCACTTACAGATACTATAAAAGTACCAATGCTGATTAGCGATACGCTAATCAGCGAATCAGTGACTGTGGTGCGGTGGGCTGGGCGCTAACTGATCCCTAAACTACCTAACCAAGGGGCCTAAACTATACCTAAAACCTAACGGTCAATACCAGTGAAAAAAAAAAGTGACAGTTTACACTGATCACTTTTTTCCTTTCACTAGTGATTGACAAAGGGGTGATCAAAGGGTTAATTGGGGTTCAGGGGGGTGATCTGGGGCTAAGAGTGTAGTGTTGGTGTACTCACTGTGTAGCCTGCTCCTCTGCTGGATCCAACCGACGAAAAGAACCAGCAGAGGAGCAGGCAGCCATATAACAGATCATATTTACAAATATGATCTGTTATCTGGCTCTCTGATTGGATTTTTTGAAAATCATCAGCTTGTCAGCCGCGATCATTGGCTGGCAAGCTGATGACGAAATGGTCCTCTACGAAATGCCGGCCCGAACTGCGCATGTGCGGGCCGCATAGCGCGTCATCTCCCGTCTCGCGAGATGACGCGTATATGCGTCGTTGTGCGCAGCGCTGCCGCCTCCGGACCGCACATCTGCGTTAGGCGGTCCGGAGGCGGTTAAATACCGATTTTAAAATATGTGCCAAATTATTTGCAAACCGCATGAAAAAAGTTATAGAAAAACAAGTCCTTCCAGATCAATCAGGGTTTGTACCTAAACGTCAAGCCCAAACAAATATCTGACGAGCCCTGCTGAATATCCAGATTGTTAGGGAGGGCGCCCACTCCATCCTGTCAATGGACACGGAAAAAGCGTTTGACAGGGTGGAGTGGGCATACCTCTGGAAAATAATTTATGAGATGAATCTGGGAGATAAATTTATTAAGTGGGTACAATTATTGTATAACCACTCTAAAGTGAAGATAAAAGTTAATGGAGTTGCATCAGAACCTGTTACGCTACAAAGAGGTACTAGGCAGGGGTGCCCCCTCTCCCCATTATTATTCGCTATATTTGTTGAACCCCTTGCCTGTAAGGTCAGGGCAGACGACAAAATCAAAGGGTTTGGGGGCAGGGGAGTATTGGATAAAGCATGCTTGTATGCGGATGATGTCTTGTTTTTTTTTGGAAGAGGGGGCATCGATACTGCCTTATTTAATAAAGATAATCAATCAATTCGGACAAATATCTGGTTTTAAGGTAAAATGGACAAAATCGTTGTTGCTTCCAATAGGACATGAAATAGCTCAAAACCCTATAGATATTAAAACATTAAAATCTACGGACTCATTTGAATATCTTCAAATAAGAATAAGAGTGAGTTCGAGGATTCAGAATTATTTGGAACTTAATATCTCCCCGCTTCTGAATAAGGTTAAAAGTAAAATACGTATCTGGCAAAAACTCCCGATAAGACAGGCGGATCGAATCGCCCTCATCAAAATGATTCTCCTACCCCAGATTCTATATGTAATATCATCATGTCCTGTGTGGATAGGGGACCATTTTTTTAATCTATTTGAAAGATTAATGAATGATCTCATATGGGTTAAAAAAAGGGTTAAGATGAAACAAAAATATTTGTGGCTAAATGAAGAAGATGGTGGTCTGTCCGTTTTTTTAAGTTATTACTTTGCCTCTCAGTTGCAGTGGTTAATGACAGATGATCGTGGACTGTATCAATATTTGGTGGGAGAGTTTGTAAATTTTCAATATAATATTTTCAGCTTTCTTAAAGCTGGGATTATCAACATTAAGGGAAGGAACTGTCCAATCAGTCATATGATGCACTTAATATGGGCTAATATAAAAAAAAGTTATTGGGAATAAAGTATTCGTTAGGGTTTACCCCTATTTGGGGAAATATTAATCTCAGGGAAATTCAAAAATTTGAAGACTATGGGCCAGATTTATCATTACTCTGACAGCTCACTCCACTTTCACATATGGCTAAAGTCAGTTTTAGCCAAGTCAGTTTTATGATCGGCCCTTTAAGACTGTAATAAATGTGGTTTGACGGTTGCAGTTTATCCGTCAGTAAGCAGCTTTACAAATGTTGCACGTCTTTATGAAAAAGTCGCATAAGATATACATGGTCCTCACTGGAGTGAAATTGTGCATTTTTTTGCGACTTTTTAAATAGTTGCAATAGTAAATCTGTCTAGAGATTAATTTACATAAGAAAACACGCCCACTTTTAGAAAACTGGCGAGCATAATGCAGAGCCAATAAAAGTCGCAAATTTTTGCGCAGTTTAAGCAATTGCGCAAAAATTTGCAACTTTTTCACTCCATTATTCTGACTTGAGCTAATGATAAATCTGGCCCTATGTATTTTGGGAAAAAAGGGGTATTAAGTTTGTCTCACAGATTATGGTTGAAGGGAAGTTCAAAACATTAGAGGAATTCGGGTTAAGTATGGAGTTAGATTTTCTCACGCGGTTTAGATATTTCCAGTTGAAACATGCAGGAATTTACAGAATTTTGTTATAATAGTAATGTTACTAAAGTATCAATAGCACAGATATAAGAAAATAAAGAGGGGTTTGGGAAGTGTGATTAAATTTAAGAGCGAAAGTAAATGGGCACAAGAAATTGATTCGGACACTATATAGATTGGAGATCCATTTATAAAAGTATGAAAAGGGTAACTATACCTAGTAATTTCCGATTGATACAGTTTTTCATCCTTCATCGAACATATACAACACCACTGGTACTGAGTAGGATGTATAAAACAAAGGATTCTAGATGTTGGAAATGTAATTTGGAAAATGCTGATTTCACCCACCTAATTTGATATTGCCCTCTTATACAGTTCTATTGGACTCAAGTATTTAAAGAACTTACTAGAGAAACTGGCAGAACTTTGCCATTAGAGATTGCTATAGCTGTGTTGGGATATATCCCTGTAACAGGTTGGGATAAAAAGAGTGTTGTGAAATGGGAAAAAGGATTATAGCTAGGGAGTGGGGTGCGGATAGACCACCAAATATTGTAGAATGGAAGAACCTTTTTGAGAGAGTTCAAAGATATGAGTATTATTGTAAGGGAAAAAGAAAAAAATAAGAATGAAGGTCCCTGATATTTGGACCTTAAACTTGGTGACTGGCGAAGATACTTGTGTGAATGACCCCCGGAGAAGAGCTAACCCCCCACAACTGTTTGAAGGTTTTCTAAAAGCTGTTACCTCAAGGAAAATAAGCAAATAACGCCATATCAGCATGGCTTCATGAGGGATCAGTCATGTCAAACTATTTTAATCAGTTTCTATGAGGATGTAAGTTCTAGACTTGACAGCGGCAAATCAATGGATGTCGTATATCTGGACTTCTCCAAAGCATTTGACACTGTACCGCATAAAAGGTTAGTATATAAAATGAGAATGCTTGGACTGGGAGAAAATGTCTGTATGGCCTCATGCACACGACAGTATTTTTTCACGGTCCGCAAAAACGGGGTCCGTAGGTCCGTGATCCGTGACCGTTTTTTCGTCCGTGGGTCTTCCTTGATTTTTGGAGGATCCACGGACATGAAAAAAAAGTTTTTCGCCGTGCGGAGCCAAACGGATCCGTCCTGAATTACAATGCAAGTCAATGAGGACGGATCCGTTTGACGTTGACACAATATGGTGCCATTTCAAACGGATCCGTCCCCATTGACTTTCAATGTAAAGTCTGGAGTTCTTTTATACCATCGGATTGGAGTTTTCTCCAATCCGATGGTATATTTTAACTTGAAGCGTCCCCATCACCATGGGAACGCCTCTATGTTAAAATATACTGTCGGATATGAGCTACATTGTGAAACTCAGATCCGACAGTATATTCTAACACAGAGGCGTTCCCATGGTGATGGGGACGCTTCAGGTTAGAATATACTGAAAAACTGTGTACATGACTGCCCCCTGCTGCCTGGCAGGTGCTGCCAGGCAGCAGGGGGCAGACCCCCCCTGTTTTTAACTCATTGGTGGCCAGTGAAAGGTCTGTGCGGCGCATTGCCTATAGCACAGACCTGTCACTTACCAGTAGGAGGAGCTCCCGGCCAGTCACAGACATCGCTGCTCGCAGGTAAGGCTACTTTCACACTAGCGTTCGGGCGGATCCGTTCTGAACGGATCCGCCCATAATAATGCAGACGGAGGCTCCGTTCAGAACGGATCCGTCTGCATTATATTAGCTAAAAAAAGCTAAGTGTGAAAATAGCCTGGGACGGATCCGTCCAGACTTTCAATGTAAAGTCAATGGGGGACGGATCCGCTTGAAGATTGAGCCACATTGTGGCATCTTCAAACGGATCCGTCCCCATTGACTTACATTGTAAGTCTGGACGGATCCGCACGCCTCCGCACGGCCAGGCGGACACCCGAACGCTGCAAGCAGCGTTCAGCTGTCCGCCTGTCCGTGCGGAGGCGAGCGGAGCGGAGGCTGAACGCCGCCAGACTGATGCAGTCTGAGCGGATCCGCCTCCATTCAGACTGCATCAGGGCTGGACGGCTGCGTTCGGGTCCGCTCGTGAGCTCCTTCAAACGGAGCTCACGAACGGAAACCCGAACGCTAGTGTGAAAGCAGCCTAAGTATGAAGCTTCTACAAATTGCTAAGTAACCATGGCAACCGGGACTGCAGTAGCGTCCTGGTTGCCATGGTTACCGATCGGAGCCCCAGCGATTACACTGGGACTCCGATCGGTACTCTCCACTGCCACCAATGATAGGGGGGGCGATTTTAATTAGGAGGGGGAGGGAGGGCCCACTGGCCACCAACGAGTTATCTACAGCGGAGGGAGGGGGGGCCCACTAGACACCAATGAGTTAACGACAGGGGAGGGAGGGGGGGGGCCCTCTGGACACCAATGAGTTAACTACAGGGGAGGGAGGGGGGCCCACTGGACACCAATGAGTTAACTACAGGGGAGGGAGGGGGGGCCCACTGGACACCAATGAGTTAACTACAGGGGAGGGAGGGGGGGCCCACTGGACACCAATGAGATAATTACAAGGGAGGGAGGGGGGGGCGGCCACACTGGCCATCAATGAGTTTGCCACCTGCCAGGCAGCAGGGGGCAGTCAAGTACACAGTTTTTCAGTATATTCTATATCTGCAGACGGATCTTCGGATCCGTCTGTATGAAAGTAACCTACGGCCACGGATCACGGACACGGATGCCAATCTTGTGTGGATCCGTGTTCTTTCACGGACCCATTGACTTGAATGGGTCCGTGAACCGTTGTCCGTCAAAAAAATAGGACAGGTCATATTTTTTTGACGGACAGGAAACACGGATCACGGTCTCGGCTGCAAAACGGTGCATTTTCCGATTTTTCCACGGACCCATTGAAAGTCAATGGGTCCGCGAAAAAAAAAGGAAAACGGCACAACAGCCACGGATGCACACAACGGTCGTGTGCATGAGGCCTTAGTGGGTAACTGGCTCAGTAATAGAAAACAGAGGGTGGTTATTAACGGATGGATCTAGATAGATTGAAGGCTTGGGCAGATAAGTGGCAGATGAGGTTTAACACTGAAAAATGTAAGGTTATGCACATGGGAAGGAATAATACCAGTCACCCGTACATACTAAATGGTAAAACACTAGGTAACACTGACATGGAAAATGACCTGGGAATTTTAGTGAACAGCAAACTAAGCTGCAGAAACCAGAGTCAGGCAACTGCTACCAAGGCCAATAAGATAATGGGTTGCATCAAAATGGGCATAGATGCCCGTGATGAGAACATAGTCCTACCACTTTACAAATCACTAGTCAGACCCCACATGGAGTACTGTGTACAATTCTGGGCTCATGTGAACAAGGCAGACATAGCAGAGCTGGAGAGGGTACAGAGGAGGGCAACTAAAGTAATAATTGGAATGGGGGGGACTACAGTACCCTGAAAGAATATCAACATTACGGTATTCACTTTAGAAAAAAGACGACTGAGGGGAGATCTAATTACTATGTATAAATATATCAGGGGACAGTACAGAGATCTATCCCATCATCTATTTATCCCCAGGCAGGGCCGCCATCAGGGGGATACAGCCGATACCCCAGTAAGGGGCCCGGATCCTGGGGGGGGGGGGGGGGGGGCCAGCCAGTTCCAATAAAAAATAATAATAAAACTTATTTTTTTTTTCCCCCTCCCATTTGTCAGTGACTTGAGTTGAACTTTATAGCATCGCTAGAGGGGGGCAATTAATTATTCCTTGCTAGTGATGTCCGGTTCATGAACGAATCGTTCATTTGAATTGATTCAGTTCACTGAACCCGGAGGAGTCGATTCCTCTGACTGAGCTGATCCGTGTGAAACAGCTGAGTCTGACCTAGCACACAATAGCAGAGACGCTGGCAGCAGGGAGGGGAGGGGCTCGGGAGGAGTGTAATCTGATCCTAGAGTGGAAGCTGCTTCTGCCAGCCCCTCCCCTCCCCGCCCACCAACCAATCAGAGCTGAGGCAAGGCAAGCACTAGCAGCTCTGCGTCTGAGTCATACACTGTACAGGGAGGAGTGTAATCTGATCCTAGAGTGGAAGCTGCTTCTGCCAGCCCCTCCCCTCCCCGCCCACCAACCAATCAGAGCTGAGGCAAGGCAAGCACTAGCAGCTCTGCGTCTGAGTCACACACTGTACAGGGAGGAGTGTAATCTGATCCTAGAGTGGAAGCTGCTTCTGCCAGCCCCTCCCCTCCCCGCCTACCAACCAATCAGAGCTGAGGCAAGACAAGCACTAGCAGCTCTGAGTCACTGACACAAGTGCAGGGAGTCTAAGAAAGAATGGAATGAGTCACAGGTTAAAATAATCTAAAGATCCGACTTAGTTTGAGACTACACTGAGGCTGATGCTTTTGTTGCAGCAGTGATGAGGTTAAGGGACAGGAGCAGAGAGATAAGAGAAGTGACAGATGACTGTGAAGACTACGCGATCTGTTGCTCAGAAGCCATGAGATTGTAAGGCTACTTTCACACTAGCGGCAGGACGGATCCGACAGGCTGTTCACCCTGTCGGATCCCTCCTGCCGTTATTTCGCCGGACCGCTGCTCCGTCCCCATTGACTATAATGGGGACGGGGGTGGAGCTCCGGCACAGCACGGCAGTGCATGGCGAAAGGTCCAACAGTGTGTCCAACTTTTTAGCCCGGTGGCCTCTCACCGCAAACTGCCGTGCTGTGCCGGAGCTCCGCCCCCATCCCCATTATAGTCAAAGGGGACGGAGCTGCGGCAGGACGGAATCCGACAGGGTGACAATCTCTCTTCAGGTTTATTAGAAAATCGTACACAGATTGCACACTAGTTATTTTCCTGAGTGATGTCTGTGGGGACTATTTTATTATCAGCCAGTGTTACTGTTATCACCTTAGCACATACAGTTTTCCCTGTGCGTTCCCTTGGCTGTCCTGCTGTCAGACTGCTGTCACTGTGGGTGACAATGCATTGCATGCACAGCACACGGCTCCTGAGTCCTCCTGTCCGCTTCCCTTCATTCCTGACTCACTCAGTCAGAGCTGAGACAATGTACCAAGAGCCGACTCAGCGAGTCAGCAAGTGAATCGAAGCATCCGCACATGCGCACCACCTAAGCTCTTCAGTCAGTAGACTCAGCAAGTGAGCCGAAGATCCGATTCATGAATCGGTTCATTTGAATGAGCTGATTCAAATGAACCGATTCATCTGAAAGATCCGAACTTCCTATCTCTATTCCTTTCACGACCCCGCCCCCCCCCCCCCCCGCTCCGCTGATTCCCGTATTATATCTGGTATACCGGCTCCGGCTGCAGTCCCCTTTAAAAGGCTCTGAGCCGCTGCGCAGAGGAATATAGCTGCGCAGCGGCAGGTGATGTCAGACGCTGTCTGCTGCCACCTCATGCAGTGACGCCGCCTTCAGATTAGCGCGCCGCAGCCTGCCTGCCACTGCCAGACACAGTCAATTCTAGTTTGCAGGCTTGCAGCCAGGCGCGGCGGCGGGAACTTCTGTTCTGGCCTCTAGGAGTGGGACTGGAATCGAATCTCGAAAGAATTGTGGTGGAAGCCTGCCCAGCTGCCCAGCTGCCCTAGTGCCCTCGCCCCACTTAGCCAGCCCAGGAAGGAGTCAGTGCCGGCTTCATGCTCCACTCCATCACATGTTGGACCAGACGGACTCCAACGATTCATTAAGGTCCATTAGGTTACTTGTTTCCATAAATAATGTTATCATTTTACTGTTGATGGTGGCATACAGTATTTTTTCAAAGCAGAACACACAGCTAAATAGCCGGGGCTGGGTGGGCTGGCAAGGGAGGGGTTAATAACAATAAGTGATGGAGGATCCTGGCCCTGTGGGATAATCCAGAGAACAGCTTTGCATTTTACCCCCGAGCAAAGACCACACAACATAGAGCTGCCTGGCCAAGTAGACAACATAAGGATCAATATGAAAATAAATAATTTGGAGCCTTTGAAATAGCTCAGCTCAGTAAGGCGACTGTCACACCTGCATTTAGGTGCGGAGACGGATCCGCGCCTATAATGCAAACGTTGGTGTCCGTATCCATCTGCAAAACTCACAAAAAAAAAGGGCTAAGTCTATGTGTAGGTCAAACGGATCCGTCATAACTTTACATTGACATTCAATGGGGGACGGATCCGTTTGCAATTGCACCATATTTGTGTCAATGTAAACGGATCCTTCCCCATTGACTTACATTGTAAGTCAGGACGGATCCGTTTGGCTCCGCACCGCCAGGCGGACACCAAAACGCTGCAAGCAGCCCCCAGAGCGGAATGGGGGTGGAACGGAGCCAAACGGATGCATTCTGAACAGATCCTTATCCATTCTGAATGCATTGGGGCAAAACTGATCTGTTTGGGGCCGCTTGTGAGATCCCTGAAACAGATCTCACAGGCGGACCCAGAAACGGCAGTGTGACAGTCGCCTGTGCCGCATACTGAGCTGAGCTATTTCAAAGGCTCCAAATTATTTATTTTCATATTGATCCTTATGTTGTCTCTTTGGCCAGGCAGCTCTATGTTGTGTGGTCTTTGCTCAGGGGTAAAATGCAAAGCTGTTTTCTGGATTATCCCACAGGGCCAGGATCCTCTATCACTTATTGTTATTAACCCCTCCCTTGCCAGCCCACCCAGCCCTATTTAGCTTTGTGTTCTGCTTTGAAAAAAAATGTTTAGGCCATGAAGGGGTTAATTAAGTGTTGGAGGGGGTGGGGGGTGTTATTGTGCATATTGTGTTTGGGATCCATTTAACAAGTTTGACCAGTTGGGTTTGAGAGTGGTTGAGTGTTCTCCACAGATCCCCCATAAAAGTGTCATCCACAGATCCCCCATAACAGTGTGTCATCCACAGATCCCCCATAACAGTGCGTCACCCACAGATTCCCCCATAACAGTGTGTCACCCACAGATTCCCCCATAACAATGTGTCATCCACAGATCTCCCATAACAGTGCGTCATCCACAGATCCCCCATAACAGTGTGTCATCCACAGATCCCCCATAACAGTGTGTCACCCACAGATTCCCCCATAACAGTGTCACCCACAGATTCCCCCATAACAGTATGTCATCCACAGATCTCCCATAACAGTGCATCATCCACAGATCCCTCATAACAGTGTGTCATCCACAGATCCCCCATAACAGTGTGTCACCCACAGATTCCCCCATAACAGTGTGTCATCCACAGATCCCCCATAACAGTGTGTCACCCACAGATTCCCCCATAACAGTGTGTCATCCACAGATCCCCCATAACAGTGTGTCATCTACAGAACCCCCATAAAAGTGTGTCATCCACAGATTCCCCATAACAGTGTGTCATGCACAGATTCCCCATAACAGTGCGTCATCCACAGATCCCCCCTATATCAGTAAGTCATCCACAGATCCCCCATAAAAGTGTGTCATCCACAGATCCCCCATAAAAGTGTGTCATCCACAGATCCCCCATAAAAGTGTGTCATCCACAGATCCCCCATAACAGTGTGTCATCCACAGATCCCCCATAACAGTGTGTCATCCACATATTCCCCCCCATAACAGTAAGTCCTCCACAGATTCCCCCCATAACAGTACGTCATCCACAGATCCCCCCCCCATAACACTGTAGCAGTAAACCTTGTGCTTTTAAGGTGTTTTTTCTTAAATGTGCCAGGGGAAGATTGCTAGGGCAGATAAGAACAGGTAGTGTAGTTAGTGTTAGTGTAGGGTCCTGCTTAAAAGAGTCTACCTTGTCGTGGTAGCAGGCTTCATATTATTTGGTCAAAAATGAATTCCTTACTGAAATCGCTGATTATCACTTTTTACTGTCTTTGTAGTTGTAAAAAAATAATGAAATTGGGGGTAGGTCCTTGGGGGTGGAGGGGAGGTGGAGTCAGGACGGATTCTAAAGGGGTGGGGTAAGAGGGGGGGCCCAGGCCTTGAGCTGTGTAAGGGGCCCCAAAATTTCTGATGACAGCCCTGTCCCCAGGACTGTAACTGTGACGAGATGACATCCTCTGCAGCTGGAGGAAAGAAGGTTTGTACACAAACATAGAAGAGGATTCTTTATGGTAAGAGCAGTGAGACTATGGAACTCTCTGCCTGAGGAGGTGGTGATGGTGAGTTCACTAAAATAGTTCAAGAGGGGCCTGGATGTATTTGTGGAGTGTAATAATATTACAGGCTATAGCTACTAGTGAGGGGTCGTTGATACAGGGAGTTATTCTGATTGCCTGATTGGAGTCGGGAAGGAATTTTTTTACCCTTAAGTGCGGAAAATTGGCTTCTACCTAACAGGGATTTTTTCGCCTTTCTCTGGATCAACTTGCAGGATAACAGGCCGAACTGAATGGACAAATGTCTTATTTTGGCCTTATATACTATGTTACTAAGTTACTATGTCATAAACACTTATTTAAGCCACATGTTTATCAGTAAGATAAGAACTGAGCTATAATGAGTGTTTATAAATGTCAGAGAGCAGAGATAATTGAGCCTGTCAGATTAGCTGGCTAACTGAAGACAGAGAGAGAATTCAGATCCCTCTATTAGAGCATCTCAGCCCTGTACTTAAAAAAAGGGTTTTATTTGTAATAAAGACCACTTTAAAAAAGTTTTTTTGAGTACAATGCCACAATAAAAATAAATAAAATAATTGCCCTCAAAGGTACATAGCCGTTAAACCTTGAAGAAGCATAATTACCCCACTAGAAGTTTCTGAGGATAGCTGTCTGGATAGAGGGTGCACTATGTCATTATCATTTCACTGCATTTCCATTCAATATCCCCAAAGTTGTATCTGCTGTAGTAACAGTCCTTAGATAAGAAGGGACTTTGATAATCCCTTTTTCAGACAACTGCGTCTGCATCATAACTGCGTCTTTAGCGCTCTTAAAAAATCTGCTGCAAAGAAAGGACAGAATCCAAAGAGGAAAGCAGTTCATGAAAATCTCAGGTCGTCCCTATAAAGACTTTCTTGAGAAAGAGATATTTTTGGGTCTACTGACATCTGCCTGAGAAGCTGCAGGGAGCAGCTTCTGAGGCAGATGTCAGCAGACCCAAAAATGTCCCAGGGAGGGCCTTGTGGCACCTCAGAGCTCTACAGTTAGAGAGATTCTGGAAGCTTTAAACAGAGATATCAGGCCTGGATGTCAAGCACTCTCAATGCAGACAGACTGCTCTCTCCTCTTATTCTGTTTGGGAAGCACATCTAGACCTGACTGTCACAGGTTCTTGGGGTCAATCAGAGATTTTAATCTCATCAAACCAAATGGAGTTAAGAGCCATCTTCTTTGCCACTTCGCCCACCTTCTGATGGGGAAAGCAGTCAAAGTGGGGTCAGACAATGTGACCGTAGCATATTACCTATACAAACAGGTTGGAACTTGACCTATATTCCTCCGTTGGGAAGTAAAAAGGTTTCTGAGCTGGGCAGAGAAGAATGTAACTCATCTATTAACTGTTGACATACGAGGAATGGCAAACTTAGCACATTTTGTGCCCTTTGCAAGGAGGACGGCCTTCTGCCGTGGATGCCCTGTCAGCTCGATGGAGGTTCAGACTGGCTTACATATTTGTTATACTGGTGGTCCATGTCTGCTGTTGCCCTTCTCTCCCTGTCAGTCACACTCACAGACACCACACTAATCAACCAGTCCATTCTGTCATTTTCTGGTCCCACTCCTCTGTCAGCAGTGCCTCTGGATACTGGCACAGGGAATTGTTCTGGCAGGCTGCAGCCTGCTTGTGTTCTGTCCCTAGGGCGTGCCCACTTGCTCTCAGCTTCTAAAAGGCTCAGCATGTGCATCCAAATGTGTGCTGATTATTCCAGTAAGCACTCTGCTTGTTTTGTGTGTAGGTCTCTTGGCCTCTTCCCTTGGGTCTATATACTTGCTCTCAGCTTCTTAAAGGGCCAGTGGATGTCCAAATGTGTCTCCAATCAATGATTGGGTATCTCTGGGTATTTCAGGTGCCCTACCCTGTTGGAAGGTTCCTACGTTTTAGGTTTCTAGTGTTTAGTTTACCAGAGAAAGTACTATATCCTGTCTTACTACCTACTCTGACTCCACGCTGCCTGTCGTGACCATTGCTTCGTTTCTTGTATTGCTCATTAGTCACCTGCCCCAACTTTAGATCTGTATTTTGGTTATGCTAGTACTCTGCCTGCCCTGACTTTGGCCCATATTCAGAGTACACTTATTTCCTAACTCCTCAGTGCTGCACACAGGTATTTATGACTCCTGGGGGTCAGTCGCCAACCACACCGGGAATGTATCAGGAGGTAGTGGCTTGGTGGCTCCTCCTCAGCAAAGACCAGATCCCTGTACAGGGGTTAAAGGGTGAATACCAGTGGACTGCCAGGATAATGCCCAAACATTAGCCCACATTCAGATTGGTGGGTTGGTACAGTGGGTCCACACCTACTTTCGTAACAATATTCCTTTCAGCTTCCATGATACCAAGGCTACTGCTGAAGATCATACAGGAACACGTTTCAATCATAGCTGTCATTCCATTTTGGCCATAAAGGTTCTGTTATTCCCAACTAATGCAGATAAGTAAAGGTCCTTATTGGAGTATTTTCCCCCTGTAGAATCCAATGTCTCAGGGCACACAGCTCTGCCACAACCGAAAGATGCTCAGACTGACAGCCTGGAGAAGGACTGTACCTTACTAAAATTAAAAAATCTGTCTGACTTGACTAAAATCTCTTTAGAAGTGAGGCTGCCAACAAATCCTACCTCAAAGTTAAAATAACCTTTGAAGCTTGGTGCAGATCTAAAGAAACCAATTCCAACTCTCCTTCTGTGGGAAGGATCCTGAGGTCAACAAAAGTTTTAGCCCTATTTCAATCAAGGTCCAGATTGCTGTTATTTCAGCATTCCTGGGTATATTTCTATTATGAGACCAAGCTGTGAAAATGTTTGTTAAGGACATCTCTAGGCTAAGGCCTAAATCTATTATACCCCTGGCTAAGTGGGACCTATCCATGGCATAAGGCTTTGTACCTTTCCATTTGAGCCTCTAGAAGTGGCAGGGTTTAATAGAAAGATTACAATGCCAGGTCTAGTAGCTTTCACAAAGCCCCAGGCTTCATGACAACTGATCATAACCCCATGATTTTGCCATGGGGGAACACTGTAGGACAGAGGGAGCCCCCATCTATCTAACTGCTCAGATGCCATAATCGCTATTAACTGTTTCATCTGAGAAGTAAAATGACTATCGCTGATCTCAGTCACTGCAAGAACTCACCCTATATGGAGCAGGCTTAAAACCATAGACTCTAGTACCAAAAAAGGTTTCTCCTTTCAATAATGTTATAACACTTGTTTCTACATAAAGCAGGCATAGACATGGGATTTGAAGTTACCAAAAGATGAATGACTGATTAGTAATTGTAATTCTGGTGAAAATTGTCAAAATTAAAACTTTCAGATTATATTTTCCTCTAGCCAATAGCTAGTGTAGGTCATCACTTAGGTCAGGATGTATATTTAAAGAGACCTATCACAGTCAAAGTCTTTTTTTTTTTTTTTCATTACTACAGTGTGCACTGTATACAAATAGCATACCTGAAGTAATGAGGATGGTGTAGCAGCACTGCAAAGTCAGTGAGTCACTTCAAGTAAATTCTGATGTATATCGATTCTGATTATTCTCAGGTGTTTAACTCAGTCATATTGCTAGGGATGTATAAAATCAAGCACCTAGCAATCCAGTCTGCCTTTACAAACATTTGTGAAAGAATAAGTCAGTCTAAAGAGCTTGCTGAATTTGAGCATGGTACTGTAATAGGATGCCACCATTGTAGCAGGTCAGTTTGTGAAATCTCTTCGCTCCTAGATATCAAATGATCTGTTAGTGGTATTATTGTAAAGTGGAAGCGTTAAAGAACCACAGCAACTCAGCCTCCAAGTGGCAGACCATGTGCTGAGGCGCGCAGGAAATAAAAGTCAGACTCATTAACTTCAGAGTTCCAAATACTGTGTGCCAGAAGCCTCATGGCATGTTTCCATGGCCAATCAGATAGAATGCATTCAGAAAGTCTTCAGACACTTTCACTTTTTTCACATTTTGTTACATTGCATTCTTGTGGTAGAATCAAATATATTTTTCCCTCATCAATATGCAAACATTTTTGACATTTTTGCTAATTTATTAAAAAGAAAAACAAAAATTTTGCATGGACATAAGTAACCAGACCCTTTGCTATGACACTTGAAATTTAGCTCTGGGGACCACCTAGCTGACAGTCTATAGCCCAAAAACCAAGCCATGAGTAGAAAATAACTGCCTGTAGAGCTCACAGACAGGATTGTATGGAGGCAAAGATCTGGAGAAGGGCACAAAAAAATATCTGCTAAGAGTTTCCAAGAGCACAGTTACCTCCATAATTATTATTTTTTGTTTAGTTTTTTTGGTTTATTGACAAGGAAACATACAAAATTATTTTCTCTACAGTTTAATCTTCAACATTATTAAATTTCTCATTTTTACCCCAAAACTCCACCCCACCCCTTCCTTGCGATGCATCTCCTATCCCCTTCAGTAAACCAAGACTGAAAAAGGGATAACAGTGGGGTGAAAGCATGAAGACTTAAGACTTCCAAATCCCCCATACCATATAAGATTCTTTCATATTTCTTAATCTTATTAACCAAATTTAACCATATATACACACTAGGAGCATTTAGTGAAAACCAACCTCGCATGATTAAAAGTCTTGCCTAGAAGAGTGTTTTAAATCAAAAGGAGTCTTTTATAGTTAGCACAAATAATTTTGGAAAAATCACCCAGGATCCAACATTCCACCGTATATGGAATCACTATTTTCAGTTTTTGGGTAATAAGTTTAGCTATTGCCTCCCCATGATGGACCCCCAGTACTCAGGAAGATTATGTCTGCCTCTAATTTTCCTTGCTCAGAAGATATTTCAAACCACTGGTCTTTAGCTCCCAGTTTTCCCCAGTCACTGGTCGAGACTCAGGGTAGGTAAAATAAAGTCTGCTTTATTGAGCAACTGCACAAACTTATATACAGAAAGTGATCAGATGAAACTCTAATCCCCCTTTCCCTCCCCACCACAGGGGCCCACCTGCTAAAATAGCTCCAGACAGTCCTAGCAGGAGCCTGGCCAAAATGTCATTGTCCTGAGCTCTTTCAGAGTACAATGGGAGATAATGAAGGGGGGGTGCTGACTGTTTTTGATAACAAATTACACAGTATAACAGAATTACACATATCCAATACCAATACACATTTAACTCAAACTGATAGCCATGTCATCACATAGCTCCCCCAAGTTAAAGGATGGCAGACCCGGTGAAACCCTCTATGGGTCCAATTGGGGATGTCCGTGTTAGTCACCCTTTCAGTTCTGTTTGGCGAGATAGTCCATCAGCATTCGCATTGTGTTTTCCAGGCTGGTCTTAGATTGTGAAAGTGAATGGCTGTAGGGAAAGGCTCCACTGCAACAGCTGTCCATGTGCCCCGGACACCCGGTTCAACCAAAGAAGGGGGATCTCCAAAATCCTAGGTCCGTAGTCGCTAGGGAGGAGGCTGACCCTCGGGCTTCTCCAGCAGCCCCAATGATGGTTCAGTCCGTCACACTCCCAATATTCTGTTAGTTGTGTACAAAACCAAAACATGTGTAAATAGTCCGCCCCAAATGAATCGCACCGTGGACAATTGGACGTATTTCTCAACCCACATTTATTGAGCCATACTGGGGTGACATATACTCTATGTATAATATTCAATTTAACCAAATGTGATAAAAATTATGTGTATTTATGGTTAACTAACATGCACTTCTAACATTCGGAGCCGCATTAAAAACAAACTATTTTAATATAAATATAAACTTGTATCCAAAGAGAAACTATAAACTAAAAACTGGAAATATGAATACCATCAATAAATCACTCCTAATAATTCATCAAAATGGCATCACTGCCAATAGCATTCGCAAGTAGCAAATCTCTCATGCTTTGATTTTGAAGTTTGAATGAACATTGAATTTAAATGAGAGGTGCAATTATTAGATAAAAGACTCAGGACACTTTATCAGTTTATGGGCACGCTTTATAACTAATCAGCAGCACACAGTCAAGGACACTATATGAAATATATAAGGGTACTTTCACACTAGCGTTTTTCTTTTCCGGCGCTGAGTTCCGTCCTAGGGGCTCAAATCCGGAAAAGAACTGATCAGTTTTATCCCCATGCATTCTGAATGGAGAGTCAGTCCTTCAGGATGCATCAGGATGTCTTCAGTTCAGTCTTTTTGACTGATCAGGCTTTTCAGAAAAACGTAGCATGCAGTATTTTTACCTCCGGCCAAAAAGCCTGAACACTTTGACTGAACGCCTGATCCGGCTTTTTTCCCATTGACTTGCATTAACGCCGGATCCGGCCCCGTGTGTTCAGTCAAAACGGATCCGGCTTTTGCATGTTAAACCCGAAAAATGTTAAAAAAAAAGTTAAAGTCCATAAATGGCGGATCCGTTTTTTCCAATGCATTTTTCCATTGTGATCGAAAGCCTGATCAGGATTCAAATGTAATCTGTTTTCACACGTTTTTCCGGATCCGGCGGGCAGTTCCAGTGTCGGAATTGAACGCCGGATTAAAACAACGCTAGTGTGAAAGTAGCCTAAAATTGTTCACTATATGGAATCATATAAAAAAGATACAATTGATTTATAAATCATGGATTACTAAAGATGAATCGCAACCACTTATCAAGTTACTTTTTATAATTTATTTATGTATCACTAACACTATTTCTTCATATTTATTCATATATTTTTATAATTTATTATATTTTTTTCTGGAACATTTTGAGATTTTTTGGGTTTTTGACAAATAACAATAGACTATTAATGAACTTTTACTTCAGATAAAATTATGGGACAATAGAAACAAATATCAATTAGGGAATTGAATCGTCATTTATAGCCTATATTTTATTCTTTATCTTTATTTTAAGAATTTTATATGAAATGATGTCAGCATGTGTCAGGGAACCAGAGGGGCCGTTTCGCATCAGGTTCGTGGGCGGCGGGCGCAGATAGCTCCTCCTCTTCCTCCTGACAGGACACCTGACGTCCATGTGGCCAGTGCGCCTGTGCGAGTCGGACGCCGGGTGCGCGGTACACAAGCCGCGTGCGTGGGGATACGAGCGTAGTGCACATGCTCCATTCCAGACCACAGGTGCTATTCAGGCTGGGGGAGGGCTTCAGCCTCCGTCACCGCCCTCAGCCTTATGATTGGCTTCTGACTAAGGAAGCCTCCTGGTTGCCCGGCAACCAGGGGGGCGGTCCTGGGTTCACGGTGTACTTAAAGCCAGTCAGAGCCTTGACTCATTGCTGAGTTATTCAACCTTATAGTGGACACCCAGCTCCCTCCTGTGAACCTGTTGTTTAATCTGACTTCCCAGTTACCGACTCCTTGCCTGTTTCCTCGATTACGATTTCTGCTGCCCGCCACGACCCGGAACTGGAACCGACTACCCAATTGGATTGACCTTTTTTGTACGACGCTAATTTTTGGGATTATTTCGTCCCTGCCAAAGGATTCCATACCTGATCCACTATTCCAGTCCTGACATAATAACTCAGCCTAACCATGGAATCCTCAGGACCTGCAGACGGTGCCCCTTCTTTGTCCGAACAACTGACGATGATGGCGCAAGCCCTTTAGGACATGAAGGCCAGCCATGCACACGAATTAGGGAGCATGCGTGCCCAGGAGCTGCGCCAGGCCCAGTTCACTGCACTACCACCCTCCCGCTCCACGCACCTCACTAGAAGTGGTGAACAGTGAACCAGCAATAGACCTACCAGAACACTTTTTTGGAGACAGGAAGAAATGCTGTTCATTTATTATTTCCTGCGAGCTACTGTTCTCCTTGAAACCCCACACTTACTCCTCGGACTATGTCAAAGTACGGACAGCTATCTCCCTGCTCACGGGACCCCCACAGACCTGGGCCCATCAGCTCCTGCAAACTGATAGCCCAGTTTGCAGGACGACCCACTGCGTGCTTCCACCTCTAGGGACACTCTCCTTTCCCTGCGACAAGGAAGGCGTCCAGTGGAGGACTACATTACGGAGTTCCGGGAGATCACACCAGATACCGGACTTAATGAAGTGTCCCTTGTCGACCAGTTCCGGATCGGACTGTCGGACCAATTAATAGACGAACTCGCCCGTATCGGGGTCCCAGAGGTCCTGGAAGGGCTGATGAGCACGGTTACCCAACTGGACTGCCGTTTCCGGGAACGAAGGACGGAGAGACAGCACGCTTTGCCTCCTCCTGCACGGCGATCCAATCCTCTTCCCGTTTCAGTCCTTGGGCAATCCTCCACAGTGGGAGACCTCACCCCGGATGAACCAATGCAGGTCGGAGTAGTCAGGGGTCCACTCTCAGCAGTTGAGAGGTCCAGAAGGCGGACTCTTAATCTCTGCCTCTACTGTGCCAAATCCGGGCATATGTTGAGAGACTGTCCTGTCAAACCACCTTCAGGTAGGACTGTCAGTTCCGCTGTGTTCTTGAACATACCTGTATACCACGGTTCTTCACATCTAACTCTATGTGTTTCTCTGCAGCTGAACAGAACTGGCCATGAACTCACGGCCTTAATCGATTCGGGTGCAAGCAGCTGTTTTTTTTATTCCAAACTTGCCACGCAGCTAGGAATATCCTTGCGCCCCAAGGAACACCCATCCCGACTCCACATGGTGGGCGGCAGTACATTAAAAACCGGACCTGTCTCTTTGGAATCACACCCTCTTACCCTTTCCATTGGTCGCCACCACCATGAAGAGATCGTGTGGGACATCGTACCCTCTCCTTTATTTCCTGTTATCTTGGGCATCCCATAGCTTAGAAAGCACAACCCCCAAATAGACTGGGCCCTGGGACGTGTCACATTTCAGTCCTCTTATTGCATCTCCCACTGCATCTCCTCCATTCCTGGCTCTCTGCTGGTTCTGGCCTCATCTCCTCGGGTATTACCTGCTAAATACGAAGAATATGCGGATGTCTTTGAGAAAGCAGGGGCAGACACCTTACCTCCCCACAGACTTTATGACTGCCCCATTGATCTACTCCCCGGGGCCCCGCTGCTGTACGGACGGTTATACAACTTGTCTGAGCCCGAGACCCAGGCGCTGAGGGATTACATTGAGGAAAGCCTGGCAAAGGGCTTCATCCGCCCGTCCATCTTTTTTGTGGGGAAGAAGGACGGGGGTCTTCGGCCCTGTGTGGACTACCGGGGCCTTAACAACATCACCAGGATAAATAAATACCCTCTCCCTCTCATCCCTGATCTCCTGGACCGAGTAAAGGATGCCAAAGTGTTCTCTAAGATTGACCTCTGGGGGGCCTATAATCTTGTGCGGATCCGTGAGGGCAATGAATGGAAGACGGCTTTTCATTCCAGATTCGGCCATTATGAGTATCTGGTGATGCCCTTCGAGCTTTGCAATGCCCCAGCTACCTTCCAAAGCTTTATCAACGATGTCTTCCGCGATCTTCTGGACACATATGTGGTAGTGTATCTGGATGACATCCTTATTTTTTCCCACACTCCAGCAGCATGAGAGACATGTGAAGGTAGTCCTCCAGCACCTTCGGACACACCGACTCTATGGGAAGCTGGAGAAGAGCATCTTTGAGGTTCCTTCTATTGAATTCTTGGGATACATACTGTCCCCCGGAAAAGTGGAGATGGACCCCAAGAAGGTTCAGGCCGTCCTAGAATGGCCTATCCCACGAAATCGATGAATGATCCAACAGTTCATCGGTTTCGCGAATTTCTACCGTCGCTTCATCTGGAATTTCTTGGCCATATGCGCTCCTATTACGGTCCTAACCGGGAACAATGTTCCATTTGTATGGACCCCTTCCGCTCATAAGGCCTTCCAAACCCTCCAAAGGCTCTTCACACAAGCTCCGGTACTGGCGCAGCCTGACACTGCTCTCCCCTTCTACCTGGAGACAGATGCCTCAAAGAAAGCCGTCAGGGCAGTTCTCTCCCAAAGACAAGGGGAGAAACAACTCCTACACCCAGTGGCGTTCTACTCCCGCAAGTTAACCAAGGCGGAACGAAACTATGATGTGGGCGAGAGGGAACTACTGGCCATAAGAAATGCGCTGGAGGAGTGGCAGCATCTGCTGGAGGGAGCCAAGCACCCGGTAACTGTCTATACTGATCACCGTAACCTAGAATACCTTCGTACTGCTAAGAGGTTACGGCCCCGGCAAGCCAGGTGGGCCCTCTTCTTTTCCCGCTTCACCCTCCAGATAACATATTGTCCTGGATCATAGAACGGGAAGGCCGATACCCTCTCCCGTCTTCACGACACCGATGCTGTGTTTTCACCTCCAGAAACCATCCTTCCAAGCACCTACTTTTTGGCCACACAACATTCATTACTCGAAGAGATCCGACAAGCCAGCGTGACCGTACTGTCAGAAGCAGCACACCTGCCACAAAGGCAGGGTCTACGTTACCATCAGGGAAAGATCTACGTGCCTACTTCCCATCGGGTGCCGATCCTGCAACATCATCACGACCACCCAACCGCAGGTCACAGGGGAATACGCAATACCTTAGAGTACGTGCAGAGGCAGTTCTAGTGGCCTTCCCTAGCGGCGGATGTACGGTCCTTTGTGGACTCATGCACTATCTGTGCCATGCACAAGAGACCCCACACCCGGCCAGTCGGCCCACTACAACCTCTACCCGTGGCAACGGTGCCCTGGAGAGACCTCGCCATGGATTTCGTGGTGGACTTACCTCCTTCACAGGGCCACACTACGATCTTGGTTGTAGTAGATAGATGCACCAAGATGGCCCACTTTATTCCAACTACCGGCCTTCCAACAGCCCAACATACCTCAAAATTGTTTCTACAGCACGTGTTCCGCCTACATGAACTCCCCTCCTCTATTGTATCTGATCGGGGTTCGCAGTTCACCTCCCGTTTCTGGAGCCAATTTTGCCGCTGCCTCCACATCACCCGCAACCTGTCCTCTGCTTATCATCCCCAGTCCAACGGCCAGACGGAGAGGACGAACCAAACCTTGGAGCAGTATCTCCGCTGCTATTCGTCATACCTACAAGACGACTGGGTGGACTTTCTCCCTCTGGCAGAATATGCATACAATCAACAGCAGCATACCTCTACGGGACTCTCGCCCTTTTATGCGAATTACGGGTACCATCCCTTGACGCTTCCAGACCTTCCGGTGGACATTCCCGTACCTGAAGTGGCCCAGTGTCTCCGTCGTCTCCGGGGTTTGCAACGCACCGAGAGCCCCAAGTACAGAAGTGGGGATAGGGTATGGTTATCTTCTCAGCACCTTAAACTGACCTGCCTGTCCAAGAAATTGGGCCCTCGCTATTTGGGACCATTCACCATTGCCTCAATGGTCAACGACGTCGCGGCGAGACTAAACCTGCCCACTTCATTTAACATCCATCCGGTGTTTCATGTATCACTACTGAAACCCTACCGTGCCAACACCCTTGTGGGCAGAGTGACGGTGCCACTCGCTCCCATTCAGGTGGATAACAATGATGAATATGAAGTCCAGGGGATCATGGACTCCCGCAGACACTGTGGAGTGTTGGAATACCTTGTCCACTGGAAGGGATATGGGCCAGAGGAGCGTTCCTGGGAACCAGCAGGTAACCTTCATGCAGACGCCAAGGTCCGCGCATTCCACAGGGCTCATCCTGATCGGCCATCCCAGGTTCGCGTCCGGCGGCCGCTCCTTAGTGGGGAGCTCTGTCAGGGAACCAGGGGGGCCGTTTCGCATCAGGTTCGCAGGCGCGGGCGCAGATAGCTCCTCCTCTTCCTCCTGACAGGACACCTGACGTCAATGTGACCAGTACACAAGCCGCGCGCGCGGGGATACGAGCGTAGTGCACATGCTCCATTCCAGACCACAGGTGCTATTCAGGCTGGGGGAGGGCTTCAGCCTCCGTCACCACCCTCAGCCTTACGATTGGCTTCTGACTAAGGAAGCCTCCTGGTTGCCCGGCAAACAGGGGGGCGGTCCTGGGTTCACGGTGTACTTAAAGCCAGTCAGAGCCTTGACTCATTGAGTTATTCAACCTTATGGTGAACACCCAGCTCCCTCCTGTGAACCTGTTGTTTAATCTGACTTCCCAGCTACCGACTCCTTGCCTGTTTCCTCGATTACGATTTCTGCTGCCCGCCACGACCCGGAACTGGAACCGACTACCCGATTGGATTGACCTTTTTTGTACTAAACTATTTTTGGGGATTATTTCGTCCTTGCCAAAGGATTCCATACCTGATCCACTATTCCAGTCCTGACAGCATGTATTGGCAGTGATGTTATTTTGATGAATAATTGGGAATGATTTGTTGATGGTATTTATATTTCCAGTTTTTAGTTTATAGTTTCTCTTTGGATACAAGTTTATTAACAAAGCAACTTAAATCCAGACGTCAAGAAAGGTAAGCCACCACATATACTATATTACCCTTACATTTATTTACCCTGTGGTGTTGCTCCCTCAATTAATAATATGGACATTTGGAGTTGCATTGAGAGCAAATGTAAAAAAGTAGAAACTTTTATATTTGATAATGAAGCTATCACAGATATGCATAACACAATACAACAATCTAGAAGAGAAACATTTAAGGATTTAGAAAATCTATTACACAAACAATTACAGTAAGACAAAAATGGTAAATTAGATCACTTAATCAATATTTAGAAAATGGTCAAATACCAAAAGGCCTCATGCTAATTAAAAATTCAGCTCAGGGTCTACATAATGAGGAATTTGAAAAGGAATAGAACTCTTTCTTGAAAAAAACAATTGCACTGGTACAATTAATAATAAAAAGAAGAACTCAAATTTTAGAAGAAACTGAAGAGCAAATTGAGAGAGTAAAACCCACAATAGAAACATTTCCTCAAGACAATGAATTTAATGAATGGCAACGGTGAATATGCAAAGGATTAGACAAGCTAGAACAAGAAATTATAAACAAAAAGACAAAAAAATTAAGACTAAAACATACCCAAAGTCCACAACATGCAGTGATAAAATGTCATAAAACAAATGGGATACAATAATCTAAAATAAGCTAAAATTCGAGGAATAAAATGGAATAATCGATTCACACTTCTAACGTCAATTGAAGTAAATTGTATAAATGTTCGTATAACTATTCGTATGGGAAAAGTCTCTAATCTAATGGTAGCGATAAAACAATGTCCTATAGCAGCATCCAATTCGATATTATAACAGAGGTATCTGAAAGTTTCTAATGTCCCAATGAGCAATCAGTGAACAGAATGAAGCGGCGTCCCGCTAATTACATACACCAGCAGCGTCCCACTTGATGAGTCGACAAAGTTATACTGTGGTCCTCTAGATATATAGACCAGTAGTTTGTCCTAAATTCACACACTGGCAACTGTTTGGCACGTGTAGTCAGACCTTCACCATGGAATCAGGTCTTCCAGATTGCTTTTCGAATATACCATTTGTGTGGCGGAGGATTTCTCTTTGCGACAATCCGGTAAAATCCTCCAGCTTCCCAAGTGGTCCAAAGTTTGGGGTCCTGTCTAAGTTAGACGCGTTTCGGGGGATCGCATTACCCCTTCCTCAGTAGCTCTGAGGAAGGGGTAATGCGATACCCCGAAACGCTTCTAGCTTAGACAGGACCCCAAACTTTGGACCACTTGGGAAGCTGGAGGATTTTACCGATTGGTGGAAAGAGAAATCGTCCGCCACACGAATGGTATATTCGAAAAGCAATCTGTAAGACCTGATTCCATGGTGAAGGACTGACTACACGTGCCAAACAGTTGCCAATGTATGAATTTATGGTTCAATAAGATTTTATTATCTTTTACATATATAAAAGAAACCTCACAAAGAGCAGTATAGAAACCACTTATACAGTTACAATGCTTCATGCAATCGTAAACAGCAGTATATTGTCAGATAGTGCAACGATACATCAAGGGCATGGCATAAGCGTAAGTTTATACTGCAAAACAACAAACAGTCAAAAAGTCAGAGGAATCAAAACCCAGAGAGGATTTGATAAGGCCTCTAACATAAGCTATGTAGGCAAATGAATCTAGACAGACAATGACAGAGACGGGGAGAGACAAGACAACACACAAGAGGAGGGGGGAGGAAGGGGAGAAAATCATAGGACACAGCTAGTGAATAGCTAAGCAATCTCACGGAGGGGAATCAGAAAGAACCCCAGAAGCCACCCAAACCAAAAACGAGGACGAGGCTCTGAACCTGGACCATGGCTCCCAACCCTTGAGAAATGCCGGAATCTTGTTGCGGTCAGAGGCACACATTGCCTCTCTGTGAATCAGCGCATCCGATGCAGAGGCCCAAGTGACCCTTCTTAAACACTCGGTCGATTTCCAATTGCGCGGAATAATTTGTCTCATGGACAACATAAAAAGACGTAATGTTCCCTTTTTAATATGCGAGATCCGTCCCGGGAAAATAGATAAAAGAGAGATGGAGGGGGAGGGAATTGTAGCGGCACGGAATAGGAAATTATAAAGCTTGAAAACATCTATCCATAGTGGGTTAAGCTTCAGGCATTCCCACAATATATGAGTTATAGTCCCCCTAGCGCCCAGGCATCTCCAACACAACTCAGAAACAGAGGGATAGAAACGATGTAATTTCTCTGGTGTCCGATACCATCTGGTAAGGATTTTATAATTGAGTTCTTGCAGATTACACGATATAGAGATCTTATGAGAAAGAAGCATGGGACGCCTCCATTGATCCTCTATAAAGGTCTCTCCTAATTCCGATTCCCAATCCAACATAAACTTGAGTTTGGGGTGGGAATCTTCAGATTGGCTGTCCCCAGTCACCTCGGTGTTCAGCAAGGCATAAAAGTAGAGAAATAGCATGGCCAGGGGCCGATTGAGCAACACATAACTTTTCAAACTCCGTTAGAGATGTGTGGGACTGCATACCTGGCATCAAGGAACTAACGAACCCCCTGAGCTGAAAATAAAGGAACCATCTTCCGGGAGATGGTTGGAGTATGTGTGATAGGTCCTCTAGGGGGCGCACCCCAGTTGAAGAACAGACGTCTCTCAGTCTGACAGTAGTTGCGTGGTGAACTTGAAAGGCGGGAACCTGTTTAAGTCCCATAGGTAGATCTGGATGGGCAGTAAGCATTGAGAGGCCTGGGATCTTGGCCATATTTAATTTAGATGCAAACTTAATCCAAGAGGCGGCTAAAGTAGGGAGGGGCATATCAGATTGGGTATGCGGGAGATTATATAAGGAGTTAGGGGGCAGCCAAAATATGCCTGTGGCAAGGTGGGGGCTCATTTCATGTTCAATTTCTACCCACATCTTAGTATCCTTGTTATGAAAGAGATCTAGGACGCAGTTCGCAATTGCAGCCCTATAGTATGTCAAAAAGTTAGGTAGACCAGTGTATGAATTTAGGACGAACTACTGGTCTATATATCTAGAGGACCACAGTATAACTTTGTCAACTCATCAAGTGAGATGGTAAGACTGTTCGATTTTATCCAGCGATTTTATCCAGCTATTTAAAAACTTTTGTTGCTAATATTCCAGTGGGACGCTGCTGGTGTATGCAATTAGCAGGACGCCGCTTCATTCTGTTCACTGATTGCGCATTGGGACATTAGAAACTTTCGGATACCTCTGTTATAATATCGAATTGGACGCTGCTATAGGACATTGTTTTATCGCTACCATTAGATTAGAGACTTTTCCCATACGAATAGTTATACGAACATTTATACGATTTACTTCAATTGACGTTAGAAGTGTGAATCGATTATTCCATTTTATTCCTCGAATTTTAGCTTATTTTAGATTATTGTATCCCATTTGTTTTATGACATTTTATCACTGCATGTTGTGGACTTTGGGTATGTTTTATTAGATATTTGTGATATTATTACCGCCGTTCATACACTGCCGCCAACTATATCTATTGATACTATATGCAAATAAAGAAAAAAAGGGTTGAGAAAATCCAGCTTCAATTAAAAAGGAATAGGCGTTTATTCAGCTTGCGGTTAAAAACTCATCCGAGGATACAAAATAGCTTAGACAAGACTGCTATTTTGTATCCTCGGATGAGTTTTTAACCGCAAGCTGAATAAACGCCTATTCCTTTTTAATTGAAGCTGGATTTTCTCAACCCTTTTTTTCTCCATTGCCGCCCGCACCTGACACGGGCTGTCCGTGCTCACAACTAAAGGAAGGGCAGGTGAGAGCTGCTACACTCCTCTTTTTCTATATATGCAAATAAAATTTCAAATGGTTCAGATATCCTGAGAGTGCCCAGTTATCTTTGTTTAAATCTCAATATAATATTCCAACAACTAACCAATTTGAATCAATTGCAAGTCCCCTATTTTATTAGATTGGACTCCACCTCACCACAGATCAAAAACACGACACATACGACCACAATCACTGGAGAGGAAATATTGACAATCCAAATCACCGACACACAGGTACAACTCGAGACACAGGTACAGCAATCACAATGAAGAAGGGAGGAACATATCACCGACACGAATGATGAAAAATACACACAAAACATACCATCAACAATAAAAAAAAAATGTACTCACAAGAAACAACACAGAATTACAGATCCCAAAAACACAACTGTGGAAGAGGACATGAAGGGGAAAGGGAAGAAAAAAATTACAAGAGAAAGTACACACGACCATAGAAGATGATATAGTGGTAAATATAAGCATTGTCAAATTAACAGAATCTCTAACTAAATTACTAAATAAAGGTTTAAAATTTTCACCAACCACCAATTTAGATAAATTCAATACATATATTGGAATAGAAAAATGTATAAGACGATTACAGTATTTTTCACCCTATAAGACGCACTTTTCCCCCCCAAAAGTGGGAGGAAAATGTCAGTGCGTCTTATGGGGCGAATGCTGCACTGTTTACACTGATACACCGCCGACCGCATGCGGCACAGCGCGGCTGACTTGTGTATCAGCTAGGAGGCTGGAGGGGCTGGGGGCCAGCCTCTAGTTTTGTAATGGCAGCGGGGCCCGGTGCAGTCACTGTATTCTATTGCACCGGGCCCTGCTCACTGTACTAATCATATCTACGGTAACTAGAGGCAATGTTTAACTATAGATATGTTCAATCCAGCAGCCTGTACTTACGAGCATAGGAGGCAGGAGGCTGGGGAGGCAGGAGGCTGGGCGGGCGGGCACTGGCAGCGTAACTTCCTATGTCACGTGCCTGCTCCACCCACTTTATGGATGAAGCAGGCAGTGCAGGCATGTGACGTAGTGAGTTACACTGCCAGTGCCCGCCCGCCCAGCCTCCTGCCTGCTATGCTCGTAAGTACAGGCTGCTGGATCGAACATATCTATAGTTAAACATTGCCTGCAGTTACCGTAGATGCGAGTTAGTACAGTGAGCGGGGCCCAGTGCAATAGAATACAAAGACTGCACTGGGCCCTCGCTGCCATTTAAAAACTAGTGTAGATGCCATTGGGGGTCATTCACAGTGGCTGACACTGTTATGGGGGGGATCTGTGGATGTCAAATAGCATAAGATGCTATTTATCTGTCATCCACAGATCCCCCCCATAGCAGTGTCATGCCATCCACAGATGCCCCCATAACAGTGCCATCCACAGACCCCCATAACAGTGTCATCCACAGATCCCCCATAACAGTGTCATCCACAGATCCCCCATAACACTGCATCATTCACAGATCCCACATAATAGTGTCATTCACAGGCTACCTGTCACGGAAGGTGTACAGAAAACTAGAAGACACAAAATGAAGATCCAACTGACTGGATCCAAAACTAAGGAACCAAAGTGTAAGCCCTGTAATAGACCTGGCTCTCTCCCTAACTGCTCAGCCTATGCAAAAATCTCAATGGTAGATGATCGCATATCCTCGTTCCTCGACTGTACCCTATAATAGTGAGGAGACACGACAACCGGCTCCCTACACTTGATACGGAGGGAGTCAGGGTCACCTGGGATCCAGCAAACAGGAAAACACAAATGAATGAACAAAATTTATCTGTAGAATATTCAGTAGTAGCATCCAGCATGCACACACTCCAGGAAGTTGTATAAACTGCAAAGTGATGCAGTATGGGAAGGGATTTAAAGGGATGCAATCAGTGCAACTACATGACAGCTGAGAGAGGCTAACGAGATGAGAAAACGAAAGCAAAACAAAAGGAACCTCAAGGAGGAGGTTCTGAAGAACGTCTGTCAGAGCTTCTCAGATTTCTGGTGGTGACACTACCATTAGTTCAAAGCCCAGCAAAAAGACACCAAATTTATTTTTTCTTATTTTCCTCCTCCAAAACCTAGGTGCGTCTTATGGGCCGGTGCTTATAGGGCGAAAAATATGGTATGTTTAAAAAAAATTATATGAAAAACTCAATTATTGAGACGGACAGAATTGCAACATTCCGTAAATGTATAGAGAATGACCTAAGAAAACGGAAAAGTAGTATGACAAAAAACTATTTATCTAAAGGGGAAATAGAAACCATTAAACAACTGTAAAAATCGGAGAAGATAGTAATAAGTCCGGCAGACAAAGGAAGAGCTATTGTCATTCAAGATTTAGACAAATATGATGAAGAATGCAAAAGAAAGTTAGCAGATAGAACAACATATGAACTATTAAAGAAAGACCCAACAAAAGATTTATTTCAGGAACTTATGAATTTATGTAAAAAAGGCCTCAATAGAGAAATTCTATTAGAAAGGGAATACAAATTTATTACAGGTACAGAACAACGTATACCTGTATTGTATTGTATTCCAAAGATACATAAAGATTTACTAAATACACCAGGAAGGCCTATTATTTTAGGCATTGAATCAGTGTCACGATAGTAAGGGATGAGTGCAGTCCTAAACTCCATCCACACCTCTATCCCTATCTACTTGCACAGTCCCTCCTAACCGATGGCATACAACTGGGCGGGGCAGTCCCTAACTTACGTACGTGCAGGGCCCTAAGAAAAGGAACAACACAGAATGTACACAATAGTGAGACAGATCACACAGAACCGAGGCTTCCAGGCTGGCATAGAATAGCAATAGAGCAAAGGGCCCAGGTAAAGGAAAGGAGGGTACAAAAGGACACAATAAACTATAAGGCCAAGTGAATACAAGCTGAGGTCAAAAGCCAGGAGCTCGCGTCAGTACCAGGGGTAACACCAGGTCAGAGTCAAATACAAGCCGAGGTCAGGAGCCAAGAGATAGCATCAATACAGGGGGTAGAACCAGATCAGAGTCAAGTACAAGCCAAGGTCAAAAGGTAGAAGTCGCACAAACAGGAATCACTAGATGAAGTAAGACCAATCACAGGCAACCTGTGGCCAGCAGGTTACCTGTTTAAATAGGTCCACTAGATGGGTCATGTGACGTGAATGAACATTTAATTTAAATGAGAGATGCAATTATCAGATAAAAGATTCAGGACACTTTATCAGTTTATGGGCACGTTTTATAATTAATCGTCAGCACACAGTCAAGGACACTATATGAAATATATAAAATTGATCACTATATGGAATCATATGAAATAGATACAATTGATTTATAAATCTTGGATTACTAAAGATGTATCGCAACCACCACTTATCAAGTTACTTTTTATAATTTATTTATGTATCACTAACACAATTTTTTTCATATTTATTTTTTATTATATATATGATATATATCATATTTTTTATATTTTTTCTGGAACATTTTGAGATTTTTGGGGTTTTTGACAAATAGCAATTGACTATTAATGAACTTTTACTTCAGATAAAATTATGGGACAATAGAAACAAATATCAATTAGGGAATTGAATCGTCGTTATAACCTATATTTTATTCCTTATCTTTATTTTAAGAATTTTATATGAAATGATGTATGTATTGGCAGTGATGCTATTTTGATAAATTATTGGGAGTGATTTATTGATGGTATTCATATTTCCAGTTTGTAGTTTATAGTTTCTCTTTGGATACAAGTTTATATTTATATTAAAATATTACATTTTTAATGCGGCTCTGATTTTTAAGAGTGCAAGTTAGTTAACCATAAATACACATATTTAATACATAGATTTTGGGTCGAGCTTTCATATAACAAAGCACTTTAAATGAAGACATCAATACAGGTGAGCCACCACATATACTATATAAACCCTGTTATTAAAATTATGTGACACTAGTCTTAAATTAGTCATTATTTTCCCCCAATCACATGGTTGGATCCTTGAAACAGATTTCCAAGTCTTTTGTCCGGGGAACGTATACTATTGAAAAGTGCTTCAAGAAGCAATTTATAAAGTTGAGAAATGTTTTACTTCTGCCCCAAATTTCCCATCAAATCATTCAAAAGTGTACAGGTATCTATCTGTAACAAAAATGTCCCCTTTACACTAGAAAGTGTCGAACGTAACTGTAAATATTTAATCAAAGATAAATTAATTATATGCTCTCTTTGTGTCAACTCCAAAAAAATAAGTATATCTCCATTACTCACCACTTGTGAAACATACCGAATATTTTTTTCCAGTATTTATCTTCAGCTAAATCATCAAACTCCTGTAAATAATAAATATGCCAGAGAGGCATACAATGGAGAGATTCACTTATTTCAGACCAACCTCTAATAGTGCTCCACGTCTTGATAAATACATTTCTAGATTCCCTATAATCCTGCTGAATTCGAGAAAGTAGCCCAGACTCTAATAATGTAAACACATTATCATATGTAGATCTACTAAACAGATTCATACAAAGTGGACTTTCCTCCCAGTGGTTATAAAGCCATAGCTGTGAAGCTATAAAATAGCCCTTGAAATAGGGAAGGTTAAACCCTCCCTGTTCCATCAGCTTATAAAGGTATTCCAGTTTACGCCTCACCCGCTTTCTTTCCCACAGCAGATCGTTAATGATTCTCTCAATTAGCTTAAAAAATTTACCCTCAATCCACAATGGGTAATTCCTGAGAATATAGAGGGGTTGGGGTAATATCACCAATTTAACCAGGGATATCCTGTCAGCTCTAGATAGAGGGAGTCAAAGCCATACCATCACTTTTGACCTCAATTTACTTATCGATGAAATCTTCAAATTTAGGGGATATAATTATACCCAAGTATTCAAATGAATCAGAAATCGTAAGTAAACTCAAGGTCCCCTCAATAGAATAGTAAGGTCTATCCACAGGCATAATCGTCATCTTTGACCAGTTAATATCAAAACCCGAAACTGCACCAAAGATATTAACTATATGAATAAATTCAGGAAGTGAGGTATTGGTATGATTTATAAAAAACAAAACATCATCCGCATATAAAGAAATACGGTCCTCTAGTCCTAATGTGCCAAACCCCTCAATCCCAGGGTCCTGCCTAACTCTGGCAGCAAGGAGCTCAATATAAATATCGAATAACAATAGGGAGAGTGGACAACCCTGACGGGTACCTCTACTCAAATAGAAGCTCCCCGTCAGGCTCTCATTAATATTCAATATTATAGCCAGAATTCTTGAGAGAAGCTACATATCTGTATTCAATAAGGAAATAGACCTATATGGGGTCCTTTCCCTTTTTTCAATATTAATGTTATTACAGCCTCTGTCATTGACTCTGGAAGGCTACTCTCCTCAAATGATCCTAAAAACACCCTCAATAAACGAGGGAGAATAATCTCTCCATACTTATGACAGAATTCATATGGGAGTCCATCTGTCCCAGGGGAAGAATTTCCCGAACATGCCTTCAATGCAGGCTCTAGTTCCTCTAGAGAGAGATCTAAATCCAGAAACTCACTGAGCATCAGTAAGAACTTAGAGAGAAATAGAGTCCAGATATGAATTCATCTCTTCATCTGGTATAACCCTATCTGAATTATATAATTCAGAAAAATGCTTCAAAAAAAGTTCCCTTTATACGCTCTTGTTCTTCAATAATTATACCCTCAAATGACCGAATACTAAATATTTCTTTTTTTTTGTTCTTGATTAGAGATCACCTACGCCAAGAGTTTCCCTGGGAAAAATATTTTTGTCCCTTAAAAAAAGTCTGCTGGGCCTTTTCCAAGAGAAAGTCAGAATATACCTGGCTGGCATTTTGCATATTTTCCCTGTTTCCTGGAGTTTTATTCCTAGAAAACTCCTTCATGGCAACTAACGCTGCTTCTTTTAACTCCGCCTCATTCTTACCGTATCCTTTTTTTAAGTTTGGAAATATTACTTACAAAAACTCACCTCATAAAGGCCTTAAATGCTTCCCATACCAATTGGACTCTAGCTGTATTCTCATTTCTATCTCCTGTTTCCCCATTTCATGAATATCCTTATTCATTATAAAAATCCAATGGGGGTTCAATCTAAATAAGGGTCTTACTTTATGATCATTGCCCCCCATGTTTAATTCCAGAGATAGGGGTACTTGGCCTGATAATGACCTGGCCTCATATTTCATTGATTTAATAAATCTAAGATGATTTTTATTTATCAAGGCTAGGTCTATCCTAGACATGGAATTTCCAGATTTACTTGTACAAGAGTAAGCTCTATTTCGTTTTCCAACCCATCCCCATACATCCACATAACCCGCTTCCAGACAAAAGCATGCCAAACGGGACCCTTGGGCTGGACTAAAAGTTTCTCCCCCCACAGAAATCCTATCTATTTCTGGATTCATAACACAATTAAAGTCCCCAATCACTAGCGAGGGACATTCAGGCCATTTATCCACAAAAGTTAATAAACAATTAAGTACGTATAAAGAAAAGGGGAGCAGGATATAAACAAAAGCCAAAATACACAGTCTTCCAGAGAGTTTCCCATAAAGAAAAACATACCTCCTTTTCCTGTCGATAGAGGATGCCTCGCAGACAAAATCAATCCCCTTGTGGATCATAACAGTAACACCTCTAGAATAACTAGTAAAGGTAGAATGATAATTCTGCGAAGCCCATCCCCTACCGAATCGCAAAACCAACTGCTCGGTAGCATGCGTCTCAACCAAGCAGATAATCGCTGGTAGATGTTTCTGAACCTGGTCAAAGACCGCCTGTCCCCAAGGCCTCGCACATTCCAAGTAAAGATTAGTATAGATATATTCCAAATCCTCGCTTCCAACCCCACCATCTTAAGAGACACATCGCAACCCATCCCACCTCCCTTCCTCCCCACACTTCCTGACCTGCCACATCACTGCATAGATCTCTCACCTAAGACCACCCCTCCCCCTCTCCCTCCAATATCTAAAGTAGAAAAAGGGAACCAAAAAAAGGAAAGGTAATCATGAAAAGAACTGCTTAAATATTATTTTGCTCCAGCCAATCTATAGCAGAATCTGAGGTATCAAAAAAATTTGTTTCACCATTGAATATTATTCGCAGTTTAGCTGGATAGACAATGTCCTTTTCCTGTAGATGTTTTTTGCCACAGTAAAACTGCATCTCTTTTCCTGGATCTCTTTAGAGAAATCCAGAAAGAAAAACAATTTATTTCCATTATATAAAATAGGACACTCAGTATCTTCACCAAAATTATCTGCTAGGTTTACCCCCTGGAACCCGGTGTGCCCTTTCCACCAAAAACAGATGAGAAAAATGTTCCTTCCCAAACTTTTCCTGAATTAAGGTCTGTATCATTTCGCCAAGGTTTTTTTTTTAACTCAGAGTCCTCAGGTAGACCTAAAATTCTATTTAACTATTTTAGCCTCATCCTCCAGAGCCCCCACTGGTTTTTCTGAAGTTGTGATTCTGTTCCGGATCTTGGTAACATCGTTCCTTATCAGAACCACATCTGTCTGAATTACCCCGAGCTGCGTTGAGATATTCTGTATTAAATATCAATTTTTTTTAACCGCAGCTAGGATTTCTTTTAATGGGGCAGGCTCCACAATAGATGCATTGTTTAACTCTTCCCTCCTCACCTCTTCATTCTGAAGATCCCCTCCATTACTTAACCCACTTTAGATCCAGGAATTATTTTTACCATTCAGATCAGCCATCCCTTTTTGTCCTGCTCTTATAATTACATTTGGGGACTTTAAAAACTGATCTATTTTCACAGATTCTAGTGTTTTCTGCCCCACTTTTTGAGACGAATGGTCCGCTGAACGTCTATTTTGCTTAGGGGCCATTTCCTTCCCCCATGCTCTCATATATTTATATATATATATATATATATATATATATATACAGTACAGACCAAAAGTTTGGACACACCTTCTCATTCAAAGAGTTTTCTTTATTTTCATGACTATGAAAATTGTAGATTCACACTGAAGGCATCAAAACTATGAATTAACACGTGGAATTATATACATAGCAAAAAAATGTGAAACAACTGAAAATATGTCATATTCTAGGTTCTTCAAAGTAGCCACCTTTTGCTTTGATTACTGCTTTGCACACTCTTGGCATTCTCTTGTTGAGCTTCAAGAGGTAGTCACCTGAAATGGTTTTCACTTCACAGGTGTGCCCTGTCAGGTTTAATAAGTGGGATTTCTTGCCTTATAAATGTGGTTGGGACCATCAGTTGCCTTGTGGAGAAGTCAGGTGGATACAAATTACTTTAAGAAATGAAGGTCAGTCAGTCCGAAAAATGGGAAAACTTTGAAAGTGTCCCCAAGTGCAGTCACAAAAACCATCAAGCGCTACAAAGAAACTGGCTCACATGCGGACCGCCCCAGGAAAGGAAGACCAAGAGTCACTTCTGCTGCGGAGGATAAGTTCGTCCGAGTCACCAGCCTCAGAAATCGCAGGTTACCAGCAGCTCAGATTAGAGACCAGGTCAATGCCACACAAAGTTCTAGCAGCAGACACATCTCTAGAACAACTGTTAAGAGGAGACTGTGTGAATCAGGCCTTCATGGTAGAATATCTGCTAGGAAACCACTGCTAAGGACAGGCAACAAGCAAGAAGAGACTTGTTTGGGCTAAAGAACACAAGGAATGGACATTAGACCAGTGGAAATCTGTGCTTTGGTCTGATGAGTCCAAATTTGAGATCTTTGGTTCCAACCTCTGTGTCTTTGTGCGACGCAGAAAAGGTGAACCGATGGACTCTACATGCCTGGTTCCCACCGTGAAGCATGGAGGAGGAGGTGTGATGGTGTGGGGGTGCTTTGCTGGTGACACTGTTGGGGATTTATTCAAAATTGAAGGCATACTGAACCAGCATGGCTACCACAGCATCTTGCAGCGGCATGCTATTCCATCCGGTTTGCGTTTAGTTGGACCATCATTTATTTTTCAACAGGACAATGACCCCAAACACACCTCCAGGCTGTGTAAGGGCTATTTGACCATGAAGGAGAGTGATAGGGTGCTGCGCCAGACCTGAACCCAATCAAGATGGTTTGGGGTGAGCTGGACTGCAGAGTGAATGCAAAAGGGCCAACAAGTGCTAAGCATCTCTGGGAACTCCTTCAAGACTGTTGGAAGACCATTTCAGGTGACTACCTCTTGAAGCTCATCAAGAGACTGCCAAGAGTGTGCAAAGCAGTAATCAAAGCAAAAGGTGGCTACTTTGAAGAACCTAGAATATAACATATTTTCAGTTATTTCACACTTTTTTGTTATGTATATAATTCCACATGTGTTAATTCATAGTTTTGACGCCTTCATTGTGAATCTACAATTTTCATAGTCATGAAAATAAAGAAAACTCTTTGAATGAGAAGGTGTGTCTAAACTTTTGGTCTGTACTGTGTATATATATATATATATATATATATTATTCATTGTTTGTCTCCCCCTCTTTTCTCCCCCCCCCCCCCCACCTCCTCAAATTCAGCTATATTTCAGCCCTCCAAATGTGGTTAAAGAGCAAGAGAAGAAGGAGAAAAATAAAAAATAAACTAGAAAAGGGGGGGGGGGGATGAAGAAAAAATCTCAATATAAACCGCTCCCAATGTTTTTTTCATGCAGATTGAGAAAGTTCAGCAGCAGTTTATCCAGGTCAGTCCCAATGTATATTTGGTAGTAACATCAAAAGTATCGCAGACAAAATGAACTATAGAGACTTATACACATATATATGATAAGCGGCAAAGGGGTCAAGGAGGCACATTCAAAACTCATAGAGGAGGTAGCTTATTCATAAAGGAGGTGGCTTGTTCATATAGCCAGGAGGCAGGAGGTGGCATTAAAGCAGGTGGAGGCAAATGAGGATAGAAGACAAGACAGTTAAACCTTCCGATCCCAGTAGAGTGGAGGCAGGAGATGGCCCATTTACGGAGGCAGTAGGCAATGTAGAAGCAGGTGAAGACAGATAGGGATGGAGAAACCAGACAACCAAGCCTTCTGATCCCATCAATGGTGGCGTAGAGGAGACAGAGAAAACAAGCAGGGACCCACATGCTCCCAAGTCCAACGAGCGCCAGCTCAAAGGGGGGGACACCTCCACTGAACACAAACAGCACGGCAGCATTTCGAGTATACAAAGCGGCTCCACTTCATGCTGATGCAGAGGTTCAACATTGCAAGGTAGGAGGTAAGGGGGGGAAGGCGCGATGTATGTCCTGTTATCCAACTCCTTTACCTCCATAATTCTTAAATGGAAGAAGTTCAGAACTACCAGGACTCTTCCTAGAACTAGGCGCACCACCAAACTAAGTAATTGTGGGAAAAAGGAACTTGTTAAGAGAGTTCCAAAGATCCATCCAGACTTCTAGAAGGTCAACCATCATTGCAGCATTGAACCAATCTAGACTTAATGACAGAATGGCTAGAACAAAACCTCTCCTTAGCAAAAGAAACTTGAAAGCCTGTCGGAGTTTGCAGAAAAAAGTACCTAAAGAACTCTAAGCGTGTGAGAAACAAGATTCTTTGTTCTAATGAAACAAAGATTTAATTTTTTGGGCTCAATTCTAAGTGTCATGTCTGGAGGAAACCAACGTTCCCAACAATCTGCCCATCTAAAGGTGCCACACATCACCCGATGAATGGACGAAACTCTCTTTCATCGGATGAAACTATTTCGTGCAGGAGACACAAATTATCGTTTCTGGCCAGCAGATCGGGCTGTTTAAATAGCAATCTGCTACCCAGAAACAATACAGCTATATGCATTAGCGACCACTCATCTTCATACTGTGGAGGTGACATGTAGCACTTCACCCCCACTGAATGAGCAGCCGACTTTATGTTGCTCATCAGACCATCCAAATGCACCTTTAACCCTTTTCTGATGAGGCGATTTTCTGTTTTTGCTTTATCGCTTTTTGCCATAGCCATAACATTTTATTTTAATTTTTCCATTCACATATTCATATGGGCTTGTTTTTTTGGCGGGACAAGTTGTACTTTCTAATATACTTTCTAAGTAAGCACAGTGCAAGAACAAAAAGTAAGTGAGCCCTTTCTGTCCTATCTCTCATTTTTACCTCCTTTGTCCTGCAGCAGCTAATCACTTACTGTGCTTTGTATGTGTAGTACCTTCCACTTAAATTGACAGTGCATTGGAGCTTGCCTTCTACAGAAGGTGTAACGCCTGACAACGAGCGATAAAAGGAAAGAATCAGGAATACGGAAAGTAGGAGGCCATAGCATAAATAACATGGATGGGGTCATTTTATTATTGGGCTAAAAGGAAATCAATGAAAGCAACTTAGCAGGAAGGAACAACCCCTTTAATAAGCTGCAGATCCCTCTTTAGCAATATTCATCCATACCAAACATTTCCTGCTGTAGCTGCAAGTAACTGCTGTAGCTGCAAGTAGCTGCAAGTAACTTCTCCTTCCCACTGGGAGGAGCTGGATGCCTAGCTCATATATATAGGAGGTCTGTGGCTTCAGTTCCTTGCTTGGTCCTCCTGTGTTCACATGCTTCTAAGACTGCTGCTGCTTCTGGTTCCTGATCCTGGCTTCGTCTGACTACCCTGCTGGTTCCTGATCCAGGCTTCGTCTGACTACCCTGCTGGTTCCTGATCCAGGCTTTGTCTGACTACCCTTCTGGTTCCTGACCTCTGGCTTCGCAAGACCCTGCTTCGGTTTAGCCATCCGTTTGGACTTTTGCCTTACAGCTTGATTTTCAATAAAGCCTTCTTATTTCCACTTATCTCTTGTTGTACGTCTGGTTCATGGTTCCATGACAGCGGGGCTCAAGAGGCAGCTGCCTTGGGCCCCCCAGGAGCAACTGGGCCCGGGTCAGCTGCCCCTTTTGCCCCGCATTAAGGACGGCCCTGGATGCAGCATATAGCATTGCAGCACCATTGACAAACATTACATGTTGCATGACACATGTTAATGTGTAGCAGTACCCTTAGGGAGCACTTCCTGATTGGTTGGCAGGGGAGGACTGGGAACTAAAAGTGGCCCTGGAAAAAAACTTAAATTTGGCCCTATGTTGCAGGCAGGAAAGTCCCTCTGTGTCCCTTGCGCAAATGGCCACATGAGTTGCTTGCATGGTGACATTCTCCTTATCGCCATACAGCAGTGGGATGATACTGGCTCTCCACAATGTTAGACCCTCACTACCAGTTCACAATGGGGGTCTTTTTTTACTTCTGTGAGAAATGAAAAACTGAACTGTTATCGAGACAGTTGCCTATACGCCCCATCCCCCATCCTCATGAAGCTGTAATCGGCTGGACCTTCTGAGCTCATGTTCCACTGCCATAATTGCTGGAGGGGGGTGGAGGGGCAGGAGCAGGAGCAGCACCAGTTCCATCAGCAGCAACTTAATTCTAGAGTCTCACCCACCTACTGAAGAAACCACCCAACAGCACCAGCAGGACATAGATCAGAACCTGAACCAGCAGTGAAATGCAGTGACTTTTGCGTTGACTCACATGGCTGATTTGAAGAGGACAAATTCAGTGACAGGCTGGTGTTCAGCGATCAACTTCTGGGCCAATTCCTAATCACTTCTTGGAGTTTGTCAGAATTAGTGGGTTTTTGTTTGTCCACCCGCCTGTTGAGGATTGACCACAAGTTCTCAATGGGATTAAGATCTGGGGAGTTTCCAGGCCATGGACCCAAAATGTCAACGTAGTTATCACTTAGTTATCACTTTGCCTTATGGCACGGTGCTCCATCGTGCTGGAAAATGCATTGTTCTTCACCAAACTGTTCTTGGATTGTTGGAAGAAGTTGCTGTTGGAGGGTGTTTTGGTACCATTCTTTATTCATGGCTGTGTTTTTGGGCAAAATTGTGAGTGAGCCCACTCCCTTGGATGAGAAGCAACCTCACACATGAATGGTCTCAGGATGCTTTACTGTTGGCATGACACAGGACTGATGGTAGCGCTCACCTTTTCTTCTCCGGGCAAGCCTTTTTTCTGATGCCCCAAACAATCGGAAAGAGGCTTCATCGGAGAATATGACTTTGCCCCATTCCTCAGCAGTCCATTCACCATATTTTCTGAAGAAGATCAATCTGTCCCTGATGTTTTTTTGGAGAGAAGTGGCTTCTTTGCTGCCCTTCTTGACACCAGGCCATCTTCCAAAAGTCTTCGCCTCACTATGCGTGCAGATGCGCTCACACCTGCCTGCTGCCATTCCCGAACAAGCTCTGCACTGGTGGCACTCCGATCCCGCAGCTGAATCCTCTTTAGGAGACGATCCTGGCGCTTGCTGGACGTTCTTGGACGCCCTGAAGCCTTCTTAACAAGAATTGAACCTCTTTCCTTGAAGTTCTTGATGATCCTATAAATTGTTGATTGAGGTGCAATCTTAGTAGCCACAATATCCTTGCCTGTGAAGCCATTTTTATGCAACGCAGTGATGGCTGCACGCGTTTCTTTGCAGGTCACCATGGTTAACAATGGCATCACCCTCCTTTTAACAGGTCAAGTTTGCCATTTTAACCCAATCAGCCTGACATAATGATCTCCAGCCTTGTGCTCATCAACATTCTCACCTGAGTTAACAAGACGATTACTGAAATGATCTCAGCAGGTCCTTTAATTACAGCAACCAATGAAGCTGGGTGGGGAGTTGCCAATGGACACATCTAACCTGGCCTCAATGCAAACAACTTTCGTAAGACCTCGGTAAATATGCTATAGAGATACCTGAAAATGATAAAGGCAATCTGTCTGTACTATTGCACAGTTAGGCCTCTCGCACACAAACGCATTTTCATTCTGTTTCCGTTCAGGTTTTTATGCGGACCATATACTTAACCATTCATTTCAATGGGTCCGCCAAAAAAACAGAAGGTACTCCGTGTGCATTCTGTTTCTGTATTTCCATTCCGCAAAAAAATAGAACATGTCCTATTATTGTCCGCATTATGGATATGGATAGTACTGTTCTATTAGGGGCCAACTGTTCAGTTCCGCCAAATACGGAATGCACACGGACGTCATCCTTACTTTTTGCAGACCACAAAATACATATGGTCGTGTGCAAGAGGCCTTAGACAAATTATTTACAAATAAGGAATATTCATTGCTGTTGCTATTCGCTCCACGAGTCAGTGTCCTGTAAAGATCACTCCAAGAATACAATAGGCAATTCTAGAAGTGGTGTGAAACAACCCAAGACTAACAGCAAACAATAAAACTGAAGAATGGTGTCCTTGAAGGACACCATGAAGGAAGCTACTGTTATATAGGAATATTCTGGGAAAATGTTCTATATACTGATGACACAAAATTGGAAAATTACAGCACAGACGCACAATGCTGTGATTCCCAACTGTGACTCATTGTGTTGTGAACTTTGTGGTTTGGGGATGCTTTGCTGCCTTAAGGCCAGGAAGATTTGTGATCACTGGGGGAACAATGAATTCTACATCAAAATGTTATGGGCAGTGGGTATAGAACCAACCAACTATTTTGACTTTGTGCAAAACCTAAGAGCATTGGCTGGGCAGTCCCCTGGTTTCCATCCTTTAACCCCTTTTGGTGCGGGGGAGTCACCAGGTTGCTACCTCTTGGAAAAGTATTGATGTGGTTGGAAACGTATCTACTGGGGTCACAGATACCAGTGCAAAGCATCAAGGGATGAGGCAATACTGGTAGTCAGGAAATAGGCAGAGGTCAGGGCGAATATGTGAAACAGGTCCAAAGTCAAGGCAGGCAGCAAAGGGTCAATACATAAAACAGGTTATGGTCAGGAAAGCAGCAGAGGGTCAGAGTCTGTAAACAGGCAGAGGTTGGTACACAGGCAGTCAAACTGAACAGCACACCTTCAATGGTTACAAGCAAGCTAGGAAACCTAAAGCTCAGGTACCCTCCCATAGGGGAAGGTACCTAAAATATCCTCAAACAACCAGCCATTGGCTGGAAGAAACTAGGGTGCGCGCTGGCCCTTTAAGAGCCAGGAAGCACACACCTGCCCTAGAGACAGACTAGGAGGCATTCACTGAGAACGTCAAACCCTTTTACTGGTGGGCAGTAGAAGGCAAGTGGTTCTGGGCCGCCAGCAGAGGAGGAGAGGCCGCAATTGCTACATAAACAAATAAAGAAAATTTACAGGAGAACATAAGGACAGCAGTTTATTACCTCAAGCAGAAGACGTTGAGTGATGCAAGAAAGCAAAAACCCAAGGAAATCAAACATCAAAAGAATAGTTGAAAAATATGATGTTTGTGTTTCTGAATGGTCAAGTCAGAGTCCTGAACTTAAAGTTGTCAGAGTTTTTAGAATGACAAAAATGTCAGTTACCATCCTGAACCACCTCCATTTCAGCACTACCACTCCATCCTCCTTGCCAGGCTTTGTTTTCTTAACAGCAGTGGTGACATCCCAAACACCGCATGTGACCACTGCAGCCAATCACTGGCATTAGCAGTCTTATGCCATATACCAATGAGGGGAAGTGATTGGTTGCAGCGATCAATCGTGGTGTACATCATGATATCATGGCTGCAGTGGTGGGAAGGATAGCATTGGAGCAGAGGGGTTCAGGATAGTAAGCCCCTCTTTTCTGTTTTTCTAATAGGTTGCTGCCTTAAAAAAAAAAAAATCAGACAATCCCTTTAATCCTATCAAGATGCAGTAGCATTGTCTAAAGACAGCTCTAGTCTGCACACAAGGCAACCTAGAAATATTGATGAATTGAGAGGAAGGTTCAAAATTCCGGAATACGGAAAGTAGGAGGCCATAGCATAAATAACATGGATGGGGTCATTTTATTATTGGGCTAAAAGGAAATCAATGAAAGCAACTTAGCAGGAAGGAACAACCCCTTTAATAAGCTGCAGATCCCTCTTTAGCAATATTCATCCATACCAAACATTTCCTGCTGTAGCTGCAAGTAATATCTGGAGAGGAATTTTGAACCTTCCTCTCAATTCATCAATATTTCTAGGTTGCCTTGTGTGCAGACTAGAGCTGTCTTTAGAATTCCTCTCCAGATATTACTTGCAGCTACAGCAGGAAATGTTTGGTATGGATGAATATTGCTAAAGAGGGATCTGCAGCTTATTAAAGGGGTTGTTCCTTCCTGCTAAGTTGCTTTCATTGATTTCCTTTTAGCCCAATAATAAAATGACCCCATCCATGTTATTTATGCTATGGCCTCCTACTTTCCGTATTCCGGAATTTTGAACCTTCCTCTCAATTCATCAATATTTCTAGGTTGCCTTGTGTGCAGACTAGAGCTGTCTTTAGACAATGCTACTGCATCTTGATAGGATTAAAGGGATTGTCTGATTTTTTTTTTTTTAAGGCAGCAACCTATTAGAAAAACAGAAAAGAGGGGCTTACCATCCTGAACCCCTCTGCTCCAATGCTATCCTTCCCACCACTGCAGCCATGATATCATGATGTACACCACGATTGATCGCTGCAACCAATCACTTCCCCTCATTGGTATATGGCATAAGACTGCTAATGCCAGTGATTGGCTGCAGTGGTCACATGCGGTGTTTGGGATGTCACCACTGCTGTTAAGAAAACAAAGCCTGGCAAGGAGGATGGAGTGGTAGTGCTGAAATGGAGGTGGTTCAGGATGGTAACTGACATTTTTGTCATTCTAAAAACTCTGACAACTTTAAGTTCAGGACTCTGACTTGACCATTCAGAAACACAAACATCATATTTTTCAACTATTCTTTTGATGTTTGATTTCCTTGGGTTTTTGCTTTCTTGCATCACTCAACGTCTTCTGCTTGAGGTAATAAACTGCTGTCCTTATGTTCTCCTGTAAATTTTCTTTATTTGTTTATGTAGCAATTGCGGCCTCTCCTCCTCTGCTGGCGGCCCAGAACCACTTGCCTTCTACTGCCCACCAGTAAAAGGGTTTGACGTTCTCAGTGAATGCCTCCTAGTCTGTCTCTAGGGCAGGTGTGTGCTTCCTGGCTCTTAAAGGGCCAGCGCGCACCCTAGTTTCTTCCAGCCAATGGCTGGTTGTTTGAGGATATTTTAGGTACCTTCCCCTATGGGAGGGTACCTGAGCTTTAGGTTTCCTAGCTTGCTTGTAACCATTGAAGGTGTGCTGTTCAGTTTGACTGCCTGTGTACCAACCTCTGCCTGTTTACAGACTCTGACCCTCTGCTGCTTTCCTGACCATAACCTGTTTTATGTATTGACCCTTTGCTGCCTGCCTTGACTTTGGACCTGTTTCACATATTCGCCCTGACCTCTGCCTATTTCCTGACTACCAGTATTGCCTCATCCCTTGATGCTTTGCACTGGTATCTGTGACCCCAGTAGATACGTTTCCAACCACATCAATACTTTTCCAAGAGGTAGCAACCTGGTGACTCCCCCGCACCAAAAGGGGTTAAAGGATGGAAACCAGGGGACTGCCCAGCCAATGCTCTTAGGTTTTGCACAAAGTCAAAATAGTTGGTTGGTTCTATACCCACTGCCCATAACATTTTGATGTAGAATTCATTGTTCTCACAAATCACAAATCTTCCTGGCCTTAAGGCAGCAAAGCATCCCCAAACCACAAAGTTCACAACACAATGAGTCACAGTTGGGAATCACAGCATTGTGCGTCTGTGCTGTAATGTTCCAATTTTGTGTCATCAGTATATAGAACATTTTCCCAGAATATTCCTATATAACAGTAGCTTCCTTCATGGTGTCCTTCAAGGACACCATTCTTCAGTTTTATTGTTTGCTGTTAGTCTTGGGTTGTTTCACACCACTTCTAGAATTGCCTATTGTATTCTTGGAGTGATCTTTACAGGACACTGACTCGTGGAGCGAATAGCAACAGCAATGAATATTCCTTATTTGTAAATAATTTGTCTAAGGCCTCTTGCACACGACCATATGTATTTTGTGGTCTGCAAAAAGTAAGGATGACGTCCGTGTGCATTCCGTATTTGGCGGAACTGAACAGTTGGCCCCTAATAGAACAGTACTATCCATATCCATAATGCGGACAATAATAGGACATGTTCTATTTTTTTGCGGAATGGAAATACAGAAACAGAATGCACACGGAGTACCTTCTGTTTTTTTGGCGGACCCATTGAAATGAATGGTTAAGTATATGGTCCGCATAAAAACCTGAACGGAAACAGAATGAAAATGCGTTTGTGTGCGAGAGGCCTAACTGTGCAATAGTACAGACAGATTGCCTTTATCATTTTCAGGTATCTCTATAGCATATTTACCGAGGTCTTACGAAAGTTGTTTGCATTGAGGCCAGGTTAGATGTGTCCATTGGCAACTCCCCACCCAGCTTCATTGGTTGCTGTAATTAAAGGACCTGCTGAGATCATTTCAGTAATCGTCTTGTTAACTCAGGTGAGAATGTTGATGAGCACAAGGCTGGAGATCATTATGTCAGGCTGATTGGGTTAAAATGGCAAACTTGACCTGTTAAAAGGAGGGTGATGCCATTGTTAACCATGGTGACCTGCAAAGAAACGCGTGCAGCCATCACTGCGTTGCATAGAAATGGCTTCACAGGCAAGGATATTGTGGCTACTAAGATTGCACCTCAATCAACAATTTATAGGATCATCAAGAACTTCAAGGAAAGAGGTTCAATTCTTGTTAAGAAGGCTTCAGGGCGTCCAAGAACGTCCAGCAAGCGCCAGGATCGTCTCCTAAAGAGGATTCAGCTGCGGGATCGGAGTGCCACCAGTGCAGAGCTTGTTCGGGAATGGCAGCAGGCAGGTGTGAGCGCATCTGCACGCATAGTGAGGCGAAGACTTTTGGAAGATGGCCTGGTGTCAAGAAGGGCAGCAAAGAAGCCACTTCTCTCCAAAAAAACATCAGGGACAGATTGATCTTCTTCAGAAAATATGGTGAATGGACTGCTGAGGAATGGGGCAAAGTCATATTCTCCGATGAAGCCTCTTTCCGATTGTTTGGGGCATCAGGAAAAAGGCTTGCCCGGAGAAGAAAAGGTGAGCGCTACCATCAGTCCTGTGTCATGCCAACAGTAAAGCATCCTGAGACCATTCATGTGTGAGGTTGCTTCTCATCCAAGGGAGTGGGCTCACTCACAATTTTGCCCAAAAACACAGTCATGAATAAAGAATGGTACCAAAACACCCTCCAACAGCAACTTCTTCCAACAATCCAAGAACAGTTTGGTGAAGAACAATGCATTTTCCAGCACGATGGAGCACCGTGCCATAAGGCAAAGTGATAACTAAGTGATAACTACGTTGACATTTTGGGTCCATGGCCTGGAAACTCGCCAGATCTTAATCCCATTGAGAACTTGTGGTCAATCCTCAACAGGCGGGTGGACAAACAAAAACCCACTAATTCTGACAAACTCCAAGAAGTGATTAGGAATTGGCCCAGAAGTTGATTGAGGGCATGCCCAGTCGAATTGCAGAGGTCCTGAAAAAGAAGGGCCATCACTGCAAATACCGACTCTGCATAAATGTCATGTAATTGTCGATAAAAGCCTTTGAGGCGTATGAAGTGCGTGTAATTATATTTCACTACATCACAGAAACAACTGAAACAAAGATCTAAAAGCAGTTTAGCAGCAAACTTTGTGAAAACTAATATTTGTGTCATTCTCAAAACTTTTGGCCACGACTTTTCTTTTTTATGTCAGGTGCCCTTTATACAAAATGAAACCATTTTGTAGATTAAGGGAATTGTTAGTTTTTTAGTTTTACTTTAGCAATTTCTTGAAATACAAGAAAAGCTTTAAAATGATAAACATTGTAATGATGCCAGTTGTTCACAAGACTGCATTTTACAGATTTCCCCTACAGTAAAGTGTCGCAAGAATAGTACATGTTGATTCAAAATTAAATGGTACAAAATTATCTTTCATTTGCTCAATAAGGACATGTGTTTTTTTTGTTTTGTTTTTTGAGCCCAACATTTTTATGTTGTGCCGATTGACCTTCCCACTGAGGTGAAAGCTAACCTCATCGCTGAACACCAGCCTGTCACTGAATTTGTCCTCTTCAAATCAGCCATGTGAGTCAACGCAAAAGTCACTGCATTTCACTGCTGGTTCAGGTTCTGATCTATGTCCTGCTGGTGCTGTTGGGTGGTTTCTTCAGTAGGTGGGTGAGACTCTAGAATTAAGTTGCTGCTGATGGAACTGGTGCTGCTCCTGCTCCTGCCCCTCCACCCCCCTCCAGCAATTATGGCAGTGGAACATGAGCTCAGAAGGTCCAGCCGATTACAGCTTCGTGAGGATGGGGGATGGGGCGTATAGGCAACTGTCTCGATAACAGTTCAGTTTTTCATTTCTCACAGAAGTAAAAAAAGACCCCCATTGTGAACTGGTAGTGAGGGTCTAACATTGTGGAGAGCCAGTATCATCCCACTGCTGTATGGCGATAAGGAGAATGTCACCATGCAAGCAACTCATGTGGCCATTTGCGCAAGGGACACAGAGGGACTTTCCTGCCTGCAACATAGGGCCAAATTTAAGTTTTTTTCCAGGGCCACTTTTAGTTCCCAGTCCTCCCCTGCCAACCAATCAGGAAGTGCTCCCTAAGGGTACTGCTACACATTAACATGTGTCATGCAACATGTAATGTTTGTCAATGGTGCTGCAATGCTATATGCTGCATCCAGGGCCGTCCTTAATGCGGGGCAAAAGGGGCAGCTGACCCGGGCCCAGTTGCTCCTGGGGGGCCCAAGGCAGCTGCCTCTTGAGCCCCGCTGTCATGGAACCATGAACCAGACGTACAACAAGAGATAAGTGGAAATAAGAAGGCTTTATTGAAAATCAAGCTGTAAGGCAAAAGTCCAAACGGATGGCTAAACCGAAGCAGGGTCTTGCGAAGCCAGAGGTCAGGAACCAGAAGGGTAGTCAGACAAAGCCTGGATCAGGAACCAGCAGGGTAGTCAGACGAAGCCTGGATCAGGAACCAGCAGGGTAGTCAGACGAAGCCAGGATCAGGAACCAGAAGCAGCAGCAGTCTTAGAAGCATGTGAACACAGGAGGACCAAGCAAGGAACTGAAGCCACAGACCTCCTATATATATGAGCTAGGCATCCAGCTCCTCCCAGTGGGAAGGAGAAGCCGCAGGGTGGGAGGCTACAAGAAACCCAGAAACCAAGATGGCCGCCAGCACATGTCAAACGAAGGAGAACAGCGAGAAGGTAAGACCATGACAGTACCTCCCCCTCAAGGGCCCCTCCTCCGCGGAGTAAAGAACGGTTTCTGAGGGAAGCGTGCGTGGAAGGCTCGGAGCAAGGCAGGAGCATGGACATCTGCGGAGGGAACCCAGGAACGCTCCTCTGGACCATAACCACGCCAATGGACCAAAAACTGCACCCGACCGCGGACCAGGCGTGAGTCCAGGATATTGCTCACCTCATACTCCTCACGATTGTCCACTTGGACCGGACGAGGCCGAGGAACCGAGGAAGTGAAACGATTACACACCAGTGGCTTCAACAGGGAGACATGAAACACGTTGGAGATCCGCATGCCAGGAGGAAGCGCAAGAGCATAGGCTACCGGGTTTACCCTGCGAAGCACTCGGAAGGGACCAACAAAGCGAGGCGCCAGCTTGGGAGTGGGCACTCGAAGGTTGAGGTTGCGGGTGGACAACCATACGCGGTCTCCGACCTGGTAGGAAGGAGCGGGCGCTCGTCTGCGATCAGCCTGGAGTCTCTGGCGCTGCGCAGAGACCTCAAGGGACCTCTGGATCTGTACCCAAGAAGCACGTAGGACGGAAAGGTGATCCTCCACAGCCGGAATATCCTGGGGAGAGAATACCTCCGGTAACACGGCAGGTTGGAACCCATAATTGGCCATGAAGGGAGACGTCCCAGAGGAAGAGTTCACCGCCGTGTTCCTGGCAAACTCAGCCCAAGGCAGGAGGTCAACCCAATTGTCTTGGTGATCGGAGACATAGCAACGAAGGAATTGCTCCAAGGCCTGATTGGATCGTTCTGCGGCCCCATTGGACTGAGGGTGGTAGGCCGAGGAGAAAGAGAGATGAATCCCCAACTGGGAGCAAAAGGCGCGCCAGAACCTGGACACAAACTGACTCCCCCGATCCGACACAATCTCCTTGGGCAAACCGTGCAACCGGAAGACCTCCCTGGCAAAAATCGAGGCCAACTCTTGTGCAGAGGGTAACTTCTTGAGAGGAACACAGTGGCACATTTTGGAAAACCGATCCACAATCATGAGAATGACCGTATGGCCTCGGGATGCAGGGAGGTCCACAATGAAATCCATCCCCAGGTGTGACCATGGACGCTCCCCGGTGGCTATGGGTTGCAAAAGGCCCAACGGAAGGTGCCGAGGGGACTTACTCTGGGCACAAACGGAGCATGCCGCTACATATGCGGCGATGTCGGAACGTAGAGAAGGCCACCAGAACAGACGTGAAACAGCCCAGGACAGCTGATTCTTTCCAGGATGCCCCGCGGCCTTGGAGTTATGGTAGGTTCGCAACAACCGAGTGCGCAACTCCTCAGGCACAAAACATCTGCCGTTGGGTCTCCCAGAGGGAGCACCAGATTGAGCCGCCAAAATCTGCTCACCCAGGGGAGAGGTCAGGCTGGTGCGAATGGCGGCCAGGATCTGATTCGGAGGTATGACCGAAGTCGGAATCGACTCCTCCCCGGACAGCTCGGAGTACTGCCGTGATAAGGCATCCGCTCTGATGTTCTTGGAACCGGGTAGGTAGGAGACCACGTAATTAAAACGTGACAAGAACAGAGCCCATCTGGCCTGACGTGGTGTCAATCTCTTGGCCTCAGAGAGGTAGGTCAGATTCTTGTGGTCCGTCAGGATGAGAACCGGAACCACCGAGCCCTCGAGCAAGTGCCTCCATTCTTTAAGGGCCTGCACGATGGCCAATAACTCCCTGTCACCAATCTGATAGTTGCACTCCGCGGAAGACAGTTTCCGGGAGTAAAACCCACAAGGAAGCAGAGGACCCTCTGGTGTTCTACGCTGAGACAGAAGGGCGCCTACTCCCGTCTCAGACGCGTCCACCTCGAGGACAAAAGGCAACCCTGGGTTGGGATGCGACAGAATCGGAGCCGACACAAAGGCGGACTTTAGAGCCTCAAAAGCTCGGATGGCCTCGAGCGGCCAGACCTGGGGATTACTGCCCTTCCTGGTCAGATCCGTGAGAGGCTTGGCTAGCATGGAAAAGTCCCTGATGAACTTCCGATAATAATTGGCGAAGCCCAAAAAGCGCTGCAGGGCACGAAGACCACTGGGCTGGGGCCACTGTAAGACAGCCGAAACCTTCTCAGGATCCATGGAGAACCCCTCAGCGGAAATGATGTAACCTAAGAAGGTTACCTGGGATCGGTGAAATTCGCATTTCTCAAGCTTACCGAACAGCTTGTTCTCTCGTAACCGTTGCAACACTCGTCTGACATCCAGAATGTGGGCCTCCATGGATTCAGAATATACCAAGATGTCATCCAAATAGACCACCACACACTGCTGCAACAGGTCACGGAAAACATCGTTGATGAATTCCTGGAAGACTGCGGGCGCATTGCACAACCCAAAGGGCATAACCAAGGATTCATAATGACCGGTCCTGGTGTTAAACGCGGTCTTCCACTCATCGCCCGCCTTGATCCTTACCAGGTTATATGCCGCCCTCAGGTCGAGTTTGGTAAAGACCGTGGCCCCTTTGAGGCGATCGAACAGCTCGGAAATCAAGGGTATCGGGTAAGCGTTCTTGATCGTGATGCGATTGAGACCCCTGTAATCGATGCAAGGCCTCAACTCACCGTCCTTCTTTTTCACAAAGAAAAATCCAGCCCCTGCCGGGGACGAGGATTTGCGAATGTGTCCGCGTGAAAGCGCCTCCCTCACGTACTCCTCCATGGCCTCATTCTCCGCTACCGACAGTGGATAGACTTTGCCACGAGGAGGAACGGCACCAGATTGTAACTCTATGGCACAATCGTATGGGCGGTGCGGAGGTAGGGCAACCGCACGCACCTTATCGAATACATCCCGGTACTCCTCGTATTCAGGAGGCAACAGAGAGTCCGAGGAAGTACACAGCAACTTGACAGGCCCATGGATGCAACTAGCCCCACACTGCGGTGACCACGAGAGGATCTCGGCCGATCTCCAATCGAAAGTCGGATTATGCTTCTGGAGCCAGGGGTACCCCAAGACCACCGAGTAGTGTGGAGACGAAATAACCTGGAGACAGACCGACTCTCTGTGAACGGCACCAATGGCCATCCCCACTGAAAGGGTCTCCTGAGTCACGTGTGGCGGCAGAAGGGGTCTGCCGTCTATCGCCTCAAGAGCCAGTGGGGAACCTCGAGGCTGCAGAGGAATGGAATTGGCGGCAGCGAACACACTATCAATGAACAAACCACCAGCACCAGAGTCCACCAACGCCTGGGTCGTCACCGAGCCCCCGACCCAGGAGAGGACAACAGTAATCAGTGGTTTGTCAACACGGGAAACCGGGGACGAGGAGACTCCACCCAAGGTCTGCCCCCGACAGGATCTCAGGTGCGAGCGTTTCCCGGACGGTTCGGGCATGCCAACCGAAAATGCCCACCGAGACCACAGTACATGCATCGGCCCTCGCGTCTCCGGAGTACCCTCTCCCCCTCGGACAGGCGAGCAAACCCCAGCTGCATGGGTTCACCCCCAGACAAGTCATCCCCAGGAGGCGTGGGAGGAGAGGGAGGCACGGGTGGGACAGCAAACGTAGGCGCCAATCTGTTAGAAGACCTCCGCAGGCTCTCCTTAAAGGAAGGTCTCTCCCTGAGTCTGGTGTCAATCAAAATCAGGAAAGAAATAAGAGACTCGAGCTCCACTGGTAGGTCCTTAGCTGCAACCTCATCCTTCAAGGCATCCGAGAGACCATGAGAGAAAGCAGCGACCAGAGCCTCATTATTCCAGCCCACCTCTGCTGCCAGGGTACGAAACTCAATGGCGTATTCAGCTACGGATCGTGAACTCTGTCTGATGGACATAAGGAGCTTCGCAGCAGAGGCAGCACGAGCCGGCACATCGAATACCTTCCGAAGAGAAGCAACAAAACCGGAAAACTCGGCAACCACCGGATTGTTGTTCTCCCATAAAGGGCTGGCTCAGGCCAAGGCCTTGTCCGAGAGCAGCGAGATCAAGAAGCCCACCTTTGATCTCTCAGTAGGAAAGGCATGTGGCAGCAACTCGAAATAAATGCCCACCTGGTTAAGGAAACCTCGGCACTGAGTTGGCTCTCCCCCAAAGCGCTGTGGAAGGGGGGCAGAACCGGTCATACCCCGAAACACCGCAGGCGCAGCAACAGGTGTCGGGGTAGACTCTGGCGCAACAACCGGAGCGGCAGTAGGAGCGGGCCCAGGAGCGACAACCGACCCATCGGCAACGGAAGCTAAATGAGCCGTGCGTTCAAGCAGGGTTTGCAACGCCACAGTGAACCGACCCAACAGGTGATCCTGCTGATCAAGTCTGGCAACCAGCGTAGGTAGCGAGGATGGCCCTGTACCGTCAGAATTCATGGCTTGGTCCTAATGTCATGGAACCATGAACCAGACGTACAACAAGAGATAAGTGGAAATAAGAAGGCTTTATTGAAAATCAAGCTGTAAGGCAAAAGTCCAAATGGATGGCTAAACCGAAGCAGGGTCTTGCGAAGCCAGAGGTCAGGAACCAGAAGGGTAGTCAGACGAAGCCTGGATCAGGAACCAGCAGGGTAGTCAGACGAAGCCTGGATCAGGAACCAGCAGGGTAGTCAGACGAAGCCAGGATCAGGAACCAGAAGCAGCAGCAGTCTTAGAAGCATGTGAACACAGGAGGACCAAGCAAGGAACTGAAGCCACAGACCTCCTATATATATGAGCTAGGCATCCAGCTCCTCCCAGTGGGAAGGAGAAGCCGCAGGGTGGGAGGCTACAAGAAACCCAGAAACCAAGATGGCCGCCAGCACATGTCAAACGAAGGAGAACAGCAAGAAGGTAAGACCATGACACCCGCTGGCCACTGCCCACAAATTATTTTTCGTCCCATAAGACGGAAAAATGCCCCTGCGTCTTATGGGGTGAATACTAATCAGCGATTAGTACCGGATGACAGGGAAGCAGTGAAAGCTCTGTACTCACCACTTCTTGGTCCTCGGCTGTGGGCTGTGCAGTGGCTGTGTACAGCGTGACATCATTCTGTGCACAGCCGACAGCCGAAGACCAGGAAGAAGAGAGAGTGCTGGTGGTGAGGAGCGATGGCATCCAGGAGCAGGAGAGGTAAGTTGTTTATTTATTTATTTTATTTGCGCTGATAGCTGGGGGCTGATACATGAGGCTGGGGGGCTGATACATGAGGCTGGGGGGCTGATACATGAGGCTGGGGAGCTGATACATGAGGCTGGGGGGCTGATACATGAGGCTGGGGGCTGATACATGAGGCTGGGGGGCTGATACATGAGGCTGGGGGGCTGATATTTGAGGCTGGGGGGCTGATATATGGCATTGGGGGCTGATATATGAGGCTGGGGGGCTGATATATTGCATTGGGGGCTGATATGAGGTCTGATTGAGGGTCTTATTAACATTGGGGGTCTGAATGGGGCTGTCAGCTGAGGTCTGATTAACGTTAGGGGTCTGATTGGTGGTCTGACCTGAGGTGTAATGGAAAATATTTTTTTCTTACTGTCTTCCTCTAAAACCTAGGTACCTGCTTGCTCCTCCTCCCGACCTTCCCTGCCCTTTGCTTATGCTGTGCGCCATGACATCACGCGGAGGTACTGCAACACTAGGGTGAACCGAGCCCCGATCTCCTTCCTAAACTGCAGAGCAGTGCTCACTTCCAGCCCTGAGCCCAGCTTCCCAGAGCACTGATCCTGAGCCTGCTGGAGTCTTCAGAGCTGTAAGTATTTACAGTAGTTCACTGTAAGCTATATTATATATATTACTTGTTTGTTTGTTTTTTGTGTGTGTGTGTGTGTGTTGTGGTGGAGGACGTGATTGCATGCTAGGGTGTAGGAAGGCGGGATCCAGGGGGCCCAAGTAAATTCTTGCCCTGGTTCCAATTAATATTAAAGATGGCCTTGGCTGCGTCTGCAACAAGACTGTTGAAAAAGACATGCTGGATTTTGTGTTGCAGATCGTGATCAATTTTTACTCCATTGCGTAGTTCCTTATACGCAACTTATTTGTCACTTGCCTGTATTTTCACAGCCAAACTACAGTTCTACAATAGGAGCAGGACAATACGTTGCAGAAAGTTGTACATATTTTTGTGTAGTGCAACTTTTCTGCATCTTCAAGTCACAGTGTTGTACTCTTAAAGGGAATCTATTACTCCTAACTAAGGGCAACATAAACTAGTGACATGTCTCCTTAGCAAAAATGCTGGGTCACTTTCTTTAGTTGACCTAGACGTTTTGCTAAAATCTTTTATTGAACAGCTATAGCGCATGGCAATGAGTCCACATATTCCTGAGCTCATGGCTTTCCACGCCCACCTACTGCTGATTGATATGGAAAAAAACTGTCAGTCAGAGGCAAATGGGTGGGGAGAGACATGAGCTCATGAATATGGGGACTCATTGGCATGTGCTGGGGCTGTTAGGATTTTAAAAGTGTGGGCAACAGAAAACTCGTGACAGATTCCCTTTAATTAGCCAAGCTGACCAAGCTGATGCCAATCTGAGCCAGAGATCAGATGTGACAGTTGCATAGCAACTGCACTAAACAATACTAGTAAACAGAAGACGACAAGACAGTAGGGAAATCCCTGCTGCTTGTAACTGTCATAACACTGCTGTACCCGAAGAGCACAGCGTAGGGTCACAGAGGGTGCCGACCTCCTCACACTGTGCGCAATCACAGAATAGTTAGCGGCAGAGGACCAGGAAGAGGTGAGTACAGAGCCCAGGGAGCGCTGCATTCACCACTTCACGATCATACTGTACTAATGAGTGCTTTCATAATGAAGTACTCTCAAGGTTTCAGGCAAGGGGCTATCAAATTCAACCCCTTAGAAAAGCCTTTAATAGGGCCAAAAAATTAAATTCAAGGAACTATTACAAAACATCCCCAAGGAAGAGAACAACAATATTACATGTATTAGAACGTATGATGGGTATTCAAAAGAAAGATACAGTGTCCTTAAGAAAAACTCTGGAATATTTTATGATCAGATAAAGATTAATTATAATCCATCTTCAGCACTCACCCGAGTATAACATACCTCAGAGGTCCAAATTACAAAGATCATCTTGCACATAGCTGTTTCATGTGATTTAAATAAACACAGCACGCAGGATTACTGCACAGGAGCCATGTTGGTAATATAACATAAAAACAGGAGCAACTGCCACAAACGGAAAACAGGAAACAGGAAGTGGTGCACCAACATAACATCCATAACATCTTCCCCCTTTTTTGTGTTAATAAATGAACATTGTAAATTTTGAAGAGAGATAACAATAACGCATTTGATACTCTATAGGTTAAGTCTCATAGGTGGTTTTGAACATTTGCCACTACGAGTGACAACTGGTCCTTGTAGTCTATTAGCCCTCTCGGTAGTTACTGGGCCCTTATCACCATCTACTGACATGTCTTGCGCGTGGCTGCTGGTAGATGTACTAGCTTGCTAAGGATTGCCAGTATCATTGGTCTGTGGCCCCATCTCTGTGCATTCCTCACAATCAATGGGCACACGTGTCCCTGTTATACCAAGCGAGACTGGCTTATCAATGAGATATTGCGACGTAGGTTTTTCTGCCACTCGTAAATCCACACGATTGCGATGAAAGAGAGTTCCGTCAACGTCCACTAGATATGAGCGTGGTGTAACTTTTTTCAAACAAGTACCCATGCAACTTTTTTCAAACAAGTACCCATTCTCCAACGACCTGTTCGATCCCCAGGTAAGAGTTTCATACGGATTTGTTCTCCAGTAATCAACTCTGGCAGATCCCTGGCCGATGTGTCATATTTTGCCTTTGACATTTGTCTCTTAAACTTTAACTTTTCTGTAACACCTTGTACCACACAAGGTTCCAGAAGCTTATTCGCCTTGACATCAGTCTTTGTGTCAGACTACTATCCATGCCATGAGTGTTTCTCCAATGCTAAATGGCCTTCTACGAGTCTTTACCATAACTGTGTGCTTTCTTGCATAAGTTCTTAACAATCTTTACAGCTGCTTCAGCTTTGCCAATCTTCTAAATTGCAAGCTTGAAAACTGAGGGCCATTATCAGAGATCACTTTATCTGGTTGGCCATAACGGGCAAACTGAGCATTGCACCGCTTAATTGTGGTTTCAGTGGACAAATCAGGAAGAAGGTCGATTTCCCAAATGTCCGAATAGTGGTCAACTAATATCAGGTATTCTTTGCCTGCGTACCATTTTGTACTCTGATCTCATCTCTGAAGGACCAATATTCCTGTAGAGTTGCAGGAATTGCTACTTTATCATCTGGCCATCCACTCAAGACAAAAGATTTCAGAGCTTGTAACGTTGCGTCACCGTCAGTGTGTTGTATGAGTTGCTGCAGACACTGAGCAGTGACATTAAGATAGTCGGCTTGATTGATGTCGGCAAAGAAAATTTGTTCCTGTTGCAGCTGACAAATTGTTTGACGCTCGTGCTCACCTCCAGGTGTCACATTATCCAGCTACTCTGCTCAAAGCATCGCTGATATACATTTCACTTGCTGGCTTATAGACAACATTGAGGTTGTAATGCTGCAATGTAAGCATCATGCTCTGCAAACGCTTGGGAGTACACAAAAGGGGCTTCTTGAATATGGCTATCAGAGGTTTGTGGTCTCAGCTGTAATGGAGTCCTGCCCATAAAGATAATGATGGAAGCGTTGGCATTCAAATACAATACTTAAACATTCCTTCTCAATCTGAGCATAATTTCGCTCAGCTGGTGAAAGAGCTCTGGACGCATATTCAACCGGTTGACCTTCCTGCAAAAGACAACAACCCAGGCAATTTTTGCTAGAGTCACTTTGTATGGCAACAGGCTTAGTGACATCATAGTATTTCAACACTGGTGCAGAGGTGACCAAGCGTCTGATATCCTCTACTGCCTGGTCATGTTTGGGGAGCCAGTGCCAAACCGCATCTCTGTCCACAAGTCGTCTTAACGGCTCACACACCTCAGATAAATGTGGCAGGAATTTTGCTAGATATGTAACAAAGCCAATAAATCTCTGTACTGCTTTGGCATCAGCAGGCTGTGGCATGTCCACAATGGCTTTAATCTTATCCGGGTAAGCTTTTAAGCTATGTGAAGACAGGATATGCCCATGGAAATGGACTTCTTGCACCTTGAACTGCAATTTCTCCATGCTAAGCCTCAGCATCACCCGTCTGCAACGATCTAGTAGCGCTAACCAACTATAAGAATGTCATCAGCTATTGGCTCAATTCCACGAAGCCCACTCAATAGTTCATGTTGTTTGCGCTGGTAGACCTCTGGTGCCACGGAAACCCCAAATGGAAGTTTAAGCCATCTCTTTCTGCCCCAAGGAGTCCAGAAAGTGGACATGTAACTGCTTTTTTCATCTAGTTTGCACTGTAAAAAGGCATCTCTTGCATCGACTAGTGTGAAAATATGTGCTTTTTGAAGTTTGTACAGAATGTCATTGAGCGTAGGCATTAGGTAATGTGATCGCTTCAGGGCCATATTCAGGAACTTGGATTCGATACAGATTCTGATCTTTTCAGGCTTTCTGATAACCACCATGTTGCTTATCGAATCCGTGAGCATGGGCATAGGAAGCGGGGGGGACGGATCACCCCCAGGAAATAATGCAGGGGGGACAGGTATGGTGAAATCCCCCCCAGCGGGGCAATGAGTGCGACGGCGGGGTACAGAGATGAACGCTTCCATTGTGAAAGCGCTCATCTCTATAGTGATCTGTTTGTATCGCCGTCCTCAGGACAGCGATACAAACATAAGGCTGTGCGGAGGAGCAGGGGAGAGGTGTGTCCCTTTCCTGTTCCTCTGATAGGCTGCCGGCAATAGGCTGGCAGCCTATCAGAGGCCAACGTAGGCAGCGCGATGATGTAATCGCGCCCCCTGAGCCGTACAGCGCGGGACACAGGCCGGAAGAGGCCTGCATCGCATCGCTGCCAAAGAGGTAAGTATAAGTGTTAATTATTTTTAAAATATATACAATACTTTTACTGGAACATGATTGGGAGGGCCGGGCCCTGTTATTACTGGCACATAATGGGGGGGCCCTGTTATTACTGGCACATGATTGGGCAGGGGGCTGTTATTACTGGCACATGATTGGGCAGGGGGCTGTTATTACTGGCACATGATTTGGGGGGGCCCTGTTATTACTGGCAAATGATTGGGGGGCCCTGTTATTATTGGCACATGATTGGGGGGGCTGTTATTACTGGCACATGATTGGGGGGCTGTTATTACTGGCACATGAGAGGCGCTGGGGGGGCTGATGAGACGCACTGGGGGGCTGATGAGAGGCACTGGGGGGCTGATGAGAGGCACTGGGGGCTGATGAGAGGCACTGGGGGCTGCTATGAGGCATGGGGCTATTATCTGAGGTCTGATTGGGGGTCATTCATATTGGGGTCTGAGCTGAGGTGTGATCTGAGGTCTTATTAACATTGGGGATCTTATTGGGGCTGTTAGCTGAGGTCTGATTAATATTGGGGGTCTGATTGGTGGTCTGACCTGAGGTGTAATGAAATTTTTTTTTTTCTTATTGTGCCCACTTCCAGCCCGGAGCACTGATCCGGAGCAGCTTGGAGAAAAAGGCTTCACAGTCTCCCACACTCCTTCTGCCCGGCCAAGCCAGCCAGCACCCCTGAGGCCAAGCCAGCCAGCACCCCTGAGTCTTCAGAACTGTAAGTAAATTATATATAAGGGGAGATTATTGTTTTAGCGTGGGGGGTGCCAGAGAAAGTACCCGCCCCTGGTGCCAAATACCCTAGGCACGCCACTGCCCCCAGGTTAGGAATCTAAATATTTTGTTATCATTCAGTATTATCATTCTTCTTTAAATTTGGTCTTTTCTGGAACCTTAGCTTTATGCTTAAAAGTTAGTCTGAGTGAAGAAAGAATGGATATCCGCAAGTTTTTTGCTAAGCCTAGTAAAGCAAATACATCCTCATCAAGCTCAGAACATGTCAACAAAAAGAGATCACTGAATCACCAGTCAGGCATCATTACCACTAGTTTTAAGTGGAATAACTGAAATATATGCCAAACGTTTGGTTAATTTCTTTGACCTGATAAACAAAGAACTGTTCCTTTTGCATATTTTTTTGTTGTGAGATTTTTCACACACAGACAATTTAACGATATAAACAACTCGCAGTTTACTGAATAAGAATATACCCGGCGAGCAAAAATGCTGTCCCCCCCAGATTTTTGGGGGTTCCTACACCCATGTCCGTGGGTTTTGATACTGAGGTTAGATGTCTCTCAGCTTCATACTTGTCCAGTTGTGCTTTGACCTGTGGCTTAATAGCTATTGGTACATTCCGTGGGGCACATTGAACTGGTTGAATAGCAGGGTCAAGTTCAAAGCGCACCTCCCCTGGAACAGATACTACCGGGCACTGTAGGCATGAATAATTTGCTGTTTTGTCAGCGGCCTCGTCAGAGATTTCGCTGGCTGATTATCAACATAGTGCAGCTCAGCAGGAATAGTGAACTGCAGCAGTCCCAGGCGCTCACATGTTGAACCAGATAATAGCGGTTTCTGATCAGCTTCCGCAATCTCAAAGTGCAATATGCGCACACAATCTCGTATGCTGGATTTTGTTTGGAAAAGTCCCAATGATTATTTGGGCTCCAGTTTCATTTTGTCCTTTAAACTCATTACATCACATGTCGCTCCTGAATCCAGCTGACAAGGTTGGATTATATTATTTAAATTGAGGTTTACAAACCATTTCTTGCCTTTTGTGTTTACAGCACCAATGCATTCTGAGGAGTAAAGCATATCAGTGCTAAACAGTTGTGCTTCCTCAGAATCAGGCACTTGCTGAATTGTGTGTAGCTTCCTTAGGCCTCATGCACACGGCCGTTGTTTTGGTCCGCATCCGAGCCGCCATATTGGCGGCTCGGATGCGGACTCATTCACTTCAATGGGGCCACAAAAGATGCAGACAGCACTCCGTGTGCTGTCCGCATCCGTTGCTCCGTTCCGTGGCCCCGCTAAAAAAATATAACATGTCCTATTCTTGTCCGCGCTTTGCGGACAAGAATAGGCATTTACATTAAAGGCTGTCTTTACCGCATGCAGTACAGAATTTCCCACACGTAAATGCAAACTGCCACAATACTTGCACGATACAGGCTTCTGCTCAGGTGAGTTGTGTGAGCGACTCTTGTGTTGAAACTTGTGCTGCTGTGAAGAGGCTGTATTGATATTGTCAGTCGTGTTATCCTGCTCCATAGCTTTCATATGCTTGTCAGAAAGTTCTGCGGTGTGACATATCTCAAGCGCGTTTCCTCAACAAGTGGCGGCGTGTGTTTTCATTGATGATACCCAGAACCAGTTTATAATGAATAAGTTCATCTCTCAAAGAGCCATACTCACAGCTTGCAGATTTTTCTCTAAGCCATGTGACAAAATTGTCTATCGATTCACCGTCTTCTTGCTTGCAACAGCCAAAATATATATCTTTCATATATGAAATTTGTAGAAGGCCTGAAGAAAGTTTCTAATGCATCCAGAATGGCTTTGGTGTCATTCTTTTGCTCCTCTGTAAGCAGGAGGCATGGAGGCATTCACTGCGCATCATCCTCCCCGGAGTGGCTGCCTGCACTGCTGCAGGCTTCTCCTTTAACCCTGTGGCGAGGCAGTAGTCATCAAACTCAGTTTTAAAGGTGTCCCAGTTATCACAAACGTTGCTGCTTACCCTCATCGGCTCAGGCAGCGGAATGCTGTTAGCCACCATGATGCTGCTATTGCTTGTGTCAAATGCTCAAATCCACGGACAGGAGACACGATCACGCTGCAAGGCTGGCAGGCTCTCAGCGGCAAATGTGCAGAAGCAGCGCAGATCCAGATACTTCTGACACCATGTTTCATGTGATGTAAATAAACACAGCACACGGGATTACTGCACAGGAGCCATGTTGTTAACATAACATAAAGACAGGAGCAACTGCCACAAACGGAAAACAGGAAACAGGAAGTGGTGCACCAACATAACATCCGTAACAATAGCTTCCTACAAGAAAATCATATTCAACACAGAACAAATAAGAACAAAACCAAAGGCTCCAATCTGCACAATGGTATACTAAATACTCTCACCACCTTATTCCTAAGTAAGAGTGCCTGTCCATTTTAGCCACATTCTAAGAGCAAATTTAACCATATTAATAAAGATTATCTTTTGATCACTAGGCCACAAACAGGACTTATATAGCCTCTGGCTATTAACCCCTTCTATTTTGAATTATCCAGGGCCTCCTCGGGTCTTTTGATATTAGCTCATTAGTATTTGTCCCATAAGACGCATTGACATTTTCTCCCCACTTCGGCAAGAAAAAAAGTGCATTTTATAGGATGAAAAATGCTAGCTGTTACCATTTTCTTGTACCCCTACATACTGACAGTGTCCCATCACTGACAATATGACACACACTATGTAGTGAAACAGCTTACTGAAAAAGGGAGTGGTAACACTCAATTGTCAATTAGGCCTGGGCTACAAGGAGACTTGTAGAACTTCTGATTCATTTTAACTGTGATCATAGCAGGTGACAGTTACAGTCCACAGGATTACACAAATCAATGTAGGCCTGTGTACTTCAGCTGTAGCTCCATAGTTAAAATTTATGTTTATATAAGTTGGCTCACAGCCTCATTCAATCTCATTATCTCCCGCCTAGACTACTGCAACATTCTCCTCTGTGGCCTTCCATCTAGCACCCTTGCACCCCTCCAATCTATCCTCAACTCTGCTGCCCGACTAATCCACCTCTCACCTTATTACTCCTCTGCCTCTCCCCTCTGCCAATCCCTTCACTGGCTCCCCATTGCCCAACGAATCCACTTCAAAGTACTGACAAACGCATACAAGGCCGTCCATAACCTGTCCCCTCCCTACATCTCTGAGCTACTTTCCCGATACATCCCCACACGCACTCTCCGATCCTCACAAGACCTCCTTCTCTCCTCTCCTCTTATCGCCTCTTCCCACAATCGACTCCAAGATTTCTCCCGTGCATCCCCCATACTCTGGAACTTGCTACCCCAACATATCAGACTCTCACCTACAGTGGAATCCTTCAAAAGAAACCTGAAAACCCACCTCTTCAGACAAGCCTACAACCAATGACCCTGCTGCCTCTATACCGCCATGACCAACTTAGCCCGCACCTACTGTGTCCTTCTCCCATACCATGTAGATTGTAAGCCCTCACGGGCAGGGCCCTCTCTCCTTCTGTACCAGTTTGTAACTCATCTTGTTTATGATTAGTACAATTGTCTGCGTTATGTATGTGCACCGCTTATCATATGTGCAGCGCTATGGAATGAATGGCGTTTAAATAATAAATAATAATAATAATAATAATAATATAATAATAATAAAAGAGGTGCTCTGTCTATATGATTCACCCTATCACTTCGTTAGACATACAATATTGTAGACATGCACTCTTCACTTGGGATCACTCAGAGAAAAATTATTTCAAGTACATACATATTTATAAAAAATATAAAAATAGGACTTCCGGTTCCGGCGCCAGCATGAGCGGACACGCGGATCAGAGCTCCTCTCCACTGTCCTGCAAAAACCCTGGAATCGGACGACTCAGCAAGCAGCATACCCGAAATTTAGAGTCCACCGAACTCCCCGCGACTGCCGGAGCATATGGACCGGTACATCAAGCACATGGGGAGCAGAACAAGGCAGGGCAACAAACACAAAACAATCAGCGCGCCCGCCGTACCTACTAAGATGGCGGAGAGAGCAGCAGGAGAGAGAGGCACAAAAGCCGGCATATTATCAGGAGGATGGGGAAGCTTCTAACGACACAGTAAGTGTTGATTACAAGCGCTTGGCCCTGGAAGTAGCGGCTAGAATACTACCTGACCTCCAAGAATCGTTGTCCAGCACTGTGGCGGAATCGCTATCACACCTGCAGAGAGAAATAGCAGATCATGGCCAACGTATCTGTGAGGTGGAAGACTCCAAAATGGAATAAGAGCAGAGCCGGCTCTGTAGTGTCAATGACGATCTATGGAAGGATAACAAGAGATTGAGTGAGAAGGTGGAAGACCTCAAAAACCGCTTGCGTCGGAATAACTTGAGACTGGTAGGGGTGCCAGAATCATTCTCAGTACAGAAATTATTCGTATTATGCGAAAAAGATCTGCCCGAGGCGCTCAACCTCCCAACGAAATTCAAAGTGGAAAGAGCCCACAGAATCGGGCCCTCATTACCAGCGCAAAGGGAGAGGGAGAAACCAGAACATCCAGCATTGAGACAGCGCCCCAGACAAGTAATCACCAGATACCTGGACTTTTCCGATAAAGCGTTAATTATCAAGGCTTACAAAAGTCGCAAAGGTCCGCTGGAACTCAGTGGGCACAGAGTGATGATCTTTGAGGATTTCTCGGCATCCGTGGCTAAAAAGAGGAAGGAATTCTCAACTATCTGTTCGGAATTATATCACTCTTAAACCAAGTTTGCCATGTTGTTCCCAGCCATATTGCGAATATATTCCTCAGATGGATCCTACGCTACATTCTACCCACCGCAAGAAGCCAGATCGGTGTTTCAAGATGGCGAGCTGAAAGAAGAAACCTTGCGACCACGAGGGCCTGGGTGCCGTGGAACCGCGGGCAACACAGCAGCTCCAAGACCCGAGTTAGATAGTACAGAGGACTGAAAGAACATCAGATATGGCGGCGGAGGACTGTAATTACCTTAAGCGGGAAGTGGTAATACATATGTTGTATGGTTTAATGTTATCTTAAGTGAATAGCTTATACAATGGGGGAAAAAAAAGTGGAAAAGTAGAAAGAGCAGGATGGGTGAGATCAGATGATTTAAGGCAAAGGAACTGGTAATACTGTAGTACTATAGGTGAATAGGAGGAGAGGATATACATAGGATAACAATTAAGAAAAAAAAACTCTTCTAGGGGTCTGCAACTCTGCAATTTGCAAGTTCCGTGTAATAACATTGAGTCATAATTTAGATTTTTATAAGCAGGACAAGAGGGAGCTTGATTTAGAGGTGTGTTTGAAAGAGAGAGGCATCATGCTGGGAAGAGGAGAAGTCAGTGACACTCACCGACAAAAAGAAGATTGATGGTTTATAAAACAGTTAGCGTTAACATGTTGTTTAATAAGTTGGAGAATAAAGGTCCATGCTACTTATGAAAAGTCAGGAAGGACAGACACTAAGAAGAATAGATCCGCAGATAACATAGGAATGATATATAATGCCTAGGTTTATTGCATGGAATGTTAAGGGACTGAATTCCCCACAGAAACGACTGATGGTATTAAGACATCTAAAAAGGTTGGGGGCGCAGATGTCGCCTTATTACAAGAAACACACCTCCAGGAATATGATTATGACCGCATGCAAAGATTGTGGGTGGGCCGGGTAGTGGGCGCACCAGCAGCAGGGAGAAAAGGTGGTGTTTTGATCTTAATTCACAAAAAACTGGCTCACATGACGATTCAATGTCTAAAAAACAGAGAAGGTAGTATAGCGCATATTTGTATGAGCTCACCGCTAGACACGTGGAGCATATACAACATATATGGACCTAATGATAACAACACTGAGTTTTTTAGGGAACTGAGGGAAATGGTGGTGAAAGATACTGTCTCTACCAAAATAGTAGCAGGGGACATGAATACAGTAATGTCACACATAGAGGATAGAAAATCAAATAAGGAACAGGCAGTGATCCCTAGATACAGAGATAAGATATTACAAAGGGAAGTGCCGAATATGAACCTAACTGATGTTTGGCGCTGCTTTTATCCAGAAGGGAGAGAATTCACACATTATTCTGCAGTCTATAACTCTTGGTCAAGACTGGACTATTGTTTTGTATCTGGGAATGTAATGCAGAAAACGATGTCAATAGAGATAGGTGACCTTGTCATATCGGACCATTCCCCGGTCATATTAGACATGTTAGATACGGTCCCAAGAGGTAGTGATTACGTGTGGAGATTCCCCTCAGACTTAGCTAAAAATGAACAATTTGCGGAAAAGCTCACACATTGGTGGATTGAATATTGGGACACGAACTCGGAAAGCGGAGACCCTCACCTGATATGGAGAGCGGGAAGATCAGCAGTATACAATATTAGAAAAGTATTAGCAATCTTAGATGCCATAAAGATATCACCAAATGTGTACCCAGCCCCAGCCTTATTAGCAATAGAGGCTGAAAAAACTTTTGACAATGTAAATTGTCAACAAGGTACTAGATTCCATGAAATTTGTGGGACCATTCAGAACATATATCTCGGCCCTATATAAAGATCCCACAGCTAGAATACATATACCTGGGTACTTATCACAACCTTCCTGTCACGAGGGTGTCAAGAGCCACGTCTGACTCCGTTATACCCAGGGTCAGGAAGTCGCAGCGGTTGGCTGCGCACTCTGTCTAAAGATAGTGCTGTTTCTTAATGGTAGCTTTCTGGGTTTGCCTTGCAATCCTTTTTGGCTCACTCAGGGATCCGTAGCTTCTTCTCCTCAGCTGTTTCTTGTCCAGCAATCCCAACCTCCTTATATTCCCCTCTCCCACTTCTCTGGTTGCCAAATATAGAGCTTCCTGCCTGGACTTCTATACTGACCCACTGGAGCTGTGTAGCTGTGATTCCTGGTTGTTGTTCCAGAGCGTTACCCTCCGGATCCCTGTTGGTTGTTTGTTGTCGCCTACCTGGGATTATATGTTTTGTCCGTATTGTCTCTCCTCTCCTTGGTGTTTTCCTTTAGTGTTAGTGGTGCGGACTAGTGTTCCCACCGCCCTATTCACTACGTAGGGCTCATCTCAGGGAAAGCCAGGGTTTAGGCACGTGATCGGCGTACGGGTGAAGAACCCGTCTAGGGACATCAGGGCAGTCAGGTGCCAGCCTCAAGGTGAGTTAGGGGGTCACCACCTTTCCCTCTCCCTTGGACAGGGCCTTCCCATTTCCCTCCCTTTGCGTCACGTATGTGATCGGAATGCCAGTCATGATACTTCCCAACTGCAGAAAGGCACCAGGCAAGGCTGCCCGCTATCACCACTGCTTTTCAACCTAGCCTTAGAACCGCTTTCCAGGACGCTAGCAAAGCCCGGAGTTACCTCAGGGATCAAAATGGGAGAGATTGTGCTGACGATTTACTCCTATTTTTATCCCAACCCAGAGTGGACTTGCCCAAAGTCTTTGAAGTCTTAGCACAGTTCGGTAAGCTTTCAGGTTTTAGAATAAACCCAACCAAATGTGGTTACTAGACTTATCCCCAACTAAAAACCGCAATAATCTCCCACTGGATGATTGTCCAGTGACTGTCGCACCACTTTCAATAAAATATCTGGGAATCTGAATAGGGAATACCCCGGATCAACTCTATTCCTTAAATTATCCACCGCTATTCAGTAAGATAATAGCAGAACTTAGGATGTGGAAAAACCTGCCCTTATCATTCTTGGGCCGCTGCCACCTTATAAAAATGATGAGTTTCAGCAAATTATTATATCCAATGCAAACACTACCAATCCTAATTAAACATGCAGACATACAGAACCTCAACAGATAATTTAGAAGGTTCATATGGCAAGGAAAAAAATCGAGGATATCTCTTAACAAGTTGACTAGGACAAGAGGCAATGGGGGGGGTTGGCATGCCAGACATTAGGAGGTACAATTTAGCGGGATTGATGAGGCATAGTATAGACTGGCTAAAAGACACATTGCACTATTCAGTACTAACCATTGAGGCAGAAATGGTCAAACCCTGGAGTTTGAATGCCATTTTACACACGAAATACTCCGAAATTCCAAGGGCGATCAAACTGAAGATATTGCTGAGAGATACCATTGCTGTGTGGAAAGCGGTTAGACAATTATTCCACCTACTGGTACATTTATCCAAATACATGAAAATATGGACTCATCCAGAATTTAGGGGGCGTTCGCGATAAACAAGCAATTTATCAGATGGAGGAATATAGGGATAAGGGAAGTAAAACACCTATGGCACAAAGTGGAAAACAGGTATATGAACTTTGAGGAGATCCAGACATTATACAATATCCCAAGCTCCCATATTTTAGCTTTTCACCAACTGATAGCTTTCTTGAAATCCAGAGTGCAAGATATTTCAAAAGAAAAGAAAACCAACCCTTTTGACTCCTTAGTGGGATCAAATAACTTGATATCTTCCCTAGTCCAAATATATGGCGCGATGAACGAGGTAATATCCCGGAGGGGAGACGCGGCACTGTTCCAGGGGTGGCTTCGCGAATTTCCAGAGACATAGTGGAAGGATGGGGAAGGGTGTGCAAATGGATAGAAAATCTGTGGGGTGATCTGAAGAGGGCTGTGCACAGGAGATGCCCTCGCAATCTGACAGATTTGGAGTGTTTTTGCAAAGAAGAGTGGGCAAATCTTGCCAAGTCAAAATGTGCCGTGCTGATAGACTCAAAAAGACTGAGTGCTGTAATAAAATCAAAAGGTGCTTGAACAAAGTATTAGTTTAAGGGTATGCACACTTATGCAACCATATTATTTTACTTTTATATTTTTCTTCCCTCTACGTAAAAGATTTTTCAATTGAGTGGTACAGTTTAGGGTACTTTTAGACTAGCGTTATTTTAATCCGGCGGGCAATTCTGTCGTCGGAACTGCCCGCTGGATCCGGAATAACGTGTGAAAACAGATTACATTTGAATCCTGATCAGGATTGTGATCACAATGAAAAAATGCATTGGAAAAAACGGATCCGCCATTTATGGACTTTATATTTTTAGACTTTTTATATCCACTGTACATACAGTACAGATCAAAAGTTTGGACACACCTTCTCATTGAAAGAGTTTTCTTTATTTTCATGACTATGAAAATTGTAGATTCACACTGAAGGCATCAAAACTATGAATTAAGACATGTGGAATTATATACATAACAAAAAAGTGTGAAACAACTGAAAATATGTCATATTCTAAGTTCTTCAAAGTAGCCACCTTTTGCAAACCGGATGGAATAGCATGCCGCTGCAAGATGCTGTGGTAGCCATGCTGGTTCAGTATGCCTTCAATTTTGAATAAATCCCCAACAGTGTCACCAGCAAAGCACCCCCACACCATCAAACCTTCTCCTCCATTCTTCACGGTGGGAACCAGGCATGTAGAGTCCATCCGTTCACCTTTTCTGCATCACACAAAGACACGGTGGTTGGAACCAAAGATCTCAAATTTGGACTCATCAGACCAAAGCACAGATTTCCACTGGTCTAATGTCCATCTAATGTTCTTTAGCCCAAACAAGTCTCCTCTGCTTGTTGCCTGTCCTTAGCAGTGGTTTCCTAGCAGATATTCTACCATGAAGGCCTGATTCACACAGTCTCCTCTTAACAGTTGTTCTAGAGATGTGTCTGCTGCTAGAACTCTGTGTGGCATTGACCTGGTCTCTAATCTGAGCTGCTGTTAACCTGCGATTTCTGAGGCTGGTGACTCGGATGAACTTATACTCCGCAGCAGAGGTGACTCTTGGTCTTCCTTTCCTGGGGCGGTCCGCATGTGAGCCAGTTTCTTTGTAGCGCTTGATGGTTTTTGTGACTGCACTTGGGCACACTTTCAAAGTTTTCCCAATTTTTCAGACTGACTGACCTTCATTTCTTAAAGTAATGATGGGCACTCGTTTTCTTTACTTAGCTGCTTTTTTCTTGCCATAATACAAATTCTAACAGTCCACAGCACAACTGATGGTCCCAACCTCATTTATAAGGCAAGAAATCCCACTTATTAAACCTGACAGGGCACACCTGTGAAGTGAAAACCATTCCAGGTGACTACTCAAAAAGTTCCATCTCAGCATTAAGTCCCCCAGGTGTAAGTGTATCAAAATAAAAAAAAATCTTGATTTTAATCGTTACATCCTTGTGATGTCGTTTCCTCCTCTCCAATGTATTTCAAAAGCAGCAAAAATCAGACTTGTTGGGTCCTTAGTGTGAAACTGTTTAAAGTGTTTAGCTAGGGAATGTTTTTCATAACCATTTCTTATATTTCCTATATGCTCAGCTATTCTCTTTTTAAGTGAACTTTTTTTTCTACCTATGTTGTTTTTACAAGGACACTCAATTATACACTTACCTAAAGAATTATTAGGAACACCTGTTCTATTTCTCATTAATGTGATTATCTAGTCAACCAATCACATGGCAGTTGCTTCAATGCATGTAGGGTTGTGGTCCTGGTCAAGACAATCTCCTGAACTTCAAACTGAATGTCAGAATGGGAAAGAAAGGTGGGCTACAACAGCAGAAGACCCCACCGGGTACCACTCATCTCCACTACAAATAGGAAAAAGAGGCTACAATTTGCACAAGCTCACCAAAATTGAACTGTTGAAGACTGGAAAAATGTTGCCTGGTCTGATGAGTCTCGATTTCTGATGAGAGATTCAAATGGTAGAGTCCGAATTTGGAGTAAACAGAATGAGAACATGTATCCATCATGCCTTGTTACCACTGTGAAGGCTGGTGGTGGTGGTGTAATGGTGTGGGGGATGTTTTCGGGCACACTTTAGGCCCCTTAGTGCCAATTGTCCATCGTTTAAATGCCACGGGCTACCTGAGCATTGTTTCTGACCATGTACATCCCTTCATGATCACCATGTACCCATCCTCTGATGGCTACTTCTAGCAGGATAATGCACCATGTCACAAAGCTCAAATCATTTCAAATTAGTTTCTTGAACATGACAATGAGTTCTAAATGAGTTCTGTACTAAAATGGCCCCCACAGAAACCAGATCTCAACCCAATAGAGCATCTTTGGGATGTGGTGGAATGGGAGCTTCGTGCCCTGGATGTGCATCCCTCAAATCTCCATCAACTGCAAGATGCTATCCTATCAATATAGGCCAACATTTCTAAAGAATGCTATCAGCACCTTGTTGAATCAATGCCACGTAGAATTAAGGCAGTTCTGAAGGCAAAAGGGGGTCCAACACCGTATTAGTATGGTGTTCCTAATAATTCTTTAGGTGAGTGTATATATTACATTGGTTGAATTACATGTCAGAAATTATTTTATTTCATATTTAAAGGGTTTCTGTCATGAGAAATAACGTTATGTAGCTGACTGGCGCTAGAGATGGGCTAATGTCAGCAGTACATAACAGTATGTTTTATAACTCCCTGCCTGCTGCCGTTCCCTCAAAATAAAGATTTGTATAATATGCTATTAGGGCATTGCTGCAGCACCTCCTAGAGGCTCAGTTTTCTCACCCTTTGCCACGCCCATGTACAGTTGATTGATGTCCAAGTTCTCCTCAGCAGTGATGGTCAGTTCGCAGTGTTCGCCATCCAACACATGCGGGATGCCATCTGCAGTAAGGCCTTAACTGTGCCTGTGCCGGGAGCCGGTCTGAAATCAAATGCAGTCACCGGGAGCAGGCAGTTCCGAGAACAACCCGATGAAGGCCCCTGGCGGCTGTTCTCAGAACTGCCTGCTCCCGGTGACTGCATTTGATTTCAGAGCAGCTCCCGGCACAGGCACAGGTAAGGGCTTACCTCTGCATCGCCGGACAGGAGAGTCTACCTTACTAAATATGGCAGCCCACATGTGTTCGCTGGCGAACACTGCAAACTGACCATCACAGCTCCTCAGTGTCCCAAAATCCCCACTGTGTCATGCAGCCCGTGCGACTCCCTGGAAAAAGTCTAAGGCATACAAATACGCCTTAGACTCTTCCCCCACATTTATCAGCGCAGTGAGGGCTGTGAACGGCACAGGCAGCGCAGCAATGCTGCCTGTGCTTGAAATAACCAATAGAAAAGCTCCTTACAGCATGGAGCTTTGTTATTGGTTGGTATAGGCGCGCGCCGGAGCAATGCAGGTCCTGCAGCAGGGGAAGTCGGCGGGAGCTGGAATGAGCAGTAGCTGGCTCCAGGAGGTGGCTGTTGTAAGGAGAGCGGGGCACGCTGCCCAAGGACCTTGGGAAACATGACAGGGCCGCTGGAGAGGTAAGGATCCGTGGACTCATGTGACTGGTCCCCAGTGACCCTGCTTCCCCCTCCTCCTATCACCCCACTAGTGACCCTGCTCCCCCCTCTTCCTGTCACCTCACTAGTGACCCTGCTCCCCCCTCCTCCTGTCACCTCACTAGTGACCCTGCTCCCCCTCCTCCTGTCAACCCACATGGAAGAAGCTGAACAGACTTCACCGACTATGATGGGATCCGTTCAGTTTCCATTCAGGATCCTGTCTTTTTACAGGATACAAAAGTGCTGCATACAAGGCTTTTTTGTCTGGTCTTTCGACAGAATCTGCAACAGAGGCTCCAAACGCAGCCTCCAACACATATTTGAAGGCCTACGTATTATGTATTTTAGTAATGCTCACACGTGCCCAATCACAGTGTTTGCGATTCTTTCTGGCAAAGCTACCTGGTTCTGGCCCGTGAAATTTATACCATGTCTAGAGCGGCCCTCAGACGAAAAATGGTTGGTCACCACTGAACTATACCACCAACTGTGAGTAAAACTATATGGATTTTTCTTAACGATCTATCATTTTATTAAAAGTCTGCCATATATTGCTACCGCTGGTTATAGAAGATTCATCCATACCAGGGATGCTCAACCTGCGGCCCTCCAGCTTTTGTAAAACTACAACTCCCACCATGCCCTGCTGTAGGCTGATAGCTGTAGGCTGTCCGGGCGTGCTGGGAGTTGTAGTTTTGCAACAGCTGGAGGGCCACAGGTTGAGCATGCCTGATCTACACCATACAACCAATGTGGAATATACTATAGGATTCATCACTAGATCCACAATATGCAAGATACTGAACTGGTTTATACTTTACTACCAACGGTGATTTGATTATATGGACCAATATACAGGGTGGGCCATTTATATGGATACACCTTAATAAAATGGGAATGGTTGGTGATATTAACTTCCTGTTTGTGGCACATTAGTATATCTGAGGGGGGAAACTTTTCATGTTCGGTGGTGACTATGTCGGCCATTTTGAATCCATATTTTGTTTTTTCAATAGGAAGAGGGTCATGTGACACATCAAACTTATTGGGAATTTCACAAGAAAAACAATGGTGTGCTTGGTTTTAACGTAACTTTATTCTTTCATGAGTTATTTACAAGTTTCTGACCACTTATAAAATGTGTTCAATGTGCTGCCCATTGTGTTGGATTGTCAATGCAACCCTCTTCTCCCACTCTTCACACACTGATAGCAACACTGCAGTAGAAATGCTAGCAAAGGCTTCCAGTATCCGTAGTTTCAGGTGCTGCACATCTTGTATCGTTTTTCTTGTGAAATTCCCAATAAGTTTGATTCAAAATGGCTGACTTCAAAATGGCCGCCATGGTCACCACCCATCTTGAAAAGTTTCCCCCCTCACATGTACTAATGTGCCACAAACGGAAGTTAATATCACCAACCATTCCCTTTTTATTAAGGTGTATCCATATAAATGGCCCTCCCTGAATATCACATGGGTATTTTTGTTATTTAATTATGCACAAATTGTTCTGTATATGGATTTATGTTTTGTTGATAAATATGTGTACACAAGTGATATCATGAATAGGTGGGGCTGAACTACTTAGGGCAGTCCCTCACCTCTATTAGCTATTAGGCTTAAGGTATATATACAATATATATATATATATATATATATATATGTTGTGAGGAAGTGACAGGCCTCATAGTTGTTAGGGGAGATATATGGCAGGATTTCTGTGTCTTCCCCAGAATCACCAGGTCTGAAGAAAGACCAGGTGCAGTAATCACCTGGGGATAAAGGAATCCTCAGAGTGAGAGGAGGTGGGGACTTGCACACAGAAGCCTGGAGTGGCTCTGTGTGCTCTGAGCCGAGAGGGCTGAGAGACCACTATCCCACAAGAGACACTGGTGTGGGAGCAGCCTGGAGGCTGCTGGAGGTTGGGCTGGGAAAGCCGCATCTCATCACGGGTGTGAACTGTGGTACGCTTTAGGTGAGTCAGAGAAACCTATGTGTTTAGCTAGGGCCCTGACGGGCAAGGTATTTTATTTTGGCTTTGTGTGTTTTTGCTTTATGCCGTGTACCACAATAAAGCACAGTTTGACCCCTAAATCCTGGTGTCTGTGAAGAAGTGTGTATTTGTAACCCCTGGAAAAGAGCTAATCCCCTACAATTGGTGTCGGATGCAGGCACATGTCCGTGCTGAAAAGTAAAAAAACAACGTGGTTGCTAGGGGCAACAACATCACTGAAAGGAGCAGGTGCTACTCATGCTGTTCTGTACACTTTTTGCTGGGTTGCAAAGGAGTTACTGTGCAGGATTTAAAGGGCCAGAAGCTGAGTACGAGAGACTGACTGGTGGAAATGGCTGCAAAATGGTATAGCCAGTGGGAGAAATCCTGCAAGTTAGTGATCGGGGGAATCCCGCTGGGGGTCATTCTAGACTCTCGCCAGCAATTGTCTCGGGTCCTGCCTGAAATTCTGGACTTTCTGGAGAGAGGGCCAGAGACGGATGCCACCATGTCTCTGACCTTTGTGACACAGTATGGCTCTGTGCAATGGGAGCTGTTAAAATGTGAGACACTGGAAGTGGAATTTGTACTGGGCAAGGACTTTCCATTGTTTGGGCAGTTGTGGAGCGGAGTTCCTGATAAAAAGCAAAGATATGCCGTTGCCAAAGGCAACCGTCGGGAAGAAAAGGAGGTGGAGAGCGGTGCGGTTCTCAGGAGTGCATATCTTCCCTGCGACTGTGTCCGGAGTCCTAGAGAGGAAGTGCGGAGGTGCAGTAAAGCTGTTGCTAGGAGCAACCACAACCTTGATGAGTCCGCGGGAGAGAATGTCACTGCTTTAACAGAATGGTTGATTACAAAGGGTAAGACTGTTCCTGTTATTAACCATGTGGCAGACCCAGTGACAGTGAGCCGGCGGCAGGGGATATCTGCTGGGCCGGTAGGTGATAAGTCACACAGAGAAAAAACTGTGTCTGAACAGGCGGATAGGCCTGCTGTGATGGCTCCCTCACAGAAACCTGCAGGGGAGAAGGTTTCTGTGTCACCTCAGTTGCCCATGACCAAAGCTAGTTTTGGGATGACAAGGATCCGGGATACCATGCTAGCCCGGGTAAGGGGTAGCACAATATTGAAACCTAAGACTGGTAAAATAATAAAGGTGCTGGACAGTCGTGTGGATAAGGACTATCCGCTGATTTTCAATGAGCGTGAGACTCCAATAAGAACAGAGACTGATGAACTTGATGTTACACATACGCCCATGCAGGAGGGAGTGTTGGGGTGTAATTTTCCCTTATGCTGGGAGGTGGGGAGTAATGGAGACACTTCTGCAGAGAGTGCAAAAACTCCTGCAGAACTTGTACCTGTCCCTTTAAGTGAACGTGTAAGGGAAAGGACCATTGAAAACAGTGATGTATTTGAAGTGAAAAATTAAAATGTGAGGTCATGTGAAGTATATGATGATGACATGCCTTTTCCCTTTCAGGATGTGATCAGGAGAGAAGCGCCCACAGGTGGTAATAATGTAAATGATGATGAATCTTTATTTTCTTCATCTGTTATTTTTCATAAAGAACTTTATGACTTGATCAGGAGGTTTGAAGAATTGCATATAAGTAATGTGAACCAGGCACCTGAAAGAGAGCCTGAGCAAGTGCAGGTGGTTCTCACTGAGGGGCAGTCTCCAGTAAGAACTGGGTCTTATGGACCTGATGTTACAAATATGTTCTTATATGATGTGATGTTGGGTTGTGATAACGTTTCGTTGTTATGGGGCAAGGTAGACACTTCTGCAGATAGTGACGAAACTCCTGCAGAACCTGTACTTGCCTGTGTAAATGAAGGTCTAAGGGAGCTGCACATTGACTGCCATAAGGAAAGAATATTGCCTATTGAAAACAATGATGCAGAAGTGCAGATAAATGTTGTGAGCACTGAGTGGAGCAATCCTACTCTGGTGAATGTGCAAGAAAGGGTAGCAGTCCTAGAGGGAGTATCACAAGTACCAGAGGTGGACATGCAGTCTCCACAGTGTTTTATGGACCATAAAGTAAAGTCCCAGGTAGGGATTAACTCAGCAGTGCCCCTAGAGGTCACAGTTAATAATGACACCAGTGACAATGGCGATATATGCGCTGTGACTATTAGCAACTCTGAGAAGGAATCTACCAAGTCAAGGTATTGCAAAATTCAGGTGGTCACTAGTAGCGACCAGACGACAGTTATACCTGACGTGACGAGAGCTGAGTGGGGAGATGGCAGCCTAGTGTCTGAGACCCATACCCAGGCAGGGGTAGATGACCTGACACGTCAGTACAGCTGCAATCCTGAAGGTTTTTCTCTCTCCACACGGTCCCTAGATATGATAGAGAAGGGACTAGATGTCTTCACAGAGTCACCGAAGAAGACTGCAGTAGATACAAACAAAGTGCTTAAAGAGACCCTGCGTGGAACCCCACAGGGTGGCCAAAAGAGAATGGTGATACTCCTACATCGGCTGCAGCAGAGCCAAGTGAAGAGCATCTGGAACAGGAGACACTCTCCTTGGCTCGATCCCTTGAAGGAGCGCTTGAGGAGCGAGATAAATGTGAGAGGCTGAACAGACAACTCAGAGCAGGGATGGAAGATCTCATGAGCTCAAAGGATGATGTCAGGAAGAACGTCTATGAGTTGAAGAAGTCTAAGCCAGAGCCTGTTAAGAATGGGTCTGGAGATGGTGGCGCCGTGGTGCCGACTGAGGTGGAGAAGATGGAAGATCTTTCTGCTCACCCAACTGATGGTGCTGATGTGAATGCAGAGGCCAAGAGACTCGTGGCAATAAGTAGCCAGGACCTGGTCATGAAAGATGTTCCCTCTGCCATCAGTGCCTTACAGAAAGCCAGCGGTCTGCTGGGGAAGAAATACCAGGAAACAGACGATCAGCATACAGATGGTGTCTACTACTGTGATATGGCTCCACTAGAGCTTAAGCGATTGGGGAACAATATCCTGAGTGAACCTCTAGAGGGTTTGCCAGAAGACAACGAGTCTGGTGAAGATCCTGATGTCCCCAGTGCCTCCAACCTTGATGAGAAGGAGGAGGCATTAAGAAGGCAAGGATATGAGGCCAAGTCTGTGAAGGATGAAAAGGATAATAAAGTCAATGGAGACTCCAAAGAAGCTAAGGCAGAGGTCTTAAAATGGGAGAAAACCTTGGATGTCCCAGAGACCAAGGTTAGGGCGAAAAGAGCGACTGCTGAAGTGGGAAAAGCCACTGAAAACACAGAAGACTCTGAAGTTGGCTCCAAACCCGAAGAAACCCCTACTGAGAATAATGGTAAAGGGGTCCAGATGTGTGGAAAAGCAGCGAGACATAAGAAACCTGCTCTGCTGAAGGAGCCCCACAAGGCAAAAGAGAAAGGGTTGGGACACGACCATGACTGGGACCAGTTCAGTCAAGAGTTGCCGCAGTCCAAGAAAGGACGTGAGGGGCCTGTGCAGAAGCCAGGAAATATAAAAAGACAGTACCTGCTCATGAGATGGGCAAGAAAATCCCAGAGGCCTTGTCAGCTCTGTAATAAACTCATGAGGGTGACAAACTAAGCGCTGTTGTCCTGGGTCTGGCAGAACAAAGGGAAGGTACGTGTCACCGAGGTTCCTGGCCTCGGGGAAATAAGAACCAGTAATTTTCTGTGTCAGTGGCAGCTAGTGCTCGCTGACACTGGGTTACTTAGTGTGGCTGTAAAGCCAATCTGGGCCGGTTCTTATTGGGAGCAGCCAAAGAGCAGGGTGGGTGGCTGTTCCCCACGCCCAGGCCAGGTGGATGCCCTCTCACCAGCCTCCCCTGGTTATGCAGGTGTTCACCCTTACGGGCTTGAACAAAGAAGGGGGGATATTTGAGGAAGTGACAGGCCTCATGGTTGTTAGGGGAGATATATGGCAGGATTTGCTGTGTCTTCCCCAGAATCACCAGGTCTGAAGAAAGACCAGGTGCAGTAATCACCTGAGGATAAAGAAATCCTCAGAGTGAGAAGAGGTGGGGACTTGCACACAGAAGGCTGGAGTGGCTCTGTGTGGTCTGAGCCAGGAGGGCTGAGAGACCAATATCCCACAAGAGACACTGGTGTGGGAGCAGCCTGGAGGCTGCTGGAGGTTGGGCTGGGAAAGCCGCATCTCATCACGGGTGTGAACTGTGTTACGCTTTAGGTTTGTCAGGGAAACCTATGTGTTTAGATAGGGCCCTGACGGGCAAGGTATTTTATTTTGGCTTTGTGTGTTTTTGCTTTATGCCGTGTGCCACAATAAAGCACAGTTTGGCCCCTAAATCCTGGTGTCTGTGAAGAAGTGTGTGTTTGCAACCCCTGGAAAAGAGCTAATCCCCTACAATATATATATATATATATATATATATATATATATATATATATATCAGTCAGGTCCATAAATATTGGGTCATTGACACAATTCTAACATTTTTGGCTCTATACACCACCATAATGGATTTGAAAAGAAACAAACAAGATCTGCTTTAACTGCAGACTGTCAGCTTTAATTTGAGGGTATTTACATCCAAATCAGGTGAACGGTGTAGGAATTACAGTTTTCATATGTGCCTCCCACTTGTTAAGGGACCAAAAGTAATAGGACAATTGGCTTCTCAACTGTTCCATGGCCAGGTGTGTGTTATTCCCTTATTATCCCAATTACAATGAGTAGATAAAAAGTCCAGAGTTCATTTCAAGTGTACTATTTGCATTTGGAATCTGTTGCTGTCAACTTTCAAGATGAGATCCAAAGAGCTGTCACAATCAGTGAAGCAAGCCATTATTAGGCTGAAAAAACAAAACAAAACCATCAGAGAGATAGCAAAAACATTAGGCGTGGCCAAAACAACTGTTTGGAACATTCTTAAAAAGAAGGAACGCACCGGTGAACTCAACAACACCAAAAGACCTGGAAGACCACAGAAAACAACTGTGGTGGATGACCGAAGAATTCTTTCCCTGGTGAAGAAAACACCCTTCACAACAGTTGTGAAGGTAGGTGTATGTGTGTCAAAGTCAACAATCAAGGGAAGACTTCACCAGAGTGAATACAAGATGTAAACCATTGGTGAGCCTCAAAAAACAGGAAAGCTAGATTAGAGTTTGCCGAACGACAACTAAAAAAGCCTTCACAGTTCTGGAACAACATCCTATGGACAGATGAGACCAAAATCAATTTGTACCAGAGTGATGGGAAGAGAAGAGTATGGAGAAGGAAAGGATCCTAAGCATACCACCTCATCAGTGAAGCATGGTGGTGGTAGTGTTATGGCGTGGGCATGTATGGCTGCCAATGGAATTGGTTCTCTTGTATTTATTGATAATGTGACTGCTGACAAAAGCAGAAGGATGAATTCTGGAGTATTTCGGGCAATATTATCTGCTCATATTCAACCAAATTCTTCAGTACTCATTGGACGGCGCTTCACAGTGCAGATGGACAATGACCAAAGCATACTGCAAAAGCAACCAAAGAGTTTTTTAAGGGAAAGAAGTGGAATGTTATGCAATGGCCAAGTCAATCACCTGACCTGAATCCAATTGAGCATGCATTTCACTTGCTGAAGACAAAACTGAAGGGAAAATGCCCCAAGAACAAGCAGGAACTGAAGACAGTTGCTGTAGAGGCCTGGCAGAGCATCACCAGGGATGAAACCCAGCGTCTGGTGATGTATATGCGTTCCAGACTTCAGGCTGTAATTGACTGCAAAGGATTTGCAACCAAGTATTAAAAAGTGAAAGTTTGATTTATGATTATTATTCTGTCCCATTACTGTTGTAATTCCTACACCGTTCACCTGATTTGGATGTAAATACCCTCACATTAAAGCTGACAGTCTGCAGTTAAAGCACATCTTGTTTGTTTCTTTTCAAATCCATTGTGGTGGTGTATAGAGTCAAAAATGTTCGAATTATGTCAATGTCCCAATATTTATGGACCTGACTGTATATATATGCCTTGCACTGCTGTAATACACTTGCTTGAAAAAAAGACTCTGTGAAGTCGAAACGTCGCACAGTCGCTGAATAAATCTCCATACTATTGAAGACAGTGAGTGCTGCGGTCAGGGGCCCGCCAGGCTTGGGCTCAACACCGCTGGCACCGCCACCATTGGAACTTATTTTAGTGAAATTCAGTGAGTAGTGCTGTCTCTCCTTTGCATTAATTACATTGAATATATGTATGTAGTGCAGTAAGTCTACTGTGTGTCATGGAACCATGAACCAGACGTACAACAAGAGATAAGTGGAAATAAGAAGGCTTTATTGAAAATCAAGCTGAAAGGCAAAAGTCCAAACGGATGGCTAAACCGAAGCAGGGTCTTGCGAAGCCAGAGGTCAGGAACCAGAAGGGTAGTCAGACGAAGCCTGGATCGGGAACCAGCAGGGTAGTCAGATGAAGCCTGGATCAGGAACCAGCAGGGTAGTCAGACGAAGCCAGGATCAGGAACCAGAAGCAGCAGCAGTCTTAGAAGCATGTGAACACAGGAGGACCAAGCAAGGAACTGAAGCCACAGACCTCCTATATATATGAGCTAGGCATCCAGCTCCTCCCAGTGGGAAGGAGAAGCCGCAGGGTGGGAGGCTACAAGAAACCCAGAAAGCAAGATGGCCGCCAGCACATGTCAAACGAAGGAGAACAGCAAGAAGGTAAGACCATGACAGTACCTCCCCCTCAAGGGCCCCTCCTCCGCGGAGTAAAGAACGGTTTCTGAGGGAAGCGTGCGTGGAAGGCTCGGAGCAAGGCAGGAGCATGGACATCTGCGGAGGGAACCCAGGAACGCTCCTCTGGACCATAACCACGCCAATGAACCAAAAACTGCACCCGACCGCGGACCAGGCGTGAGTCCAGGATATTGCTCACCTCATACTCCTCACGATTGCCCACTTGGACCGGACGAGGCCGAGGAACCGAGGAAGTGAAACGATTACACACCAGTGGCTTCAACAGGGAGACATGAAACACGTTGGAGATCCGCATGCCAGGAGGAAGCGCAAGGGCATAGGCTACCGGGTTTACCCTGCGAAGCACTCGGAAGGGACCAACAAAGCGAGGCGCCAGCTTGGGAGTGGGCACTCGAAGGTTGAGGTTGCGGGTGGACGACCATACGCGGTCTCCGACCTGGTAGGAAGGAGCGGCCGCTCGTCTGCGATCAGCCTGGAGTCTCTGGCGCTGCGCAGAGACCTCAAGGGACCTCTGGATCTGTACCCAAGAAGCACGTAGGACGGAAAGGTGATCCTCCACAGCCGGAATATCCTGGGGAGAGAATACCTCCGGTAACACGGCAGGTTGGAACCCATAATTGGCCATGAAGGGAGACGTCCCAGAGGAAGAGTTCACCGCCGTGTTCCTGGCAAACTCAGCCCAAGGCAGGAGGTCAACCCAATTGTCTTGGTGATCGGAGACATAGCAACGAAGGAATTGCTCCAAGGCCTGATTGGATCGTTCTGCGGCCCCATTGGACTGAGGGTGGTAGGCCGAGGAGAAAGAGAGATGAATCCCCAACTGGGAGCAAAAGGCGCGCCAGAACCTGGACACAAACTGACTCCCCCGATCCGACACAATCTCCTTGGGCAAACCGTGCAACCGGAAGACCTCCCTGGCAAAAATCGTGGCCAACTCTTGTGCAGAGGGTAACTTCTTGAGAGGAACACAGTGGCACATTTTGGAAAACCGATCCACAATCATGAGAATGACCGTATGGCCTCGGGATGCAGGGAGGTCCACAATGAAATCCATCCCCAGGTGTGACCATGGACGCTCCCCGGTGGCTATGGGTTGCAAAAGGCCCAACGGAAGGTGCCGAGGGGACTTACTCTGGGCACAAACGGAGCATGCCGCTACATATGCGGCGATGTCGGAACGTAGAGAAGGCCACCAGAACAGACGTGAAACAGCCCAGGACAGCTGATTCTTTCCAGGATGCCCCGCGGCCTTGGAGTTATGGTAGGTTCGCAACAACCGAGTGCGCAACTCCTCAGGCACAAAACATCTGCCGTTGGGTCTCCCAGAGGGAGCACCAGATTGAGCCGCCAAAATCTGCTCACCCAGGGGAGAGGTCAGGCTGGTGCGAATGGCGGCCAGGATCTGATTCGGAGGTATGACCGAAGTCGGAATCGACTCCTCCCCGGACAGCTCGGAGTACTGCCGTGATAAGGCATCCGCTCTGATGTTCTTGGAACCGGGTAGGTAGGAGACCACGTAATTAAAACGTGACAAGAACAGAGCCCATCTGGCCTGACGTGGTGTCAATCTCTTGGCCTCAGAGAGGTAGGTCAGATTCTTGTGGTCCGTCAGGATGAGAACCGGAACCACCGAGCCCTCGAGCAAGTGCCTCCATTCTTTAAGGGCCTGCACGATGGCCAATAACTCCCTGTCACCAATCTGATAGTTGCACTCCGCGGAAGACAGTTTCCGGGAGTAAAACCCACAAGGAAGCAGAGGACCCTCTGGTGTTCTACGCTGAGACAGAAGGGCGCCTATTACCGTCTCAGACGCGTCCACCTCGAGGACAAAAGGCAACCCAGGGTTGGGATGCGACAGAATCGGAGCCGACACAAAGGCGGACTTTAGAGCCTCAAAAGCTCGGATGGCCTAGAGCGGCCAGACCTGGGGATTACTGCCCTTCCTGGTCAGATCCGTGAGAGGCTTGGCTAGCATGGAAAAGTCCCTGATGAACTTCCGATAATAATTGGCGAAGCCCAAAAAGCGCTGCAGGGCACGAAGACCACTGGGCTGGGGCCACTGTAAGACAGCCGAAACCTTCTCAGGATCCATGGAGAACCCCTCAGCGGAAATGATGTAACCTAAGAAGGTTACCTGGGATCGGTGAAATTCGCATTTCTCAAGCTTACCGAACAGCTTGTTCTCTCGTAACCGTTGCAACACTCGTCTGACATCCAGAATGTGGGCCTCCATGGATTCAGAATATACCAAGATGTCATCCAAATAGACCACCACACACTGCTGCAACAGGTCACGGAAAACATCGTTGATGAATTCCTGGAAGACTGCGGGCGCATTGCACAACCCAAAGGGCATAACCAAGGATTCATAATGACCGGTCCTGGTGTTAAACGCGGTCTTCCACTCATCGCCCGCCTTGATCCTTACCAGGTTATATGCCGCCCTCAGGTCGAGTTTGGTAAAGACCGTGGCCCCTTTGAGGTGATCGAACAGTTCGGAAATCAAGGGTATCGGGTAAGCGTTCTTGATCGTGATGCGATTGAGACCCCTGTAATCGATGCAAGGCCTCAACTCACCGCCCTTCTTTTTCACAAAGAAAAATCCAGCCCCTGCCGGGGACGAGGATTTGCGAATGTGTCCGCGTGAAAGCGCCTCCCTGACGTACTCCTCCATGGCCTCATTCTCCGCTACCGACAGTGGATAGACTTTGCCACGAGGAGGAACGGCACCAGGTTGTAACTCTATGGCACAATCGTATGGGCGGTGCGGAGGTAGGGCAACCGCACGCACCTTATCGAATACATCCCGGTACTCCTCGTATTCAGGAGGCAACAGAGAGTCCGAGGAAGTACACAGCAACTTGACAGGCCCATGGATGCAACTAGCCCCACACTGCGGTGACCACGAGAGGATCTCGGCCGATCTCCAATCGAAAGTCGGATTATGCTTCTGGAGCCAGGGGTACCCCAAGACCACCGAGTAGTGTGGAGACGAAATAACCTGGAGACAGACCGACTCTCTGTGAACGGCACCAATGGCCATCCCCACTGGAAGGGTCTCCTGAGTCACGTGTGGCGGCAGAAGGGGTCTGCCGTCTATCGCCTCAAGAGCCAGTGGGGAACCTCGAGGCTGCAGAGGAATGGAATTGGCGGCAGCGAACACACTATCAATGAACAAACCACCAGCACCAGAGTCCACCAACGCCTGGGTCGTCACCGAGCCCCCGACCCAGGAGAGGACAACAGTAATCAGTGGTTTGTCAACACGGGAAACCGGGGACGAGGAGACTCCACCCAAGATCTGCCCCCGACAGGATCTCAGGTGTGAGCGTTTCCCGGACGGTTCGGGCATGCCAACCGAAAATGCCCACCGAGACCACAGTACATGCATCGGCCCTCGCGTCTCCGGAGTACCCTCTCCCCCTCGGACAGGCGAGCAAACCCCAGCTGCATGGGTTCACCCCCAGACAAGTCATCCCCAGGAGGCGTGGGAGGAGAGGGAGGCACGGGTGGGACAGCAAACGTAGGCGCCAATCTGTTAGAAGACCTCCGCAGACTCTCCTTAAAGGAAGGTCTCTCCCTGAGTCTGGTGTCAATCAAAATCAGGAAAGAAATAAGAGACTCGAGCTCCACTGGTAGGTCCTTAGCTGCAACCTCATCCTTCAAGGCATCCGAGAGACCATGAGAGAAAGCAGCGACCAGAGCCTCATTATTCCAGCCCACCTCTGCTGCCAGGGTACGAAACTCAATGGCGTATTCAGCTACGGATCGTGAACCCTGTCTGATGGACATAAGGAGCTTCGCAGCAGAGGCAGCACGAGCCGGCACATCGAATACCTTCCGAAGAGAAGCAACAAAACCGGAAAACTCGGCAACCACCGGATTGTTGTTCTCCCATAAAGGGCTGGCCCAGGCCAAGGCCTTGTCCGAGAGCAGCGAGATCAAGAAGCCCACCTTTGATCTCTCAGTAGGAAAGGCATGTGGCAGCAACTCGAAATAAATGCCCACCTGGTTAAGGAAACCTCGGCACTGAGTTGGCTCTCCCCCAAAGCGCTGTGGAAGGGGGGCAGAACCGGTCATACCCCGAAACACCGCAGGCGCAGCAACAGGTGTCGGGGTAGACTCTGGCGCAACAACCGGAGCGGCAGTAGGAGCGGGCCCAGGAGCGACAACCGACCCATCGGCAACGGAAGCTAAATGAGCCGTGCGTTCAAGCAGGGTTTGCAACGCCACAGCGAACCGACCCAACAGGTGATCCTGCTGATCAAGTCTGGCAACCAGCGTAGGTAGCCAGGATGGCCCTGTACCGTCAGAATTCATGGCTTGGTCCTAATGTCATGGAACCATGAACCAGACGTACAACAAGAGATAAGTGGAAATAAGAAGGCTTTATTGAAAATCAAGCTGAAAGGCAAAAGTCCAAACGGATGGCTAAACCGAAGCAGGGTCTTGCGAAGCCAGAGGTCAGGAACCAGAAGGGTAGTCAGACGAAGCCTGGATCGGGAACCAGCAGGGTAGTCAGATGAAGCCTGGATCAGGAACCAGCAGGGTAGTCAGACGAAGCCAGGATCAGGAACCAGAAGCAGCAGCAGTCTTAGAAGCATGTGAACACAGGAGGACCAAGCAAGGAACTGAAGCCACAGACCTCCTATATATATGAGCTAGGCATCCAGCTCCTCCCAGTGGGAAGGAGAAGCCGCAGGGTGGGAGGCTACAAGAAACCCAGAAACCAAGATGGCCGCCAGCACATGTCAAACGAAGGAGAACAGCAAGAAGGTAAGACCATGACACTGTGCAATGTCTTACTTGCGCAGGAGGGGGGCTAGGGGCCCACCTTCCTAAGGGGCCCACCGGGGGATTCACCTGTACCTCTGTAGGCCAGTTCAAGCCTGTCTGCCATGCCCATATTGTGGACTTCAAATAGCAGTTTGGACCGATTAACTTGAATGGGTCTGCAATCCACAAGATATGGCAAAAGATAGGACATGTCCTATCTTTTGCGGTGTAGAGGCATGGACCAGAAAGTGATCTGTGCTTCCACACTGCAAAAAATAAGGCATGTGCTATCTTTTTTCATTCAAGTCAATGGGTCTGCACCGCAGCATGGAGTTCACACGGCCGGTGCCCGTATATTGCAAACCCGCTGTTTGTAGTCCCCTGCTGCCATACAGTCATGTGAATGAGCCCTTAGATTGTATATTATTTAGATGTATATTGCATCAAATGCAAACTTTCTCTAAAATCATTTACACAATGTGCTTTAAGTACTAAACTCCTTTAAAGGTATCATTTCCAAAGGCTTCTAGATTATATATTATTTAGATGCATATTACATCAAATGCAAACTTTCTCTGAAAATCACTTACACAACATTCTTTAAATACTAAGAACCATTAACCTTAACGTCAGTATTCCAAAGTCTGGTTGATTTACCTTTGGACCCTATGGGAAAGGGAAGAGAAGTGCAAGGTGTGCAGAGAAAGAAGATAACATGTGTTACATAAAAATGCCCTGGTCTTTCTTATAAATGTAATAAATATGTGTCTATGTTTGTTATTTCTTTTAGATTTACTGTGAATAGCTGTAAGCTTGCTATAGAAAATATAGTAAAGTTTCCTCAAAATGTATATTCAGTTTTACTGAGTTGTGAAGGGTTCGACACCTGCAGGGCCGAACAGGAAGCATGTCAAAATCCCATAGACTACAATAGTATTCTATCACAGTCTATGGTACAAGTGATTAGAAGATCATATAAATAAATAAACATCATTGGTATTGCCACGTCCAAAAATGTCAAAACTGTTAAAATATAAAATTATTTAGTCAGAATATGGCAATGCACAGTAAAAAAAAAATTAAAGAAAATGTAAATGTTATTTGTTTTTTAGTAGTAGTTTTTTGAGTAGTGAAACATAAAACAATATAAATTTGGTATCATAATAATTGTACTGTCCTTACCTAACAAATAATTTTCTCCCATTTTCAAATACAACTTATGGTAAATTAGATGGTGCCATTAAAAAATACAACTTATCCCGCAAAAAAAAGCCTTTATGTGGCTATTTGAACAGAAAATAAAAAAAATGTAATAGCTCTTAGAATGCAGAAAGGAAAAAACTAAAGTGCAAATACAAAAATAGGCCCTGTTAAATGCCTATGGTATATATACAAATATGTGGCTGAAAAAAGTATTATAAATACTAGCAAGCTTGGTTTTATGAATGACAGAAGTTATCAGACTAACCTGATTTGTTTTTATGAAAAGGAAAGTAGAAGCAGGAATAGAGGGGCGGCTGTGCATATTTATCAAAAGTTTATTTTAGTTAAAGGCCTTTGCAGGCTCCTGATAATGATGCCTTATTCTCACAATAGGTCATTAATATCTGATAGGTGAAGGTCCAACACCCACACTCCCACTGATAAGCTGTTTCCTGAAAAAAGTGAATGGGAGCTGAGCTACAGTAAGCCCGGCAAAGTCACTACACTTTGAATGGAGCTGTGCTTCCTGTTCCATTCAAAGTCCTATTTTCAGCACCAGAGACTGCAGGGAACAGCTGATTGGCAAGGGTGCATATGTTGGTCCCTCACTGATCGGATATTAATGATGTGTCCTGAGGATAAGTTATCAATATCAGGAGCCAGGAAAACCCTGTGCAAATTAAATTTCAGATAATTATGTAGTGACAGATTTATGATGCCATTCGCTCCATTTGATAAATCAGTCACAATACACATAACTGAAAATAACTTACACGTTGGTTTATAATGTGTTGTAGAGATATTTTTTTCAAATTTTCTTTCTTTTTTTACTTCCTAAAAAAGTTGCATTTCATATATTTGTCTAAATCCTAGTCAAGCAGCAAGCGACACTTACTTGTCAGTCCACATTAACAAACTAATGTGCATGCTGCATATGGTTAATAAATGTCACATATCTGATTAGAGCCCGACTATTGTTGAGTCAGAAGTTGCAAAAAAAAGGCTTAAAAAACATTTATAAATGTGGGCCATAGTGTTTTTAGGCTTTGCAAAGGCATTTGAGAATATCAATCACATGTATCTAATGGGTAAAGAAAGGTCTATAAAATTATGTATACTTTGTAATTGGATTACAAACTAGCTTGATTACTATATCCATAGAGAATGGTTCCTATTCTGACTGGTCCCTTAGTGATGTACCGTTCAGGAACATACCTAGCCATGATCCAATGCATTAGGAGGGTTGCTGTTCTGACCAGCCAAGCACCAGCTGGTCAACCTGTGAGCTTGTGTAACAGTGGCTGCTGTGCGTCATTGTTTCCCTGCTTACTGCTGGGGTCCCGGTTGCCGTGTTCAGCGGTGATCTGCTGCCAGTGTTTCATTTCAGCCCTGGCCACAGAATGCTTGCTGCTTGTTTCCTGCAGAATTTCCTTAAGGGTCAGCACACGACACTTCCTGTGTTTTATGGGTTGGATCATGTGACCTCGCCAACCAATCCTAGCCCTCCTGCACATATATAAGTGGCTTAATTCCCTTCCCAGTTGCCTCAGTGTCAAGGTCCTTGTGTCCTGCTAAGGTTTCTGATATCCGTTTGTGTTCCAGTGTTTCTGACTCGTACCTGTATTCCTGGACTCTGCTACCTGTTTGATCCCTGCCTGCCTTGACTCTCCTGTTGCTGATCCAGATTGCCTGACCTGTACCTGTGCCGCCTGCCCTGACCATTTGCCTGTCTGACTTCACCTCTGCCTCATCCTTTGGTCCTGCACTGTTGCTCCTGGTAATGACTGCCTGCTGACAATGCCTGTACCCCTGGCACCTTTCTCAGGTACCTCCTGCTCCACCTGGACCAGCTGCCTCATGTGCCAATAATCCTCAAGAGGTAGCGATCTGGTGTTCCCCTCGGGAAAGTCTATCCACACCATCAAGGGTACTGTGAAGATCGAGAGGTTCACTTAGACAACGCCCTTAGAGGAGGTAGGACACGTGGCACAGTGGGTTCACACCCACTGGTTCATGACACTCGGATGCCAAGTCAAGCAGATTTTTGGCCCAGTGTCCAATCCCAGAGCTAGGCATTACTGTTTGTCTTTACTTTGGATTTTGTTCCTGACTCGTGTTAGTTCTGTGTACTGAAAACTGTTCTGCATTTCTGTTGGAACTTCCTGCTGAACTAACTTTGGCTTGACTCTCAATTAACCCCTTGCTTACTGATTTGGATCGAATTGTCTTTCCTGGTGAAACTTTGGCTTCTCTTTGGATTAATCCACTGTCTATTAATTGGACTTTCCTGGCTTATCATGTACCTCTCTACTGTTACTCCTTGTAATCTGAGCTTGCACCTGTTTTTTGCCGCCTTACTCAACAGACATAACCTGGGTCCAAAGCAGCCAAGTTCAACACACTGCAGGAACTAGTGAACACCTAGGAGTAGTCTTAGATCTAGTAAGCGGAGTGGTGAAGGAAAATATGTAGCAGATTTTGAGTTTTCTAAAGGTAGTTCCAGACAGTACCTGTATACTTCCTCACCTCTGGCTCTTTACAGTACCCCAAGATTCAGTGGTGGGTAGGCTATTATTTAACTTATTTATTAATATATATAGAGGATGGGATTAATTGCACTGTTTCTATTTTTTCAGATGATATACAAGCTATGTAGTATAGTTCAGCCTAGTTCATAAATTATAGGCTGTTTGGACATCCATTTGGCAAATGAGGTTAAGGCCTCATGCACACGACCGTTTTTTTTTTAAGGTCCGCAAAAACGTGGTCCGTAGGTCCGTGATCCGTGACCGTTTTTTCGTCCGTGGGTCTTCCTTGATTTTTGGAGGATCCACGGACATGAAAATAAAAATAAAAAATCTAAGTCAAGTTTGCCATTGAAATGATAGGAAAAAACGGACACGTATCACGGACACAGATCACAGACGCGGATGACAATCTTGTGTGCATCCGTGTTTTTTCACGGACCCATTGACTTGAATGGGTCCGTGAACCGTTGGCCGTGAAAAAAATAGGATAGGTCATATTTATTTCACGGCCAGGAAAAACGGATCACGGATAAGGCTGCCAAACGGTGCATTTTCCGTTTTTTTTTTTTTTTTTTTTTTTTCACGGACCCATTGAAAGTCAATGGGTCCGCGAAAAAAAACGGAAAACGGCACAACGGCCATGGATGCACACAACGGTCGTGTGCATGAGGCCTAACTGTGGATAAATATAAAGTTATACATAGGGGTACTAAACATCTACATGCAACATGTCCTAGGGGGAAAATTCCAGAAGACTCACTAAATATTGATGCAGTCCAAGTTCATACCAGTTGTATCCCTAATGGCAGTGGCCTCTTTCAGCAGGATAATGCACCCTACTATACTGGAAATATTGTCCGGGAATGGTTTAAGGATCATAACAAAAAGTTCATGGTGTTGAATTGACCTTTAGATTCCAAACTACAGCTTCAATCTCTCCTGAGCAGGGAAGAAAAAAGCTTAATGGGGCAGATTTATGTATCCTGTCTAAGATTTAGACAGACAATTTTAGAGAAGACAATCTAAAAACATGCCAGATTTATCACAGTGGCTAATCCAGAATGGTAAATCTGGTGCATTTTTAGACTGTCTATTGTAAATGTATACCACCTATTAGTTTGCTTACTCTGTGTCTGAATTGTGCAGAAAATTCTGGTGGGATTTTTGTGCACAGTGTCACATCATAAACCACACTTCATCCCTTAACAAGTGAGACTGAAAGTGTTAAAACCCTTAATAAATGTGGCATAAGGCATGTGCTCCAGAATTCAGAATTAATCTGAAACAGATATCTGGTTCATTTGTAATAGTAAATCTGCCCTACTAATTCTTAAATCATAAGAAGGAAATCAACTCCTGATTTTTTTTTCTATTGTGCACCTTCCTATTGTGGGTGACGCTAGGGAGGCACTGCAGGAGGATTAGCATTATTTATGAGCACATAAAGCGCACACCATATCATATTTTAGTTGCATCCTCTCCCAGAATGAAATTTACAACAGCTTTGGGATCCATGTGGTGATTACTGCTTTTTTAAGATTACACAGCACCCTTACCATTATAGATACATTTTTTATAACATAAAATTCCTTTAAGATAGAGGGGAGATAGATAAATTTAACCCTTTACTGCATTTGGAGGTAACTGTACATCCATGTAACTTAATGCAATCGGGCATACAGTAACGCCTGAACTGTTAACCGGTGTTGTGACACTATGCCAGCCAGCAAACGCTCTGATTGGTTACGCTGTACAGACTAACCAATCAGAGTGCAAATGCTGATTTCAGGCTCTGATCTCCACTATTGTGCCTCTTCCAGCTTGTACCTTGCCCCCTCAATGCTGCAATTTGTGCCCCCTCAGTGCCTTCTATCTTGGTGGCAGTCCAGTAACTGAACTGCAGCGATCAGCAGCAGTTATCAGCTGTAACATACAGCTGACACTCTGTTGTAATTGCCATAAACGGTCCTGGCACTGATTCCGGGCGTTTAACCCCTTAAATGCTGTGGTAGGTATCCACTGTGGCATTCATGGTGTTAACAGAGGTACGGAGGTCCTTCTCTCCCTCTCTGCTAATACACCTTCAATAGCTGGTGGATGACTGCTTGTTCGGCTGACAGCTACCTCTTTTGACTGACACATACATGGTCGGTTCAGCCGACTATGTATGTGTTTTCAAAGTGTAAAGTGGAAAAAGTCACTGCTAGACACCTCTAGAGGCAGCCAGTCTCTCTAAAATGAAAAAAGGTCAGGCATTAAAATACATAGTGGTCAATCTTTTTCTCCCTTTTGTTTATAGTAGCTGCTGCCAGTGTCGGACTGGGGTGCTTAGGGCGCACCAGTAAAATTTATACTAGGGGCCCACTGTACAGCTACATGCAAGTATTATCTGACCCTCTCCCTGGTCGTAAATTGCACCAACACACATGTTTGAATAGTAGCCTGCTGCCTAGATGGTTCCTCCGACTGTTCATTTCCTTGAGACCCAGTCATTTTCCTGTTAATTAGCTCTGCCTTGGACTAGGACTTTCTTAGATATTTGAGCCAGGAACACACACTCAGGCAGGAAGCAGCAAGATGCAGTAAGATCAAGAAGATGGGTCCCTGGAGAAGGAGGATACTGTCTGGCGGCCACTATATCAAAAAGTCATCTTAGCCAACTGATGTATCTACAGTATAATAATAGACTGGGTAGTTTGTTAAATAATCTACCCAGTTTTTCATAGACATGGGCTAACTAAGATACTGTACACCATATGTAGTATAGTGTTCTCTGCCATGTGTCAGTTGTGCAGGGGTGTTGGAATACAGCAACAGCTGCAGCTTAATGCAGGAGAAACTATTTGAAGCTGACAGTAGATGGCGCTGTGTTAAGAATCACTGTTTATTCAAGTGCAGTTATTCCAGTGTATGTACTGTCTGGTGATGATGTAGATGTTATCTTTTGTAGTCTCCATCTTCATGACGATGTTATAGTTAATGGTTGCTGATTTGTCCCAAGTAACATGAACAGCACTCAGACATTGTGGGAGAGCAAAACCTCTCCCACAATGTCTGAGCACTGTTCATAAATGCTTCAAACACTGCAACAGGTTATAGGCCCAGGACATATAAAAACAGAACAGCACAACTTGGTGAGTGGGCAGACACCAGGAATCTTCCAGAAGTCTCATCCACAGAATACAAGTAAGAGACACCATCTGTATTATAAGAACAAGGAATCATTGTGGATGATAGGTATGTGTTACCGAGGTCCCTAGCCTTGGTGGAGTAAGAGCCGATTTTTATGTGTTAGCAGCAGTTGCTGTTTCACACCTTAATACTTAGTATGGCTGTATAGCTGATCCAGGATGGCTCTTACTGGGAGTAGTCAAAGTGCTGGGAGGGTGACTACTCCCCATGTTCTAGGTCAAGTTTTGCCAGGTCTAAAAACAAGCCAGCACTGCCAAATGAGGAGGATTACCTCAGTCTGACAGTGGAGCTCAGGAGGTGTGTGTGCTGGGATCTGAGGCTTGTGCCGAGCTCAAGGGCTGAGACCAGTCTGTAAGGGAAACGGGCCCTCTAAAAGCCTGCTATGGACTGCTGGAGGCAGAACTGCCAACAAGGTGATTTTCCAATGTGAACTTTCCATTGTGTGTGAACTAACACCAAGACTGCAAAGTGACGTTTTGTGTTTGCTTTGTGTGAATAAACGCTGAAGTTTGATTTAATAACTGGTAATTTGCCTCTGTACTGCGTCCGCACACCCTGTCTAACAGAGCGAATACCCACAGTATATATGAAGGGAAAGATGGCCTGCAGCTCAGTGCTGAAATTTACAGTGCCCAGAATTACCAGCTATGAAAATTTAAAGTGGAAATATTACTGCCCAGAGATGACTTCTAGGTGGTTATTACTACAGAGAGACCAGAGATCAATTATCAGGAATAGGACAAAAAAAAAACAGACAAGCACCACAATAAGCTTATTAGTGAAGGACGACCAGCTGCTTCACACCAGACATAAGAGCACTGCAAAAGGCATGTGGAATGCACTACAGAAATTGCATGAAAGATCCAGTCCGAAAAGCAAGTTTTCTACTGAGGAAACTGTACAAAATAAGGTATAACAAAAAAGGAGGCATAAATGTAATGCTGGAGGTGGTTACACAAGGTCAGTCGGTGAGGATATTAAAGTCATATTATAGCCATATTGCTGTGTAGTTTGCCTGAATCATATAGTGCACTGATCAATGCGCTTGAGACAAGAACTGAGACATATCTGACACTGGAATTTGTGAAAACCTGGCTCAAAGATGAATAGCAACGAAGAAAGAAGGTCATGCAGGACTCCACAGAAGTTGACAGTGGAATGGCTCTTACAGCTATAGAGACAAGATATCACAAAAAGGTAACACAAGCATGTTTCAAATATAGCAAACGGACAAATGTTTGCCAGATAAAGGACTCACTGTGAAATTCCAAGGCAACAATTGCATCATCTTACATGGAAAGCAGGTGATAGCCAGTGCTAAGTTAGATAAATATTAATATCATCTCAGCATTGTGAAAGAACAAGCGAGAGTGTTGTATTCCCTTACGTCCTAACCAGTGGCACAGATGGGGTATTGGACTGGTAGGACAGGTGGAAATTTTATTAAAACTTAAATAATTGACTAGACCCTCCCACCTCCAATAAAGAGGGGGATCACCCCCAGTCCCCTTGTGTTTTTTTTCTGTCCTCCGGACAGGTTTGGACTGGTGGAGATCCCCCTTTGGCAGGGGGAATCCCTGTTTGAATAGAACTCTTACCCTTTGGGGTTACCTTTGCATGGGTCTTTTAGCCATCTCTGGTGGCTGTTTCTTCTTCCTGGGGTTGGGCGCAGGGTAAAATGTTCCGCTCCCCTGTGCTGCAACTCGGGGCGGAGAGGATTCTTGTGACCTATCGTTCCCCTCTGTTGCTCAAGTTTCGAGCCCGTAGTGCGAAGAGAGGCTCCCGCATGTACGCACGCCGCTGGTCCTCTCTAACTAGACACTCCTAGGGAGCGCTGGGAGCTAGGAGTCAGCGGCCCCACGTGCTTCCTGTGGGCGCCGCCATTTTGGGAGTGACGCCTCTGGCGTGTGATATCACTTCCTTTTTTCTTTAGGGGAAGTGTTCCCTGCCTTTATAATGTATTATTTTTGCCACTTGTGGCCAACTAAGCTACTATAGGCTCCCTTCAGTTTTTTAGACTATTTTCTCTCTTTTGAAGCCATTTTATTGATTATTATATTTAGCGCTAGCTCCGCCCCCTTTGGGCCAGAGCCCATTTTTTGGGCTCCAATGTTGCTATTTTAATCCTGCACCAGTGGTCATTCGGCCTCCTGGAGCGCAGGTGTATGGTTTTCCTTACTCTGCTAATCTTCAGATATTGGCTGAAGCAAATTTCCTTTTTTCCAAGCGGTTTTGCTTTGATCAGCTAGTGCTGTTCCTCTGGTAATTAGCCTTGCGGTTTTGCTTGAAGTAGTTTCTTAGTTTTTCTGGGTAAAAGCCTATTTGCTTGGATTTCCTTTTCTCCTTCCAGACTCAACAGTTAATTCTGTTTGTTTCTTGCAGCCATGTCGTCTACAGGGGATGGTGATCGGGACCCTGGCAGGAAGAATTCTGGCTAGAGACGCCATCTTCAATGCCATGACTGTCAAATTGTCCTGGAGGACAATTATTTATTTTCTCGATGTCCGCCCCTGTAAAGCTAAGCTTCTTCCCCAGCAAGAACCTACGGTTCATGATGTAGTTGACTGGGTGAACAGCTACATGGAGTCCAACATGAATTAGGTTAACTCCTCTATAGAGGAGCTGAAGCAGGCTCTTATATCTAAGCGCCAAAGACCTTCCTCTCCTCATCGGGCCATGGGGGTATGGGGGGCTCAGGATGCAAGAGAGGGATCTAACTCCTCTTCTGCTGAAGATGAGGATGGGTTTTCCTACTTCTTCCCTCCCGAGAAAGCCCAGCTGCTGCTGAGATCCATTCGGTCAGGGGACCAGGATGTTAATTAGGGTGAAGCCTCAACGTCCGCCTCTAAGGGGCCCGGGGCCTTTAAGGCAGAAGAAACCAGAAAAAGGTCCCGTGCTGACCAAAAGATTTAAGTCAGTCTTCCCGTTAAGAGAAGATCAATTGTCCTCCTGGGGGCCAGTACCAAAGGTGGATATGGCCATTTCCAAGCTTTCCAAGAGGACTTATAGTACCAAGTTATGTAATTAAGGGCGAATCCTTTCTTCATCCGCATACTGGCAAAAAATTCCCAGTAAAAGTTTTTTTTACCTGTGATAGCAACTTTGTTGTGTACCTGTTAAAATGCCCCTGTGGCTTATTGTACATTGGTAATCAGTCATCATAAATCTACCATACTCAAGAAGAATCTGCTATTGCCTGTTCCCCTTCATTTTGACAGATGTGCTCACAATGTCTCACAATTAAGATTTCAAATAATTGAGCAGGTGCTGCCACCGCGCAGAGGTGGCAACAGGTTGCTATTACTGAAAAAACATGAAAGTTTTTGGATTTATACCCTGCAGACCATTGAACCGAAAGGTTTAAATCGAGAATATGATTTGAGTGCATTCCTGTAAGATCCAAAGGAATTTTTTTATTTTTTATTTTTTTGAGTCTAATAGACAATTATTGTCATTGTATTTTAATGCATAATATGTATTTTATATTTATTCAGTCACAGAAAAAATGAAAATAATGAAGCAACTGAAAAAAGCAGCAAGATTTATTATACCTATATCTTCATATAGCCAGTGGGTTATTTAGTTCTCAGATGGATGATTATCTTTATTATGTGTAATATGTTTATTGTAATTATTAGATTTTTTGTATCCCATGTCTGCCACTAATTTCTTTTTTCTGTGATATCCTTAAAGATGCAATTGTATCACATGCAGCATAGTACTTTGTTGCAACAATGTACAGAATTGTTGCACTCTATGACTTGTGTATCTCTGTCTCCATGGTGACGTGACTTCATCACGTTTGACGCCAATGTAGACGGGCTATTTAAATGTGTTTTACGCAATGATTTACTATGCTTGACAAAGGCTCATACCTGAGCCGAAACACGTGTCGTTTCTGCGCTGTTTCCTCCATGCTGAAATAAAAAGTGAAGTTTCTACCTGTGAAGTGCCGGTCTTCTGTTCTATATTGTAAGTGGGCTTTTCATACCCTGGACGCGAGCACCACGAATCTGCACAAATCTTTTGGTAAAGGACTGGTATAGGTGTGCTATCGATAGGTGTGACATACTGAGGGGTGTAATATACTTATAATATAATTTCTAACATAGAAAGTATATTATAGTGCAAAAAAAAATAAAAAATGATTGAGGCAGGGGTGTTATATACCAATAATATACTTTCTATATAGTGCATTTAGGTAGTGCAGCATTTGTTTGCGGTTTTGCTGCATTACCGCATCTACACAGAGTGACAAACGCTATTGGAACAAATAATTTCTACTGGTGTGATTTACCAGTTGCCCCCCAAAAAAACTGATTGAAGAAGGGGTGTTATATACCAATAATATACTTTCTATATGGTGCATTTAGGTAGTGCAGCATTTGTTTGCGGTTTTGCTGCATTACCGCATCTACACAGAGTGACAAACGCTATTGGAACAAATAATTTCTACTGGTGTGATTTACCAGTTGCCCCCCAAAAAAACTGATTGAAGAAGGGGTGTTATATACCAATTATATACTTTCTATATGGTGCATTTAGGTAGTGCAGCATTTGTTTGCGGTTTTGCTGCATTACCGCATCTACACAGAGTGACAAACGCTATTGGAACAAATAATTTCTACTGGTGTGATTTACCAGTTGCCCCCCAAAAAAACTGATTGAAGAAGGGGTGTTATATACCAATAATATACTTTCTATATGGTGCATTTAGGTAGTGCAGCATTTGTTTGCGGTTTTGCTGCATTACCGCATCTACACAGAGTGACAAACGCTATTGGAACAAATAATTTCTACTGGTGTGATTTACCAGTTGCCCCCCAAAAAAACTGATTGAAGAAGGGGTGTTATATACCAATTATATACTTTCTATATGGTGCATTTAGGTAGTGCAGCATTTGTTTGCGGTTTTGCTGCATTACTGCATCTACACAGAGTGAAAAACACTATTTGAACAAATGATTTCTACTGGTGTGATTTAACAGTTGCCCCCCCCCCCCCCCCCACCCCGAAAAAAAACAACTGATTGAAGCAGGGGTGTTATATACCAATAATATACTTTCTATATAGTGCATTTAGGTAGTGTAGCATTTGTTTGTGGTTTAGCGGCGTTACCTCAGCTCACAGAGTGACAAACGGCATTTGAACAAATCATTTCTTATGGTGTGATTTACCAGTTGCCCCCCCCCCCTCCCCCCTCACTGTCCTTTGCAAGTGTAAGGACAGTGAGAGGAATCATTTCACAGTCAGGGAGAGACGTACAGATGCTAGGTTGAGTTATAGTAAATTCCTTATTGTAAAAACAATCGATTTACAAGTCCAAGGAAACATTACTTGGGGATCCAGATAGTCTCATAATACCTCTGTCATTCCAGCAATTAGTTATTGGGGTGCAAGTGCTATGTTGAAAAGCCATTATTAGCTTTTATCTGTCGAAAAAGATAAATAAAAAAAGATAAATATACACTCGCCTAAAGAATTATTAGGAACACCATACTAATACGGTGTTGGACCCCCCCTTTGCCTTCAGAACTGCCTTAATTCTACGTGGCATTGATTCAACAATTATATTCAAAAGATCCACTGGATCCACATTGATTCAACAAGGTGCTGATAGCATTCTTTAGAAATGTTGGCCCATATTGATAGGATAGCATCTTGCAGTTGATGGAGATTTGAGGGATGCACATCCAGGGCATGAAGCTCCCGTTCCACCACATCCCAAAGATGCTCTATTGGGTTGAGATCTGGTGACTGTGGGGGCCATTTTAGTACAGTGAACTCATTGTCAGTGTTCAAGAAACCAATTTGAAATGATTCGAGCTTTGTGACATGGTGCATTATCCTTCTGGAAGTAGCCATCAGAGGTTGGGTACATGGTGGTCATGAAGGGATGGACATGGTCAGAAACAATGCTCAGGTAGCCCGTGGCATTTAAACGATGGCCAATTGGCACTAAGGGGCCTAAAGTGTGCCCAGAAAACATCCCCCACACCATTACACCACCACCACCAGCCTGCACAGTGGTAACAAGGCATGATGGATACATGTTCTCATTCTGTTTACGCCAAATTCGGACTCTACCATTTGAATGTCTCAACAGAAATCGAGACTCATCAGACCAGGCAACATTTTTCCAGTCTTCAACAGTCCAATTTTGGTGAGCTCGTGCAAATTGTAGCCTCTTTTTCCTATTTGTAGTAGAGATGAGTGGTACCCGGTGGGGTCTTCTGCTGCTGTAGCCCACCTTTCTTTCCCATTCTGACATTCAGTTTGGAGTTCAGGAGATTGTCTTGACCAGGACCACAACCCTACATGCATTGAAGCAACTGCCATGTGATTGGTTGACTAGATAATCGCATGAATGAGAAATAGAACAGGTGTTCCTAACAATTCTTTAGGTGAGTGTATACGCAGGTCACTTTTGCTGTTAAATGCGCTGATATCATTTAGTGGCCTATTTCAATACAATACAAAAAATATATACGCAGGTCACTTTTGTTGTTATTCATAAAAAAAATTAAAATACATACACACTGCTGGTGAAAGTGTATAGTGGCCTATTTCAGTCCAAGAAGAAGTATATATTTTCAGTTCACTTTTGCAGTTATTTCTGTTGAAAGCGTATAGGGACGTATTTCAGTAAACAAAGAAAAATATATTCTCAGGTCACTTCTGCAGTTATTTTTGTTGAAAGTGTATAGTGGCCTAATTCAGTCCAACAAGAAAAATACATTTTCAGTTCACTTCTGCAGTTATTTCTGTTGAAAGCGTATAGGTGCATATTTCAGCACTACAAGAAAAATATACCGTATTTTTCGCCCTATAAGATGCCCTATAGGTTTTTGGGGAGGAAAATAAGAAAAAAAATATTTTTAGCCAAAAGGTATCACGACCGGTGTGCCGATCACATACGTGACGCAAAGGGAGGGAAAAGGGAAGGCCCTGTCCAAGGGAGAGGGAAAGGTGGTGACCCCTAACTCACCTTGAGGCTGGCACCTGACTGCCCTGACATCCCTAGATGGGTTTCTCACCCGTACACCGATCACGTGCCTAAACCCTGGCTTTCCCTAAGATGAGCCCTAAGTAGTGAATAGGGCGGTGGGGACACTAGTCCTCACCACTAACACTAAAGGAAAACACCAAGGAGAGGACAGACAATACAGACAAAACATATATTCCCAGGTGGGAAACAACAGCGGACAACAAAAGCCCAACAGGGTCTCGGAGGGTAACGCTCTGGAACGACAACCAGGAATCACAGCTACACAGCTCCAGTGGGTCAGTATAGAAGTCCAGGCAGGAAGCTCTATATCTGGTAACCAGAGAAGTGGGAGGGAGAATATAAGGAGGTTGGGAGTGACGGACAAGAAACAGCTGAGGAGAAGAAGCTACGGATCCCTGAGTGAGACAAAAAGGATTGCAAGGCAAACACAGAAAGCTACCATTAAGAAACAGTGAGATATTTAGACATAGAGCGCACAGCCACCAGCTGCGACTTCCTGACCCCGGGTATAACGGAGTCAGACGTGGCTCTTGACACCCTCGTGACAAAAAGTGTGCTTTTGGTGGGTTTGGAACTAATGGTGGTCTGTGGATGGCACTATTACTGGGGATCTGTGGATGGCACTGTTATGGGGGGCTCTGTGAAGGACACTGTTATGTGGGGATCTGGGGATGACGCACTGCTATGGGGGATCTGTGGATGATGCACTGTTATGGGGGATCTGTGGATGACGCACTGTTATGAAGGGATCTGTGGATGATGCACTGTTATGGGGGATCTGTGGATGACGCACTGTTATGGGGGGATCTGTGGATGACGCACTGTTATGGGGGATCTGTGGATGACGCACTGTTATGGGGGGGATCTGTGACGGACACTGTTATGGGGGGATCTGTGGCTGGCCCTGTTACAGGGGGGATCTGTGGATGGCACTGTTACAGGGGGGATCTGTGGGTGGCACTGTTACGGGGGGGGATCTGTGGGTGGCACTGTTATGGGGGATCTGTGGGTGGCACTGTTATATATGTGCCATCCACAGACCCCCCCCCAGCCCATAACAGTGCCATCCACAGACCCCCCAGCCCATAACAGTGCCATCCACAGACCCCCCATGCCTTAACTGTGCCATCCACGGATGTTCCCCATAAAACTGTCATCCACAGATCCCCCCCCCCCCCCCCGCGCCACTCCGGTATACAAATATAAAGTGTCTTATTCAATTAAAAGTGATTAAACATGCCCCCTTACTCCTAATATTACCGTACATCCTAACAGCTTCTGTACAATGCAGGCAGGCAGGCCGGATGGAGGGCGCGTCACTCACTGACGTCACTTGCCTGCGCCGCCTGCTTCATTCATAAAGTAGGCGGCGCAGGCACGTGACATCAGTATAAAAAGAAATATACATTCGCCATTCACTGGTGCACTTATATCTTGAAAAACATTTATTGACGTATATCAGTTGAAAAATCTAAATATATTCAGCTGTTGCAGTTAAGCCTTTAGTGGCGTATTTCTGTACAAAAATCAAGATATATTCAGCGTTCAGTGCTGCAGTTATATGTGGGAAAGTCCTGTTGGCGGTATGGACTGAATTACATTGTGTTGAAATTTAGTTGTGACGACATCCAATACAGGTGAATACACTATGCACTAACCCTGCACAAAAATGTAAAATAATTCACACCAGCCCATATCTATCTACGGTATTGCTTACTGGACACTACGGGGACTTTTCTGCTCTTCCAGCGTGGACCTACTTCCTCTGCTACATCCCGTTCACTTAAAAAAAAATCTTGTATTCTGCGTTAAGCGCTGCACCGATATGCGCTAAAATCTGTTTTGAAATATTTGGGTGGAAAAAAATCTTGTATTCTGCGTTAAGCACTGCACCGATATGTGCTAAAATCTGTTTTGAAATATTTGGGTGGAAAAAAATCTTGTATTCGGCTTTAAGCGCAGCACTGATATGCGGTAAAATCTTTTGTGAATTATTTCAGTGGAAATAAAAATGTACACCTCCTCCATTAACTTCCTCATCTCTTCTTTAACATCGGACACAAACTTTACACCCCACCCCCCCAGCTATATATCTAAGTGGTTCCTGCACCACCTAGGAGCAAATGAAGGTAAATGATACTGCCTGCCTGTTAAAGGGAACTACAGCATGATACCACAATACATTTGATATGACATTTAGCAAGAGTTTAAAGTGCCCACATATAGCACATAGTGGGACCCTGCATCAAGATGAATCAGGCGTGGATCAGCCAGGATTTCAACACACTAATGCCTGATGCATCAGACTAGATCATCCATGGTGACACACCAACATTTTGACAAAAGAGACCATTTTCTTCTGGCTTACCCGCCTGATGCCGAACATCTGATGCCAAGTGCTCCTTCTTTTACCCACCACCTTCAGTGAGTACTAGTGATTGCCACCCGCCTCCACACTATGTCATCCTGGCCACTCTGTGGCCTACTGATGCTGCCATGTCCACACTATGTCACCTTGCCACTCTGTGGCCTCCTGGTGCTGCCATGTCTACACTATGTCACCGTTCCACTCTGTTGTATCATGCTGCTGCTGCCATCTCCACACGATGTAACCTGGCCACTCTTTGGCCTTCACATACTGCTGCAAACTACATACTCTGTGATTGTGCCACTCAGTGGCCTCCTCATACTGCTGCCACTTCCACACTGTCATTCTGCCACTCTGTGGCCTCCTGATGCTGCCTCCACCTCCAGAATTTGTCATTAGGCCACTGTGCGGTCTCCTCATGCTGCTTCCACCTCACTACTCTGTCATAGGGACACTCTGTGGACTTCTCATGCTGTTCACACCCTCGCCACTTCATGACTGGGCCACTATTTTGGCTTTCGGCCTGGCTGACATCATCATTTATTTGACCTTTCTTCTGATCTGTCAGAAGGAAGGAAAAATTAGATGCACAACAGATCCTGTCTGTGTAGCAGCTGTAAGGCCTGTATGGTCCCATCAGAATTGGTTTATGATTTGGTAGACAAAAGCATGAGTGGGTACAAAACACAGAAGACATGCAAATATTTCATTCACGTGTCATCTCTGTTTTAGATCCACTCCTGTTTTTATTGGCATTAGCAATACTGAGCAAATGCTGACCGGGTGAAGGTGTATGCTCCAAAGACAGGATCCGTTTTTTGTGGGTTATTGTTCTGACGGATCAGAGGAAGGGCAAATTAATCAGTAACGTCAACACAAACTTACTGCTGACATCCTCTCCACTCTGTCGGGGGGGGGGGGGGGGGGGGCTTTAATTGTATAAGCGTGTAATAGAACAGGTTCTGTAGACATCTATGTGGAATCAGCTGACAAGGGTGTAAAAGGAGTGCACTTCTTCTTGACACTAACATCTATACGGCAGAGTTCATACTTGAGTTATTAGGCCAGTTTTGGCAAATTTAAGTATACTTTCTTATAATTTTAATAAAGTTTTGGTTTAATAAAATAAATGTTAAAATATTGAATACATTTAATAATAAAAATTAAATGTTGCATAAGACAGGAGAGAATAGGCCAGTCTTCTGTTTATTCAACGACGTGGTATTGCAATGGAGAAAGCAATAAAAAAAAATATATTACTCTCCACCTGGAGCCGAATCCTGTCAAGATTGAAGCAAGGGCAGTATTGGTTGCTCATCCAGCAAGATACTTCTGGGGGAACCTGCTTGGCATGCTTAAGCCTCTATTAGCGACAGACAATGAGAAGAACACAAAGCTTCAAGATTGCTTGGGCCCGGAAGAGTTGCAAATTTAATCACGATTCAAACCAACCAGGGCCCAGTCTCTTCGTCAGGGGTTCCCAATCATCATGGAATGGAAAGGAGGGCATCCTTATTATATTTAATTCATTTAATAATACAATTTTAATACATTTTATAATAAAAATAAATTTTTTCCTAACACAGGAGGAGGAGGACATCCCGTGGTGCACAGAGATGGAGATGGTCTTCGGATTCCTACACAGACATCTCAGAAATGAACCGCAGCTCCCAAAAGCAACTCCTGGGAAGATCATGGAGTGTCCTGATTTTCCATCATCTATTCACCCCACTTTATTTTGGAAGTGTGTAGAACCCATGTGGTACCCTCACGCTGCAGATTGATCATGGAGACACCGAATTTTATAATATATATGGAATAAATTTCATAATAAAATGTTTAATAAATCTAATAATAACTGAAAAAAAAAAATCTTAGGCGAGAATCGTCCAGTCTTCAGTTTATTTGACGTTGAGGGTGTTGCAATGGAGAAAGCATTCCAAAAAAACTATTGCTCTACACCTGGAGCTGAATCCTGTTAAGATTGATGCAAGTGCGGTATTTGCTGCTCATCCAGCAAGATACTTCTGGGGGAACCTGCCTGCCATGCTTAGGCCTCTACTAGCGACAGACAATGAGAAGAAGACAAAGCTTGTTCTTTTCTGTACATTGAATGAATAATTTTTGGGGCCTGTACTCCACTGGCCTGCAGTAAAATTGATATCTAATGACCATCTGGTATGTCACTGTCCATGTTGTGGGAAGATTTGTGCACTTCTTGAAAGTATTTGGTGGCTGCAAATATGAGCTGAAGGTTTTTCAGGTTTGCCTGCCATTAAAGTAAATGTGGCCCGTCGCGAACTTGCAGTTCGTGAACAATTGATCGTGATCGCGTTCGTGAACCGTCCCGGACAATGTTTGTCTATCACTAGTAACAAAGAAAAGCAACACGTTTCAGAGGAATCATTTTATACTGTGTAGAGAAAATAGAGGTGAATTCACAGGATTACGAGTACAAGAATACTTAAAGACAAGGTTTCATCTGTTTTACTTATAGGAGCTAAATACTTGTACTTGCGGGGTACCTCCCACTGATGCTGCCACCCAGGTTTTTCCTCCCTGGCTGTGACGCTCTCCGATGTGATTCACTATCTGAAGGGAACCCTGCATTTCAAACTAAGGTTGCCAGCAAGGGACAAATGTAACCTGATTGGATATGTGGATGCTAACTGGGCTGGAGACACCTGTGACAGAAAATCCACCAGTGGATATCAGTTTTTTCTTTTAAGTACCATAAGTTGGACTAGCAGAAAGCAACTCTCTGTATCACTTTCTTCAACAGAAGCAGAGGATGTTGGAGCAGCACAAGCAAGTCATGAAGTCATATAGTTAAGACAACTATTGGCACATGCAGTATGTATCAACAGCAGTTGGAATCTACAAAAGTCTTTGAAGACAACAAAGGATGCCTTGCACTCGTGCAGATGAAAAGGGTGAATACCAGAACCAAGCTTATCAATGTGTTTACTTTTCTGAGGGATCTTCAAGAACAAGAGCTGCCCAACTGAGCACATGGTCGGAGATATATTTACAAAGCTGTTGAGTGTTGAAACACACTTCAGGCTGATGAAAAAGCTAGGTCTTAAAGGATAACTGTCACACTTAGTCCCTAATTTCAATTTTCATATATGTAGTTACTAATAACATGATATTCCAGAATCAGTTCCTATTAGACTGACTTACCCCATATTTAATAAGATTCAGCCCTTAGCAACCAGTCTGCAATTTCACTATTCAGTTAAGATGGCCGCCACTGCCCTCACCCTGAGGCTAATCCTGCCTGCCTTCACTAGCCAGTAACAATAGCCCCCCAAAAGTGTCAGTAACCAGAGCCCTCCCCCTAAAGGGTTAATCTCCTGCAGCACAAAGGGGTCCTCTTACCACATGTTGCTGTCATTTATACACTGAGCAGATGGCAGATCTCCCTTCCATGGTCTGCGCTGCTTCCACTCTGCATTGTCCCAGTCTGCTGAGTGAGGGAGCGTCTGCCAAGCGTAGGGACAGGGAGAAGTGCACACAGCCCAGGCACTGTTATCAGCTGCTGGGGAGGACCTGGCTTTAATCATTTACTTACAGTCCCTGGCTGTCAGTAATGTGACCTTGCACGCAGCCTGCTTCTGCGTCCTCCGTCCTTCAACAGATAGACGGACCATGCCTAGCAACCCTATTTTAACCCCTTAAGGACACAGCCTTATTACACCTTAGGACCAGGCCATTTTTTGCAAATCTGACCAGTGTCACTTTAAGTGGTGATAACTTTAAAACGCTTTGACTTATCCAGGCCATTCTGAGACAGTTTTTTCGTCACATATTGTACTTCATGACACTGGTAAAATGAAGTCCAAAAAATGATTTTTTTTGCATAAAAAATACCAAATTTACCAAAAATTGGGAAAAATTTGCAAATTTCAAAGTTTCAGTTTCTCTACTTCTGTAATACATAGTAATACCCCTAAAAATTGTGATGACTTTACATTCCCCATATGTCTACTTCATGTTTGAATTATTTTGGGAATGATATTTTATTTTTTTGGGGATGTTACAAGGCTTAGAAGTTTAGAAGCAAATCTTGAAATTTTTCTGAAATTTACAAAAACCCAAATTTTAGGGACCACTACAGCTCTGAAGTCACTTTGCGAGGCTTACATAATAGAAACCACCTATAAACTACACCCCTCAAGGTATTCAAAACTGATTTTACAAACTTCGTAAACCCTTTAGGTGTTGCACAAGAGTTATTGGCAAATGGGGATGAAATTTGAGAATTTTATTTTTTTCCCTAATTTTCCATTTTAACCCATTTTTTCCAGTGACAAAGCAAGGGTAAACAGCCAAACAAGACTGTATCTTTATTGCCCTGACTCTGCCGTTTACAGAAACACCCCATATGTGGCCGTAAACTACTGTAAGGCCACACAGGGGGGCGTAGAGTGAAAGGTGCGTTGTTTGGTTTTTGGAAGGCAGGTTTTGCTGGACTGGTTTTTTTGACACCATGTCCCATTTGAAGCCCCCCTGATGTAACCCTAGAGTAGAAACTCCATAAAAGCGACCCCATCTAAGAAACTACACCCCTCAAGGTATTCAAAACTGATTTTACAAACTTTATCAATTTATAAAGTTGCGAGAGATCTGCTGTCACTTTAATCCCCAAATATGTTATGCCTCTAGGTGGCCAAGCAAAGGGAAAAGAAGCCTTAAGGACGGGGTCAGGTCGCTTGGTAAAGTGACGTCTAGGGCTTCTGACTTGGACATGTTAATCTTGAAATTGGACCAAGCACTGAATTTAGAAATCTCCCGAAGTTAGGATGGCAGAGAGATACGTGGGTTGGTTATGTAAAGAAGGAGATCGTCAGCAAACGCCGCGCACTTATACTCTTGTGATCCGACCTTTATTCCCGTTATATCTGGATTGGCACGTATGGAGGCCAGCAGTTGTTCCATGACTAGAACGTATAGTAAGGGGGACAATGGACAGCCTTGACGTGTCCCATTATGGATTGGAAAGGGGGAGGAGAGGGCACCATTTACTTTGACTCTAGCGGTGGGATGTTGGTACAGTGTCAGGATCTTTGACCGGAATATTGGGCCTAAGCCTATATGTGAGAGAGCCTCATGAATGGCGCGCCAAGATATCCGGTCAAAGGCCTTTTTTGCGTTTAGGGAAAGCACCATAAGGGGGACCTTTTTAGATTTGGCATAGTGGATGATGTCTAAGGTTTTAAGAGTGTTGTCCCGGGCCTCCCTTCCTGGCACAAACCCAACCTGATCAGCGCAAACCAGGGAAGGCAGATAAGTGTTCAATCTATTCGCCATTAATTTGGCGAAGATCTTGAGATCAACGTTTAAAAGGGAGATGGGACGATAGCTGGCACAAAGGTGCGGGTCCTTTCCCGGTTTCGGGATGACCGTAATATGCGCCTCCGTGGTATGCGCCGGGAAGTGGAGCCCAGGAGACACTCCATTGAAGACCTGGAGCATAATAGGGGAGAGATTGGAAGAGAAGGATTTGTAGAACCTAACCATAAACCCGCCAGGGCCCGGGCTCTTGCCACCCGGGAGCGACTTAAGTACCATGTGAAGTTCAGTGTCTGTGAATGGAGCCTCCATAGCGGCTGAGTCAAGCGCAGTAAGCTTGGGAAGTAGGAGATGTAGGTCGGGAGACTTACCCACCACTTGAGGGGATGTTTGGGGCAGGTTGTAGAGCTTCGAGCAGAAGGAGTGGAAAGTAGCCACGATATCAGTGGTTGTGTGAACCATACGGTCCTGGGCGTTTTTGATAGCGGGGATATGAGAGGTTGCCAGTCTTCCCCTTAGAGCCCTTGCCAGCATACGACCACTTTGGTTCCCGTATTCGTAGAATTTACTCCTGCAAATTTGTACCATACGTTTGTAGGATACATCTAAGAGGCGTTTAGCTTCCATACGTGCATTCTGGAGATCGTGAAGGGTTTGCAGGGTAAGTGCTCGTTTGTGGGCAAGTTCCAGGGATGTGACTTTTTGTAGAGCAAGCTTAAGTAAGTGGGCTTTCTCCTTCTTGAGACGGGAGCCATGCTTAATGATCACGCCTCGAAGAACACATTTCAAGGCCTCCCATTGGATCGGCATTGGGGTAGTGTCCTCCTTGTGATCTGACAAAAATTTTGTTATACTGCTAGCGAGGTCAGCAGCGCACCCCGCGTCAAGATGGAGACTTTCGTTTAATCGCCATGTACACACCTGCCTAGAGAGGAAGGGCAAATTCAGGGAACAGTATATGGGAGCGTGATCAGACCAAAGGATGTTTCCTATTTGTGTGGAGTCCAGCCAGGCTAGGGCCGATTGCTGAATAAGGATATGGTCAATGCGGCTACATGAGCCATGGGGGGCAGAGTAATAGGTGTAATCCTTATCAGTTGGGTGCTGGATCCTCCAGGCGTCTCGCAATTGCAATTGGAGCAGTGCCCGTTTGACCTTTTTAATGGTGGAATATGTGAGGGAGGCATGCCCAGTCGAATTGTCAAGTGTTGGGTCAAGCATCAGGTTAAGGTCACCACATAGATAACAGTCCCCCAGAGCAACGGTATGACGTTATTAATAAGGTTTACAATGAAGGGAGCCTGATTTTGATTGGGGGCATATACGTTAAGGAAGGTTAATTCTTGGCCTCCAATAAGTAATGCGAGGGCCAGATATCTCGCCTCTGAGTCGGCAGTACATCCCAGCACTTGATGGGGTAAAGACATGTGGATCGCAATGGCGACTCCTTTAGTCTTATTTACCGCATTGTTTGCAAAGTGCCAGGTGGTGTAGTGTCGATGTCGTATGTTCGGGGCGCTACCCTCCTTAAAGTGCGTTTCTTGGAAACAGACAACATGTAACTTTTGGCGATGGAAGTGGTGAAGTACCTGGGCCCTTTTTTCGGGAGTGTTGAGACCCTTTGCGTTGAATGATGCAATCTTCAATGACCCCATTGCTATGGGGGGGGGGGGGGGGGTAGGGAGAAAGAACACAAGGGATGACCGGGGAAACAACCAACAAAAAACTAGGAGAAAAAAAAACTGTTAGAAGTAAACAAATAGGAGGAAAACCCTGAGAAGGGAAGGTAGAGTGGTTTTAAGTGACCCAAAGGTCCAAAGAGGCTGTCGCTTGGGGCAGACACCCCAAGAGAAAGTCTCTACTTATTTGGGGGAAAAAGTGTCAGCCAGACAAGAGCTAACCCTCCACGACACCGGTGGCTGCAAATAGAAACTTTTAAGCACCAGCAGGTTTGGAGCACAAAGACAGAGAAAGAGGATGGGCAAACAACTAAGAACCAATAAGCAACATTCAGCAAGTTAAAGCTTTAGTAGTCCCAGGCAGGTTAAGCAGGAAGCCCCTCAAGTGATAGGGCGAGATGGGGATCTGCGACTTGAGTAGCCTGATCCTTTCTGGCGTCGTCCTCCTGAGGTCGGAGCAGAAGACCTGGACACTCCTTCAGCAGGCGATGGACGCTGTCATCTCATCGACTCAGAGGCAGCTGGTAGAAGAGATGGCCAGGGCCCCAGATCAACCGGCGGCAAGTCCAGCTGTTGCAGAAAGTGGGGAAGATCTGTAGGGTCCCGCAGGGTGACGACTTGATCTTTGGGGCCCGCAAGTAGGGCAAAAGGAAAGCCCCAGCGGTAAGAGATATTGCGCTCTTTGAGGAGGTGCAAGAGTGAGCGCAAGGCAGCGCGCTGGGCTAGGGTATAGCGGGATAAGTCCTGTACAAAGATAAAGGGGACGCCGTCATAGGACAGAGACGAGATCTGTCTGGCTTTGAGCAGAATCTGATCCTTGATGGCATAAAAGTGGACCCTGCAGATGACGTCCCTTGGCTTTGAGGGGTCAGGATTGGGGGGCCTCAATGCCCCATGGGCCCTGTCAATTTCGATGTTGGAGCTTGGCGGACGCCCCAGGAGGTCATTTAGAATTTTCACAATGGTAGGCAACAGTACCGCCTGTGTTACATTTAGATATTTTTCTATGCCGAAACAGGTGTAGAAAATGGTAAATGAGACGGACCTGCCAGCCCATCCCCTTCCCCGTCACGGGGCGTGAGTGGGGAAAAGTTGCAGATTGCCATGCAACTAACTACTGTGCCACAATCTGCGCCTGAAATATGCCTAATATTAGGGGTGCACCTAGCCTTTCTGCTGTTTGAGGCAAAAATGGAAACTGCGCACCCCTCCTACCTCCCAATTTCTTAACCTAACCTCTTCCCTCCAAGACATATAGAGCTGAAAAATGTACAGGGTAATACAGTGGCACATACCTCTTAGGGTACTTTCCAGGGGCGTAGCTAATGGCTCATGGGCCCTGGTGCAAGAGTTCAGCTTGGGGCCCCCTTCTCTCAGTGCTTTGTGGCCAAGGGCAGGACGCGCATAGCCTTCGTGCTGCCTGAGGCAAAAATTGAAACCCCTGCCCCATGCCAAATTCTTGATTTAACCTCCTTCCCTTGAGCCAGAGGTGTAACTTGACCAGCATGCACTTTCTATAATACTGGTGTCTTCTTTGGGCCCCCTTAGGCTCCTGGGCCCGGTAGCGACTGCTACCTCTGCACCCCCTATAGCTACGTCCCTGCTACTTTCACACTTGCATTGTGAGGATCTGCCTGCCGGATCTGGAAATCTGTGTGCAAACGGATAAGATTTGTTAAGGAAATTATCCAGTTTTTATGAAAGTGGATATTAAAATTTATTTATGCTTTCATTCTCTGTGTGCATGATAGAATATGGTGACATTGACATAATGGTTATGGTGAAAAACAATGACATAAGCAAAAACTATAGAAGTTAGCCGTGTGTGTTAGGATAAGATAAGCGTATGTACGTACTAATAACCAAATATGCATTTCTTGCTAAAAAAAAACTAACTCAGCAGTTAACACGTTACTGGGAAGGGGAAAACTTATAAAATATTATCCAATCAATAGATGGATTCAGTTCGAACCAATCAGAAGTATTATTTGTGTACCAATCAAAAGCCATTATTGAAATATCTGTAAACCAATCATCTTTTACTTTGAGAGGTTGCACCCTTTTTGAACTGTGTATAAATAAAAGGCCCAGGACACTCCCACTTTAGGTTCCTGGCAGAGTTTTGACACTTACTTCTGTCATTTTCCTCCGTCGACGCCATTCACCTGGACACGTGGCAACGATCATCATGTGACTGACACTTGGTCGGCCACAACATTTTCTGGTGGAGAATACGGGCACCACAACAGTGCTCCTAGTTGCAGACCCCAATACGGAGACCAGGAACCAGGAAGACCGCAGTAAGTAACCGATTGTGTTACTGCCTGTCTCCTGAGCTCTGCTCGCTGTTCTGCAGTGTGGTGTGTGAACGTGGTGCCTGTACCGTGTCCTGGTGAATGTTTATTTCCCCCATATGTGCAAAACTGTCTCTAGGCGTATGAATGCACGAATGTGTGAGTGGATAAGATAAGCTGAATCTAGGAAGGGTCTGACCCTGCTCCCCCTGAGCCAAGCAGAAAGTCTAGAGCTCGATGACTGGCTTGTCCAGTCCCTGTCTCTGGAGGCCTCTGGTTCTGGTGGAGAAAAGGTTGACGGACCTATCCTGGAGGAGGCTGTGAGAAGTAGCAGTGTATAATGCTGTCCAGTAAGATTGGATAGGGGCCCTGCAGTTCCTTGTTGGTACCTGAAAAGGCGCCTGAGATCAGGGGTTGTTTCAATGTTATGTCATGGTGTGTGATTTCACATGTACTGAGTGCCTGTTGATATTGTGTGAGGCCAACTCCTGTGCTGTATAGTGTATACATGCGTGGGTATTTTGATACCAGTTTGGATTGGGTGGTTGCAGTTATGATCATTTGGATAGCAGTATTTGTGTGCTTCCTGTGCCATAGAAAGAAAGTAGAGGCTTCCAGCAAGTAACCCCAGAGAGGACATGTGAGTTACTCTGTGTGGGTAAGACTATACTGTAGTATTGCCAACCAGTGGATAGTGCTAAAGCTCCACTGGTAGTAGAAGAAAGTGGTGCCGCCTCTGAAGTGTGTCCTCGGCACCACTGATAGTGCTGCCTCGGAAGCATGTCCACGGCACTGTTGTAATTCACCAGGTGTGTGAGTACCTGGATAGTGAATTACAAAGAGCCACCCACGGGATGGGGGCTACACAGAGTAAGCGTTCCTCTGAGAAGGGAGCAGCAAAATGGCTCTCTGCAATTGATATTATGCAATGATGCAATGCGCAAAGGGCATTGAAGCAACCAAAGACTGTAGACAAAAAATGGGAGCAGGTGTTAATGGAACATTGGATGAACCAGTATGGCAGAAATTTCTCACTAATTTTAAGGGGTGGTTGGTAGACCATAACAAATATGACCAGGCCACGATGTGGTATGATGTAGCCCAGGGAATATCTATGACTACCCATAAGGAAAAATTCACTGACAAAGGGATTATGTATGAAATATGGGAAGAAATTAAATTGCCAACAAAAGAATTAACCATCCCTTCTGAAGTATGGTGTATTATTCCCCATAACCAACAAAAATCTCTCCCTCCCACAGCACCACCTCCATATAATGACCCGGAGGGGTGGACTTGTCCTAATTGTAGACAACAAAACCCAGACTCAAGAGAGAGATGCTCAGCCTGTGGGGGCCCAAGCCACACTCTTGTGTGGGCTTATACCCAATGGTCAATAAGACCCTGCCCACAGTCAGAGCTGGGCAAGTGGAAACACATGATTATAATGTTTATAGATAGGCCATGGACTCCTAGTGAGTTGCTGGCCATGTGTAACACTTTGCCAGACCCCCGTACTGTCCCCAGTACTTTCCTTCGTAAATTGAAAAGTATCCAGACCGCCTATAAAGCCACTTGGGCAGATATGGAGAGTCTTCTAGAGACTAAAGAAGGGGAGGTACTTAAGAATCAAATGTTGGCAAAGGGCCCTGGTACTGTCATTGCAGATAAGGCCACAGACCAGTCAGGCCAGGAATTTATTATGGCCCTTAAAACCTAGGTAAAAGAGCAACAGGACAATCAGACTGACACTTTTATGATGCAAACACAAGACACTAAGCAGACTGTAGCTGACTACGCCACAGCTTTAGAACAGCTCTGGCTTGACTATGGGTATGAGACAGGAGACAGTAAGAACATGAGACTACTAAAACACACATTCATGTCTGGATTAAAAGCACCCATACAGGATACTGTAAAGAAGGCTCGCCCTGATTGGAGGACCTGCCAGTTCTCTGACCTAGTGGCTATAGCAAAGGGAGCTGAGTTAGACTTGCAAAATAAAAAGAAGCCAATAATGGTACCAGGTGGGGTTCAGTCTCCACGTAACTGTGACCAAGTAACATGGAATTGTGGGGAAAAGGGGCATTATTCAGTCAAATGTCAGGCTACTGCCCAGACCTCTCAATGAAGTAATGGTAATCCTGTGAGTTCCCTCAACGTTAACTACCTACCCCCTTGACACAACCCCAGGTCCACAACTAATCAATACATCCACATGTGAGGACACAGGAAATTCAATAGATTTTTTGGTATACACAGGAGCAGCCCATACCCTAATGCAAGAAAAATATGTGCCTGAGGAGCTTATCGCCTCAGATTACATTTATTGTCAAGGGGTTGAGGGAACGTCTGTTAAACTCCCACTAACAAAGCCTGTTAAACTTAACATTCATGATGCTGCATCTATTGTCACGCGTGTATTAGTAAGCTCATATAGTCCATATCATTTGCTGGGGACTGACATACTCAGTGCCATGAAAAGCAAATTACAACCCCAAATTACAGCCCCTGTGCCTGAAGAGACTCTGTGTGCACTTATGTCCTTATGTCCTTAATGTCACTTATGTCCTCTACCTCTAAATTTACCCCCCCAGATTGGCTGTCTGAAGTGCCATCACATTTGTGGGCGACTTCCAAGACAGACGTGGGCAGACTACCAGTAACTCTGGTGGTTGTGAAGCTGAAACCTGGCAGTAAGCCGCCATGTGTACGTCAGTACCCACTAAATTCTTCACAGGAAGATGCTATTGCAAATGATCTAAAAGATCTGTTGGGGGAAGGGTTAATAATCCCTATAAAAAGCCCCTTTAATACACCCCTATTTTTGTGAAGAAGAGACAGGCTGTGAAGGGTCAGCCTCCAGTCTATCGAATGGTACATGATTTAAGGGCAGTGAATGCTGTAACTGTCATAAATACACCACAAGTGCCCAATACACACACGCTGTTAAACCAAGTACCCATAGATGCCACATCTTTTACTGTCATTGATCTTGCAAATTCTTCTCTGTCCCTTTACATGAAGAATGCTGGCCCTATTTTGCTTTCACTTTCCGTCACAAGCAGTATGCATGGGTCGTTTTACCACAAGGGGCTGCCAATTCTCCTGATATTTTCTCTACTGCTCTACATTCTGTGTTGCAGTCCTGGCAGCCGCCTATCCGGACTCTGTTCTTTTACAATATATTGATGATCTGTTGCTTTGTTGCCACAGTCCTGAACAGTGTAAAGAGGAAACTTTATCTTTGCTTATTTTCCTTGCTAAATATGGTTGTAAAGCCTCCAAAGAGAAGCTGCAACTTTGTAAATCTACTGTGATTTTCCTAGGTCACTGTATTTCTCCAGGTACTAAACACCTTACATCTGAAAGGATTACTGCTATATAGCAGCACCCCCTGCCAAGTACTCCAAGGGCTCTGCGTGCCTTTATTGGACTTGTCAGTTACTGTCGCCCCTGGATTAAAAGGGTTGTCCGAGTTATGAAAAAAAATATATATAGCACTGAAAATCTGATGGGCAGCAATATATAACTAAGCTAAGCAAGTTTTATGAAAAAAAAAATATATATATATATTTCCTAATTTCCCTAGTTCTTTTCTGGCCCTTTGTTTACATGCAATAAAAACAACCTCTGCCCCTCCCCCTGCACTGCTAAGGGAGTGAATACAAGAGCTGCCCTGAGTGACATGTCTGCCTGCTGGGAGAATCAACAGCAACTTGTAAGTGTAGAACTACAAGTCCCAGCTGTATAATGACACTGCTAATACACATAAGATCTTTCCCTACCTTCTTGTGCAATGCTCTCTCTAGTCTGTCAGCACCAGTGCCCAGAATTGTCTTCTGACTGTCTGCTGCAGCTAGCCAGTCTGTGCAGCTGAAGGGGTTAAGAATCCTAGGATAGAGAAGACAGCCGGAAGTGAAGGGGGGCGTGGCAATCTAGTTTACAGGCTTGTAAATGAACTTTATCAGAGCAGGGAGAGAAGCTGACATCACAGGTCATGTGACCCTCAGTCAAAGCTGATAAACCAGGCACTGCAGATAAAGTGAGTTAATTGGAAAGCTGTTACATTTGTCCAGTTAGGAACATAGAAAGAACAAAAAAATAACTCGGACAACCCCTTTAAGGATTGCTCTCAGATGATGCAGCCACTATATGACTGCCTCAAAGAAGAGACTTTTGAACTCACACCAGGAGCTGTGAGTTCATTTCATGCATTAAAACTCACTCTCACCACAACACCAGCATTGGACATCCCCAATTACAAAACAAATTTCACATTGTATTGTCATGAGCAAGGGGGATTTTCCTCAGGTGTACTGACGCAGAAATAGGGGACCGTATGCGGCCTATTGTATACTATTCTACCAGTTTGGATAGTATTGACAGAGCACTACCCACATGTTTCAGAACTGTCGCTGCAGCCTCTGAATTAGTGCTAAAGACAGAAGACTTGGTGCTACAACACCCTCTCACATTACAAGTACCACATTCAGTTGCTGAACTACTGCACACCACCAAGCTGAAATATTTGTCCCAAGCCAGAATCTCAAAATATGAGATGACACTACTCACTCCCCACATTACCTTACAGCGATGTACAGTTCTAAATCCAGCTACTTTGTTGCCAGTGGATTTATAAGAGGAGGGGGGATTGGGAGTAGTAGAAATGTCTGATCCAGTTGTAAATCATAACTGTCATGAATTGATGATTGCAGAAACAAAAGGGTTACCAAATGTTACTGAAACAAATATTAACAAATCCTGATGCTGAATATTTTGTAGATGGCTCCAGATGGTGGAATGACAAACAAGGACACTTTGTCACCGGGTATGCAGTAATCCAAGATGGTAAGGTAATCATACAAAAACCACTCCAATCTTGTGCTTCCGCACAGGAGGCGGAGTTGAAGGCACTCACTGACGCATGTACATTGGGTAAGGGACTGAGAATAAATTGTTACACCGATTCCAGGTATGCTTTCGGAGTAGCACATGACTTTGGTGTTATCTGGAAAACTAGGGGATTTCTGACTTCATCGGGCAGAGCGATTAAAAATTCAGAAGCAGTACAGAGCCTCATAGAGGCCCTAGAGCTGCCCACAGAGGTAGCCATTGTTAAAGTACCAGCCCATGTGAAGCAAGATGATCCGCTAGCCTTGGGAAATACTCAAGCAGACCAAGCAGCCAAACAAGCAGCCGGTCTGCCGCTCCTGACATTGTTTTTTCCAACTATGCCAGATTTTTCGCTCTTGCGGGAATTACAGGCTCAGATAACGCCTCAAGACAAAAAGGTATGGATGGAGGCGGGGGCCACGAAGACAGGAGAGCTCTGGCAGGTAAATGGCAGAACATGTTTGCCTCTGAGTTTGTATCCAATGATGGGCAATTTAGCACATGGCCCTACTCATTTGTTGAAAGGAGCTATGAGTGCACTAGTGTTAGAACATTGGTTTGCCCCTGGAATTCAGACCCTCTTTGAAAAGTTTGTTCAGGGTTGTCTTACATGTGCCAGACATAACCCTGGGAGGTTTGTAAAGACCCCCAAGAAACACACTCTGAAACCCTTGTACCCGTTTCAAAGAGTGCAGGTGGATTACATACAGCTACCCAAGGTGGGCACATATGAGTATGTCCTGGCCAGTAACTATGGCTACGGCAAAAAATACTGCTAATAAAATATTGTCAGAGGTAGTCTGCAGATATGGGATTCCAGAGGTGATAGAGTCAGACAGAGGTACCCACTTCACTGGGGAGATAATGGGACACCCGGTCTTATGGGGCGAATACTGCCGTTTACACTGATACACCGCCCACAGCATGCTGCACAGCACGGCCGGTGTGTGTATCAGCGAGGAGGGAGGAAGGGATGAGGGCCGGCAACTAGTTTTGTAATGGCAGCAGGGCCTGGTGCAATCACTGTATTCTATTGCACCGGGCCCCAGTTACTGTACAAATCGTATCTACAGTAACTGCAGGCAATGTTTAACTATAGAATATGTTCGATCTAGCAGCCTGTACTTACGACCACAGGAGGCAGGAGGCTGGGAGGGCAGACGGGCACTGGCAGTTTAACTTCCTACGTCACGTTCCTGCTCCGCCCACTTTATGAATGAAGCAGGCGGCACGGGCACATGACGTAGTGAGTTACACTTCCAGTGCCCGCCTGCCCGCCCCCGCCTCCTGCCTGCTATGGTCGTAAGTACAGACAGCTGGATCGAACATATTCTATAGTTAAACATTGCCTGCAGTTACCGTAGATACGATTAGTACAGTGAGCGGGGCCTGGTGCAATAGAATACAATGACTGCACTGGGCCTCCGCTGCCATAAAAAAAAATAGTGTAGATGCCAGCCCCCACCCCCTGTATTGGGGGACATTCACAGTGGCTGACACTGTTATGGGGGGGATCTGTGGATGAAAAATAGCATAAGATGCTATTTATCTGTCATCCACAGATCCCCCCCATAGCAGTGTCATGCCATCCACAGATGCCCCCATAACAGTGCCATCCACAGACACCCCCATAACAGTGCCATCCACAGACGCCCCCATAACAGTGCCATCCACAGACCCCCATAACAGTGCCATCCACAGACCCCCATAACAGTGTCAGCCACAGACCCCCATAGTTCAAAGCCCACCAAAAGCACACCATTTGGTTCAAAATATATTTTTTCTTATTTTCCTCCTCAAAAACCTAGGTGCGTCTTATGGGCCAGTGCGTCTTATAGGGCGAAAAATACGGTAGCTCAGGGACCTAAGTGGAAGTTCGGATGGAGGCACATCTTTGGCAGAAGGAAGTGTCTGTCCCAGGTTTCCCATCACCGAAGCGTCCATAGCGTTGTCTAGAGGAGGACGGAGGTGGACTTTCAAGGCAGTTCCAAGCCTACTCCACGTAGTTACACTTCCAGGTCGCGCCATATTGGTAAAGGGATGAACCATGATTGACAGCACTGTCCAACCAAGGGACAGCAACACCCAAGATGATGTTCATCTTCCTGATTCTACAACAGAGGACCACAGCTATATATAAACTTTTAGGCTTACTGCTGATGCTCCTAGCGGTATAGCTGACCTACTAGCTCCTAGAGATTCCAACACAGGAGCAGAAGAAGGTGTATCCAGAACTATGGACAATTTGATGCATGGAACAACAATGCTGCACCTACATCCACTTAGATAGTGTGTGTTTGTGTGCCGTATGTGGTTTTAATAAAATGTAAGTAATGCTTATTCAAATGACAACTACTAGACAGACTGGAATCGATGCTTGCATCCCACGGTCTATGCAGCTTATCTGTATACTCTGTGAAGTACGGGCTGTCTAAGGGATCATTTGTTTGTTCAGGCAGGTTAGTAGTTAGCAAGACACACACACATGATACAATGAAGCCTTCAGAACCAAACGTCTACCATGTGAAGAGATTCTTCAAGGCGCCCACAGAAAAATTGAAAAAGAGGAGGGAAATGTTAAGGAAATTATCCAGCTTTTCTGAAAGTGGATATTAAAATTAATTTATGTTTTCATTTTCTCTGTGTGCATGAAAGAATATGGTGACAATTGGAAAAACAATGACATAAGCAAAAACTATAGAAGTTAGCCGTGTGTGTTAAGATAAGATAAGCGTATGTACGTACTAATAACCAAATATGCATTTCTTGCTAAAAAACCTAACTCAGCAGTTAACACGTTATTGGGAAGGGGAAAACTTATAAAATATTAACCAATCAATAGATGGATTCAGTTCTAACCAATCAGTATTGTTTGTGTACCAATCAAAAGCCATTATTGAAATATCTGCAAACCAATCATGTTTTACTTTGAGAGGTTACACCCTTTTTGAACTGTGTATAAAAAAAAGGCCCAGGACACTCCCACTTTGGGTTCCTGGCAGAGTTTTGACACTGACTTCTGTCATTTTCCTCCGTCGGCGCCATTCACCTGAACACGTGGCAATGATCATCATGTGACTGACCCTTGGTTGGCCACAACACATTTGTAGACAGATCCGGATGCGGATCCCTCTAACAAATGCATTGAAGCACCAGATCTGTCTCTCCGGTGTTCCGTTTTGCCGGAACACTTGGTGCCGGATCTGGCATTAAAGCATTTCAATGGAAAATAATGCCGGCATTCCGGCAAGTGTTATGGAATTTTGGACGGAGAAAATACCGCAGCATCCGGCCAAATATTGTAAGAGTGACTGAACTGAAGACATCCTGATGCATACTGAACGGATTGCTCTCTATTCAGAATGCATTAGGATAAAACTGATCATTTTGTTTCCGGTATTGAGCCCCTAGGAGAAAAGCCTGAGGGCAGCCAAAAGGTATAAATCTGGTAAAAATATAGGGAGTTATTGCATTAAATAAAGTGATTTTAGAAGTATGTACGTCTTCACTAAGTTTTTCCTGCCTATCCACAACATATATGGAATATTTAGATCTTTTAGTTGTGTTTTGATACTAGACAGGAGTGTAGGGTAATTCAATTGGAAGATCATGTTAGGGTCACCGGGGATATTCACACCAAGATAATTGATATGAGTTAGCTCATTGAAAAGGATGCTCCTTAGATAGGTCGGGCACAACTGTGCATATAGAGAGATTTATCTTAAAGTTGGACAGTTGGCCAAATTCATTGAGCAATTTAGGAGTGCCCGGAAGCGCCACAACAGGGTCAGACAAGAGCAGAAGCATATCGTCTGCAAAGGCAGCTACAGTGTGGGTCACCGGTCCTACAAATAGGCCTTGTATATTGTTGTCTTGTCTGATAGCCTGTATAAGCGTCTACAGGCATAAAATATAAAGTGAGGGTGATAATGGACAACCTTGGCGGGTGCCATTTGAGATTGAAAATGAGGGAGAAAGCACCCCGTTTACTCTGACCTTTGCATGGGGGGAGGAGTATAGGGACAGGACCGCCTTTATAAACTGGAAAGGGAAGCCAAATCTGTGAAGGGTAATATGCAAGTTGCGGCACACAGATTATTTGGATACAATTTTAATATTTTTATTGGTGCGATATCATGCAAAAAATCGTGATCCAGTTACTTTATGGATTAATATTAGTGACCACTCTTGATAATGATGGCGACCGAACGTTTCGGTCCAGACGGACTTTCTTCAGCGGTCTTATTATCTGTGGAATGTGGTAGAGGAGGTCTGGGCTGGTAGACTAGGTCTGGCGATCCAGCCCAGACCTCCTCTACCACATTCCACAGATAGTAAGACCGTTGAAGAAAGTCCGTCTGGACCGAAACGTTTCGGTCACCATCATTATCAAGAGTGGTCACCAATATTAATCCATAATGTAACTGGATCACGATCTTTTGGATGATATCAGACCAATAAAATATTGAAATTGCATCCAAATAATCTGTGTGCCGCAATTTGCATATTACTGACTACAACTATACAGTCCTTGCTGACACCAGTAAACACAGTGTGTGGTGCTCCAATTCCAATATTAGATCTGTGAAGGGTGGCCTCCATAAATCTCCAATCAACTCTGTTAAATGCTTTTTCAGCATCCGTACTGAGTAGAGTGAGTTGGTTATTATTTGCTATGGCATATTTTACTGCTTGCTGGACTCTAAAGGTGCCGTCCCTGCACTCTCTACCCCCCACAAATCCAGATTGTTCAGGGGAAATCAGTTTCTGGAGAAGTGGAAAGATCCTGTAGGCCAGGATCTTTGCCCATAGTTTTATGTCAGTATTTAAGAGGGAGATGGGTCTATAACTCGAGGGGGTTTCAGGATCTTTGCCTGGTTTGGGAAGTATTACAATATGGGCTTCTAATGCCTGTTTCGCGGGAGGAGATCTGTTGAGTAATGTATTGAAGTAGGATACCAATTGTGGCCCCAGAACTATAAAAAAAAAATTATAGTAGGAAATCGGTAACCCATCAGGTCTCGGCATTTTACCGTTAGGAGTTGTTCTGAGGGCTTTTTGAATTTCCATAATGGATACCGGGGCAACAAGTGCATCACTTTCCTCTTTGGACAGTATGGGCAAATTAAGAGTAGATAAGAACTGTTGTGTTTTATCTAATCTAGTAGCAAGGGTTTTGGGTGCTTCTTGAGGGCATATGCTATATATAAAGATTGGTAATAAGAGGGGGAAAAAATGCAATTTCTGAATTGGTGTTCAAAGTTTTGCCATCATGTGACTTAATCTGTCTAATATGTGATTGTTCCGCACGTTTTTTAATAAGCGCTGTCATAATCTTATTGCCTTTGTCTCCATGAGCGTAGTGTTCGTGTCTTGTACTGAGATAGGCTCGGATAGCCTTTGTGTTAAATAGCGTTTTAAGCTAATTTTTTCAGTACCATTAAAGCTTTGTGGTCCTTCAGAGCCAGAGATCACTTATGAGAACCTTTCAAATTTGCTATTTGGGACAGAAGTGATGTCACACGTGCCATGCATTGTTTCTTCAGGTGTGATCCCAAAGAAATAAGTTCCCCGCAAATAACAGACTTGTGGGCTTCCCTTAGATAATGAATTAATATGTGAGGATGTGTCTAATAGTGTGGGATTTAGCCGCCATGTCCATTCCCTCCCAGATATCTCAAGGATGCTCATGGATATAAAGACAGGGGCATGGTCAGATACTGTGATACAGTGGATATCTGCACTATGCACCTGAGGTAGATATCGGTCTTGAATAAGGAAGTAGTTGAGCCTCTGATAAGACCTGTGGGGGTTGGAGTAAAAGATGTAATCCTTCCTATCCGCATGCTTTGACCTCCAGACATCGCTCAGGCGAAGCTCTCTTAGTTTACTATGGATACTTTTTAATGCCCTGTATGAGATTGCGGACCTCCGAAAGGAGGAATCCAATAATGCATTGAGGACTAAGTTGAGATCACCTCCCACTATCAGTAAGCCAGAAGTGAACAAGGAGATGGCATGAAGTACTTTCCGCAGCCACTTAACCGTTCCTGCATTGGGGGCGTATAGATTACACAATGGGACCTTAACGTTTCCCAATTTGCCCTTTAAGAATAGTTATGTCCCCTCGGGTCCACCACCTCGGACAAAACAGAGAAGGGTACATTTTTATGAATCCCTATACTAACACCTCTTGACGAGCGTTCATAACAGGAATGGTACTAGGTCTGATAGTAGGAGTGTGACAGTTTTGAGATGTGCCCTTGCCTAAAATGTGTTTCCTGTAACATAACCACGTCTGCCTCCTCTCTCTTTAATACTTGAAAGATACTCTTAACTTGGTTATTGCACCCATGTACATTAAAATAAGCTAACTTAAGTTTCAAGATGGCCATCCTTGAAATATTGAAGTGCGAGATAAGGACTTTCTATATGCTCCTTGATCAAACATTTAAACAAGTCAACAAACTTAAGTAAAGAGTGCAAGAAGAGTATTGTACTTGGGAGCTCCATAAGGAGCAGGTAGGGGGGAGGTAAACACAGACATTTGTGTAACCTAATCTGCCCAAGCTTCTGTTGGAGAAGCCTGTTGCGTAGAAAAAGGCGGGGGGGAACTATCCCATTAGGTGATGTGTAGTATATAGATACGTATTTCCCTGAATTAAAAATAGACAAGGAAAAGAGGAAGTAGGTAACAACAATACCCTCAACATAAGGATCGCCTTCAAAATGATTATGAGCAATAAATGGCATTCAGTCGTTGGAGTCCATGCAAGAAGATATTTTGTTCTTCATGTGCTTCTGTTTCTTGACAGTTGACCATGTCGGTGGAATCTTCAAGGAAGGGAGATCCTCATCTTGGGGCACGGGCAACCACGAGGGGACCTCCACTGGTGTTAGGTTAGACTCCCATAGCTGTTGTAAGTCATCCAGGGTGCGATTACCAGAGGTGATGAGGATGCTGAATGGGAAAAGCCACCTGTAAGGGATTTTGGATGAGCGCAGTAAATCCATCAGGGGCATCAGAATCCTTCTCTTCTGGAGGGTCGAGGAAGATAGATCTTGGAACACTTGTATTCTGGAATCTGCCAACATTATTTCCCCCGCATCTCTGGCTTTATGTAAAATGGCTTCCGTGTCCTGAAAACTCAGTAGGCCACAAATTATGTCCCTAGGATTCTCTGTGGGGGTAGGTTTAGAAAGCGAAGCTCTATGAACATGTTCCACAATAATAGATGTTGCCCGGTCTGGACCCAGTAAGGTGATAAACAGGTCTTGCATAACCACAAATACAGGTCCTTCTCAAAAAATTAGCATATTGTGATAAAGTTCATTATTTTCTGTAATGTACTGATAAACATTAGACTTTCATATATTTTAGATTCATTACACACCAACTGAAGTAGTTCAAGCCTTTTATTGTTTTAATATTGATGATTTTGGCATACAGCTCATGAAAACCCAAAATTCCTATCTAAAAAAATTAGCATATCATGAAAAGGTTCTCTAAACGAGCTATTAACCTAATCATCTGAATCAACTAATTAACGCTAAACACCTGCAAAAGATTCCTGAGGCTTTTAAAAACTCCCAGCCTGGTTCATTACTCAAAACCGCAATCATGGGTAAGACTGCCGACCTGACTGCTGTCCAGAAGGCCATCATTGACACCCTCAAGCAAGAGGGTAAGACACAGAAAGAAATTTCTGAACGAATAGGCTGTTCCCAGAGTGCTGTATCAAGGCACCTCAGTGGGAAGTCTGTGGGAAGGAAAAAGTGTGGCAGAAAACGCTGCACAACGAGAAGAGGTGACTGGACTCTGAGGAAGATTGTGGAGAAGGACCGATTCCAGACCTTGGGGGACCTGCGGAAGCAGTGGACTGAGTCTGGAGTAGAAACATCCAGAGCCACCGTGTACAGGCGTGTGCAGGAAATGGGCTACAGGTGCCGCATTCCCCAGGTCAAGCCACTTTTGAACCAGAGACAGCGGCAGAAGCGCCTGACCTGGGCTACAGAGAAGCAGCACTGGACTGTTGCATGTCATTCGGAAATCAAGGTGCCAGAGTCTGGAGGAAGACTGGGGAGAGGGAAATGCCAAAATGCCTGAAGTCCAGTGTCAAGTACCCACAGTCAGTGATGGTCTGGGGTGCCATGTCAGCTGCTGGTGTTGGTCCACTGTGTTTTATCAAGGGCAGGGTCAATGCAGCTAGCTATCAGGAGATTTTGGAGCACTTCATGCTTCCATCTGCTGAAAAGCTTTATGGAGATGAAGATTTCATTTTTCAGCACGACCTGGCACCTGCTCACAGTGCCAAAACCACTGGTAAATGGTTTACTGACCATGGTATTACTGTGCTCAATTGGCCTGCCAACTCTCCTGACCTGAACCCCATAGAGAATCTGTGGGATATTGGGAAGAGAAAGTTGAGAGACGCAAGACACTCTGGATGAGCTTAAGGCCGCTATCGAAGCATCCTGGGCCTCCATAACACCTCAGCAGTGCCACAGGCTGATTGCCTCCATGCCACGCCGCATTGAAGCAGTCATTTCTGCAAAAGGATTCCCGACCAAGTATTGAGTGCATAACTGAACATAATTATTTGAAGGTTGACTTTTTTTGTATTAAAAACACTTTTCTTTTATTGGTCGGATGAAATATGCTAATTTTTTGAGATAGGAAATTTGGGTTTTCATGAGCTGTATGCCAAAATCATCAATATTAAAACAATAAAAGGCTTGAACTACTTCAGTTGTGTGTAATGAATCTAAAATATATGAAAGTCTAATGTTTATCAGTACATTACAGAAAATAATGAACTTTATCACAATATGCTAATTTTTTTAGAAGGACCTGTAGATCCTCTTTTTCTGTAGCTTCAGGAAAGCCACATATTCTGATGTTCCTCCTGCGATTTCTATTTTCTTGGTCCCCAAGCATCATTAGGGAATTATTTATAGCGTTGCGGTAAGTCCCTAGGATACTTTTGACTGCTGAGTTAAAAGAGATCAGCGCGTCTTGTGTCTGCTCCAGGGCCTCCACTTTGTCGCCAATATGGCGTATATCCACTTTAATGACGAAAGGTCCGCAGATATGAGAGCTAATGCTCTCTGTAGGGCCCGATCGAGGTAATCTCAGGTGCCCAGGGCACCAAAATAACTTGTCCCGGCCCTGCTGTGAGGATTCATGTTTGCACTATACTATTTCAATATAACAAAATAATAACAAAGACAAGTGCACTCTGCGGTTTTACTAAACCTTCAAACTGATTTTAAAATTGAGAGATTAAGGCTCTTTCACACCTGCGTTCTTTTCTTCCGGCATAGAGCTCCGTCGTCGGGGCTCTATGCCGGAAGAATCCTGATCAGTTTTATCCTAATGCATTCGGAATGGAGAGAAATCCGTTCAGGATGCATCAGGATGTCTTTTTTGGCCGGAGAAAATACCGCAGCATGCTGCACTTTTTGCTCCAGCCAAAAATCCTGAAGACTTGCCACAAGGCCGGATCCGGAATGCATGCCCATTGAAAGGCATTGATCCGGATCCGGCCTTAAGCTAAACGTAATTTCGGCGCATTGCCGGATCCGACGTTTAGCTTTTTCTGAATGGTTACCATGGCTGCCAGGACGCTAAAGTCCTGGCAGCCATGGTAAAGTGTAGTGGGGAGCAGTATACTTACCGTCCGTGCGGCTCCGGGGGCACTCCAGAGTGACGTCAGGGCGCCCCAAGCGCATGGATCACGTGATCGCATGGCACGTCATCCATGCGCATGGGGCGCTCTGACGTCATTCTGGAGGGCCCCGGGAGCCGCACGGACTGTAAGTATACCGCTCCCCCGCTCCCCACTACTACTATGGCAATCAGGACTTTAATAGCGTCCTGGCTGCCATAGTAACACTGAAAGCATTTTGAAGACGGATCCGTCTTCAAATGCTTTCAGTTCACTTGCGTTTTTCCGGATCCGGCGTGTAATTCTGGCAAGTGGAGTACACGCCGGATCCGGACAACGCAAGTGTGAAAGAGGCCTTAGTCAACATGTCCTACGGTGTCTAAGCCCGGGCACCACGCCAAGGTTTCTCAAGTAGCCCGGGACTTAACGCTCTCCTACCTGAGCCGTATGGGCAATACCAGGAGCCAGTGGGCAAATTACAGGAGCATGAGGCCGACTCACAAACAACTCACCAGTTACCTCCAGCATGTAACCATGCTTGCAATGGGAGGAGGGAGGAGTCTGCAAGTCCCACTCAAGACTGGCTGATATGGCCCAGGCCTCACAGGTGCACCTAAATGTGGCCTGTAGATGGAAAACAGGCACATTTAAATTGGAGTTTATACACCTCCAAGAATCTCTATATATACAAACTGAAAAGAATGGCGCGGTATTAGCAGGAGATGCTCAAACCCACATGCAGTCGTGCATATATATATATATATATATATATATATATATATAGGGGAGCAAATCCTGCACTTGTGGCCCGTTGCTAATGGCGATCCCCAGCAAAAATGCATACAGTGGAGGATGCCCGCAGCGAACCACAAGTACCACAATAGACATCCTAAACAAGGTAGCAATTATGTGAATGTGATAATCAATATAACAATATAACAAAATAATAACAAAGACAGGTGCACTCTGTGGTCTTACTAAACCCTCAAACTGATTTTAAAATTGAGAGATTAGTCAACATGTCCTACGGTGTAGGACATGTCTAAGCCCGGGCACCAACATGATATATTGGCCACCTGCCAATTTAACAAGCTCTGATATTCATAAATTGCCTGTACATTGCTCTTTTTACAATTGTATTCTAAATGTTTCATTGCTGTGGGACTACAATCACAACAGTTACTACAAACCGGATTCCCAAAAAGTTGGGACACTATACAAATCGTGAATAAATACTCAATGCAATGATGTGGAGGTTCTAATATTTTATTCAGAATAGAACATAAATCACGGAACAAAAGTTTAAACTGAGAAAATGTACCATTTTAAGGGAAAAATATGTTGAATCAGAATTTCATGGTGTCAACAAATCCCCAAAAAGTTGGGACAAGGCCATTTTCACCACTGTCTGGCATCTCCCCTTCTTCTTACAACACTCAACAGACGTCTGGGGACCGAGGAGACCAGTTTCTCAAGTTTAGAAATAGGAATGCTCTCCCATTCTTGTCTAATACAGGCCTCTAACTGTTTAATCGTCTTGGGCCTTCTTTGTTGCACCTTCCTCTTTATGATGCGCCAAATGTTCTCTATAGGTGAAAGATCTGGACTGCAGACTGCCCATTTCAGTACCTGGATCCTTCTCCTACGCAGCCATGAGGTTGTGATTGATGCAGAATGTGGTCTGGCATTATCTTGTTGAAAAATGCAGGGTCTTCTCTGAAAGAGATGACGTCTGGATGGGAGCATATGTTGTTCTAGAACCTGAATATATTTTTCTGCATTGATGGTGCCTTTCCAGACATGCAAGCTGCCCATGCCACACGCACTCATGCAACCCCATACCATCAGAGATGCAGGCTTCTGAACTGAGCGTTGATAACAACTTGGGTTGTCCTTGTCCTCTTTGGTCCGGATGACATGGCGTCCCAGATTTCCAAAAAGAACTTTGAATCGTGACTTGTCTGACCACAGAACAGTCTTCTATTTTGCCACACTCCATTTTAAATGATCCCTGGCCCAGTGAAAACGCCTGAGCTTGTGGATCTTGCTTAGAAATGGCTTCTTCTTTACTGTAGAGTTTCAGCTGGCAACGGCGGATGGCACAGTGGATTGTGTTCACTGACAATGGTTTCTGGAAGTATTCCTTAGTCCATTCTGTGATTTCCTTTACAGTAGCATTCCTGTTTGTGGTGCAGTGTCGTTTAAGGGCCCGGAGATCACGGGCATCCAGTATGGTTTTACGGCCTTGACCCTTACGCACAGAGATTGTTCCAGATTCTCTGAATCTTCGGATGATGTTATGCACAGTTGATGATGATAGATGCAAAGTCTTTGCAATTTTTCGCTGGGTAACACCTATCTGATATTGCTCCACTATCTTTCTGCGCAACATTGTGGGAATTGGTGATCCTCTACCCATCTTGGCTTCTGAGAGACACTGCCACTCTGAGATGCTCTTTTTATACCCAATCATGTTGCCAATTGACCTAATTAGTGTTAATTGGTCTTCCAGCTCTTCGTTATGCTCAAATTTACTTTTTCCAGCCTCTTATTGCTACTTGTCCCAACTTTTTGGGGATTTGTTGACACCGTGAAATTTTGAATCAACGTATTTTTCCTTCAAAATGATACATTTACTCGGATTAAACATTTGATCTGTCATCTACATTCTATTACAAATAAAATATTGACATTTGCCATCTCCACATCATTGCATTCAGTTTTTATTCACGATTTGTATAGTGTCCCAACTTTTTTCGGAATCTGGTTTGTAGTTAGTGATTTTTAGGTTCCCTGCCTAGAGAATTATTAGAAGATGTTGTTTAGGATTACTGTTATAAAATTTGTTATCTCTGCAGACAAAGCATTACTGCAGTACAACTCCTCAGATCAACATCACTGCCCTATTTTATTCCAAAATGGAGATTTATGAAGGCAAAATGGTGTAAATTATGTGGGGCTGTTTTTCAAACAGAAGAGTTTCTGTTCCAATTCCTAGAAGAAATATCATTCTTTCGCCTATTTTCATTCCATTGCAGTCTCCTGCTGTTTACTTAGGTAAGGGTAAATGATACATTTATTGTGTGTGTTTTTTCACAATTCCTGTTGTAAAGTAAATACCAAGTTTGTTATAAAAATTGTTTATTTAGTGCTTGGCTAATGTGGTGTTATGAAAGTTATGGAACATATCTCTTTTGATTTCTGCTTGGATTCCCCATTCTAATCTCTGGCAGTCCCATTGATATTCTTGATGTCAGAGAATGGACTGCATAGCATTTCTGCACACCAATGTCCTTTGTGATATACGCAGCTAGTTGTGTAGGCAATTTCACTTTAGGTCCAAAGTACTCAGGCACAATTATAAAAAAAAAAATGTCTGTAGTGTTATCCTTTAATAGCTCTGGAGATCGATTCGTTAAAATTATATTACACTGCAGACTTTAGTAATGTTGACAGATGTTGACAAAGATTACTTTTTTGGCAACGGGTTGTCTACTCTAGGAGAACAAAGTGATAAATCAGTTTCTAATGGCTAGGCAGTCTAGAATTCTGCTGCATAGTTAACATTCCAATATAAAGGACATACTGACTAGAAGATTGTTTATTAGAGAAGGTATTGGCGTCCTGCCAAATACTGTAGAAACTTGAAACCCCACCTTTTATTAACAATAGTTGTATAGTCAGCAGTTGTAAAATATAGCAAGATTGTAAACATGTTTTCCTGTTCTGTAGAGCAGTGTAGAATAAATATTTTGCTGCCTGAATTCTGTTTGCAAGTATGCTAAGTGTGGCTGAAAACAGTCTTTTTATGGCTACATTATTATTCCGTTTTTTTACTAGTTATAAAGTAGATAGAATTAATGCATGAGCAACACATGATCACATATGAAAGCATATAGATTGCAGGTGCAAAACTACCGCCATAGCAGCTGCAACTGTGCCCGCAATGTGTGTGTGCCCAGGCGAGGCTCGGGCAGTAATGGATGTCTGTCATCCATCACAGCTTGGACCTCAAGAGTCTTAGTGCCGCCACAGTAGTTATGGCCCCTTAGTGCCCCCACACTGATGGGAGAACTAATCAGGCATAACTACTCTGTGGGGGTACTAAGGGGGGACATTACTGTGAGTGGTGACTAATGGGGTATAACTAGTGTGTCGGGGCACTAAAGGAGCAATCTATTGTTTTGGGGCTGAAAGTTGGCATAACTACTGTGTGGATGGGGGTTCTATTGCAAGCATAGATTGTCTTCTGATATTTTTTACTATTGAGATCATGATCCTTAACCCCTGCCATTTTTCACCTTAAGGACCAGACCATTTTTTTTTGCTAATATGACATGTGTCACTTTATGTTGTGATAACTTTAAAACGCTTTTACTTATCCTAGCCATTCTGAGATTGTTTTCTCGTCACATATTGTACTTCATTACAGTGGTAAATTTGAGTCAAAATATTTCATTTTTATTTAGAAAAAATTGCAAATTTACCAAAAATTTGAAAACATTGGAAAAAATGTCAATTTCTCTACTTTTAAAACATAGTGATACCTCCTAAAATAGTTATTACTTTACATTTCCCATATGTCTACTTCATGTTTGGATCATTTTGTAAATTACATTTTTTGGGGGGGACGTTAGAAGGCTTAGAAGTTTAGAAGCAAATCCTAAATTTTTTAAAGAAAATTTCCAAAACCCAATTTGTAAGGGCCAGTTCAGGTATGAAGTCACTATGTGGGGCTTCCATAATAGAAACCAACCATAAATGGCCCCATTTTAGAAACTACACCCCTCAAGGTATTTAAAACAGATTTTACAAACTTTGGTAACCCTTGAGGTGTTCCACAAGAATTAAAGGAAAATGGAGATGAAATTTCAGAATTTCACTTTTTTGGCAGATTTTCCATTTTAATCCATTTTTTCAAGTAAGGCCTCTTTCACACTTGCGTTGTCCGGATCCGGCGTGTACTCCACTTGCTGGAATTACACGCCGGATCCAGAAAAACGCAAGTGAACTGAAAGCATTTGAAGACGGATCCGTCTTCAAAATGCTTTCAGTGTTACTATGGCAGCCAGGACGCTATTAAAGTCCTGGTTGCCATAGTAGTAGTGGGGAGCGGGGGAGCGGTATACTTACAGTCCGTGCGGCTCCCGGGGCGCTCCAGAATGACGTCAGAGCGCCCCATGCGCATGGATGACGTGCCATGCGATCACGTGATCCATGCGCTTGGGGTGCCCTGACGTCACTCTGGAGCGCCCCGGGAGCCGCACGGACAGTAAGTATGCTACTACCCCGCTCCCCACTACACTTTACCATGGCTGCCAGGACTTTAGCATCCCGGCAGCCATGGTAACCATTGAGAAAAAGCTAAACGTCGGATCCGGATCAATGCCTTTCAATGGGCATTAATTCCGGATCTGGCCTTGCGGCAAGTCTTCAGGATTTTTGGCTGGAGCAAAAAGCGGTCCGGAACTGAAGACATCCTGATGCATCCTGAACGGATTTCTATCCATTCAGAATGCATTAGGATAAAACTGATCAGGATTCTTCCGGCATAGAGCCCCGACGACGGAACTCTATGCCGGAAGAAAAGAACGCAGATGTGAAAGAGCCCTAACAAAGCAAGGGTTAACAGCCAAACAAAACTCAATATTTATTACCCTGAATCTGTAGTTTACAGAAACACCCCATATGTGATCATAAACTGCTGTACGGGCACACAGCAGGACACAGAAGGAAAGGAGCGCCATGTGGTTTTTGGAAGGCAGATTTCACTGGGATAATTTTAAGTTGTCATGTCACATTTGAAAATCCCCTGAGGCACCCCTAGAGTAGAAACTCCCAAAAAATTACCCCATTTTGGAAACTATGGGAGAAGGTGGCAGTTTTGTTGGTACTATTTTAGGGTACATATGATTTCTGGTTTCTCTATATTACACTTCTTGTGAGGCAAGGTAACACCGTTTTTACTTTTTGTTATTTACAATGTTCATCTGACAGGTTAGATCATGTGGTATTTGTATAGAGCAGGTTGTTACAAACGCGACAATATCAAATATGACTACTTAATTTGGTTGTTTGTTTCAGTTTTACATAATAAAGAGACCCTTATGTAGGAGCTAATTTTTTTCGGTATGAGATGATGGTTTGATTGGTACTATTTTAGGGTGCATATGACTTTTTGATTGCTTGGCATTACACTTTCTGTGCTGTAAGGTAACAAAAAATGGCTTTTTTGACACCATTTTTATTTTATTTTTTTATGGTGTTCACCTGAGTGGTTAGGTCATGTGATATTTTTATACAGCAGGTTCTTACGGATGTGGTGTATACTTTTTTAAATTTATTTAAGTGTTACACAATAACAGCATGTTTGAAACCAGAAAATCATGTTTTAGTGTCTCCATATTCTGAAAGCCATAGTTTTTTCTAATGTTTTGGGTGATTGTCCGGGGTCTCATTTTTTGCGAGATGAGATGAAGGTTTAATTGGTATGATTTTGGGGTGCGTATGAATTTTTTATTACTTGGTATTACACTTTTTGTGATGTAAGGTGATAAAAAATGGCTTTTTTTACACCGTTTATTATTACTATTTTTTTTTACAGTGTTCGCCCAAGGGGTTAATTCATGTGATAATTTATACAGCAGGTTGTTACAGATGCGGAAATCTTAATATGTATAATTTTATTTAAGTTTTACACAATAACAGCATTTTTGAAACAAAAAAATAATGTTTTAGTGTCTCCATAGTCTGAGAAGCGTCCTGAAGGGGATAAAGGGGTTGTCTCACTTCAGCAAATGGCATTTATTATGTAGAGAAAGCTAATACAATGCACTTTCACGGGAAGTACAGGGAAGGAAAGACAACCAAAGGGAACCACAACAAAAACACAACAGACTAGGCCCCAAACCTAGGGAACAAAAGAGGTCACCTCCTAGCCATCCCTGACTCTCTCCCTAAGCTGCTAACAACATGTGCAAATCTCAAAGGTAGAAATGCACATGCACAGGAACAGGAGACTGCTGAAACAATGTACCAAACCCTCAGCTTAGGGAACAGGGAAAGAGGCAACCGGCTCCTTCCAAACTGAAGGAGCCAGTGTCTCCCTGAGGCCCAGACAGAACAGACACACCAAGAAATGGAAAAGGACTTACCTTGAGAAGCAATTGGAACAGGAGAATCACCACACAAGCAGAGCACTCCTCAGAAAAACTGCAGGGAAACAAGTAAGAGGCGGAACATATAAAGAGCCACCTGGCTAATAATGAGCAGCACCTGCGAAGGGGTGGAAACCTGTCAGCAACAATAAGAACAAGAGAGATCTGTCAGATCGACCCCTGAGTCGTCCATCTATCTGAACTTCTAAGATTTCTCCCAGAGGTGGCGGTGACAGTACCCCCCCCCCCTTCTACGGGTTACCTCCGGGCGCCCAGGACCAACTTTATCAGTGTGGGCTCTGTGAAAGGCCCTCAGAAGCTGACTGGCATTCACATCAGTCGCTGGTACCCACATTCTCTCCTCAGCACCGTAACCCTTCCAATGAATGAGGTATTGAAGGGAACCCCGAAGGACACAAGAATCAACAACTCTGGAAATTTGAAACTCCAGATTCCAGTCAACCATGACGGGTGGAGGTGGCAAGTAAGATGGTAAAGCAGGTTCAACATAACTCTTTAACAAAGATTTATGGAAGACATTATGGATCTTCCAAGCCTGCGGAAGTTCAAGGCAAAAAGAAACCGAATTAATAATGGCAGAGATCTTGTATGGACCAATAAATCTTGGACCTAACTTCCAGGATGGCACCTTCAACTTAATGTTCTTAGTAGACAACCACAACAAATCACCCACATTCAGGTCCGGACTAGACACACGTTTCTTGTCAGCCATACGTTTATACCTATCGCCCATAGATGACAAGGAAGAAGCAAATCTCTCCTCATCAGGAATACCAAAGTAACTATTCCCAGAGAACATACCAAACTGAGAGTGAAACCCATATGCACCCAAAAATTGTGACTTATCAGTGGACTCCTGAGGACGGTTATTCAAAGCAAATTCAGCCAACGACAAAAATGAGGACCACTCCTCCTGATTCTCAGCGACAAAACACCTCAAATATGTCTCCAGATTCTGATTAGTGCGTTCAGCTTGTCCATTCGACTGAGGGTGAAAAGCAGAAGAGAAGGACCCCCAGGCGAGTACAGAAAGCCTTCCAGAATCTGGACACAAATTGAGTCCCTCTATCAGACACCACATCAGAGGGAATGTTGTGTAATTTCGCAATGTTATCAACAAATGTCCGAGCCAGAGTTTTGGCATTGGGTAAACCAGAAAATGGAATAAAGTGTGCCATCTTAATGAAGCGGTCGACCACCACCAAAATCACCGCCATCCCCGAAGAACTGGGCAAATCAGTCCAGGGACGGGATGGGATGGACAAAGGAAGAAGAGATCCTGAGGGCCAAGTATGAGTCACCTTGGCACGTGCACAGGTCTCGCAAGCTGCCACATAGCCCTCAACACTCTTACATAAACCTGGCCACCAGAATTTCCGAGAAATAAGATCAACAGTGGATCTGATCCCAGGGTGTCCAGCAAGGACAGTATCATGATGTTCCTTAAACACCTTGTGACAAAGCTCAGAAGGAACAAACAACTTTCCTGGGGGCGCAGGAATCAGGTGCCTCTCCCTGAACTTCTAATACCTCTGCCTCCAGTTCAGGATAGAGGGCGGATACAACCATCCCATCAGCCAAAATCAGACCAGGGTCCTCAGTATCAACCCCCCCCCCCCCCCCAAGGGAAGCTACACGACAAGGCATCCGCCTTGACATTCTAGACCCCAGGGCCAAAAGTGACAATTAAAATAAATCTGGTAAAAAACAAAGACTATCTGGCCTGCCTTGGGTTCAGACGTTTAGCCGACACCAGGTAGGCCAGATTTTTATGATCGGTAAATGCAGTAATGGGATGAATTGCTCCAATGATGCAATTCCTCAAAGGCCAACTTAATGGCCAGCAACTCTCTATTGCCAACATCATAATTTCTCTCAGCAGAAGAGAGTTTAAAAAAAAAAAAGGACAAGGGCACCATTTGCCAGGAGAAGGACCCTGTGACAGAACTGCACCAACTCCCACTTCTGATGCGTCCACCTCAACAATAAATGGCTGAGACACATCAGGCTGCACCAAAATGGGAGCAGAAGAAAAACATTTCTTTATAGTGGAAAAAGCATGTAACGCCTCTTCCGACCAGACAGAGAAATCCACCCCTTTCTTAGTCATGTCAGTCAGAGGTTTGACAACAGTGGAATAATTCAAGAAAAATGTTCTGTAGTAATTGGTAAACCCCAAAAACCTCATAAGCACTTTCTGATTCTCGGGCAAATCCCATTCCAAGACCGCACAGACTTTTTTGGGATCCATGCGAAAGCCCGAAGCGGAAAGCAGGTGTGGCGAAACCAACCTCGCCACTGGGTTTTGGAGAGGCCTGTTTAAACGCCTCTTGCCTCAGGATTATGGCCCATACTAACTTTTAAACCCCTGAACCTATTCCAGGGAATTTTGGATAGGTTTGTGCCCAAGTTATACTGTTTAAATTGATGTTATATGTATGGACAATGTAACCTCACAAAGTTGTAACAATTTATAATAAGTGTAACTTGTCAGCTTGGGAGGAATATGCTGGGTGTGTTTCTATTATCCCATTGTGCCATTGTCCCATTGTGTGTTTAAATGGTGATGTCTGTCCTGTTGTCTCCACATGTGTATTGGCGATCTCCCTTTGTCCTGAGAGATAATTGGATTGCCCTCGGTTGTCTCCGGGACAGAGAGGAGGAAACCATGATGCATTGTGGGGATGTGTTGTATCTGTTCTGTGTCGCAGTCTCCCTTCTGGTCCTCTGGGGGGCGTGAACGATTGGTTGCTGTACTTGCATTGTGTGTGTTGTAAGATATTGATTGGTTGAATTTCAAAACCCTGTGGGCAGTACTATGTTTGTTTTTTATGAATAAAAGAGGCTGTACTTGAAGTACAGTCAAACCACTGCTTGACCCTCAACACGGAGCCTTGTCTCGTTATTGGGGGGATTCCCTGTATGCTGTTAGAGACTGATTGCCAGGAGTGTAAGCTGATTGTACGCTTTTCCTGTTCGTCTGCTAGCAGCTATTCGCGAGGTTCCAGTTTGGAGTGCTATTTTGTATCCAGTTCGGGAGTTTGGTGTTCTGCAGTAGCTGTGCCTGCCTCTCAGAAAGGGGCATATCGCCTAAACGGATTTTAACCCCTTGTCTGCTGAAACGGTCCGTTACAATTGGTGGCAAGCAGCGGGATCGTTCCTACAGCCAGAAGGACAGCTACAGGAGACACCATTTCTTTGGATTTTACAACTTAAGGGCAACGCATGTCTCAGTACAGTGACCCTAAAAGCACCAGGATGGAACCAGCAGTGGAGTACAGATACTCTGTGGAGGAATTTGACCGTATGATGTGGTTGCGGCTGAACTTCTTCAGACCCAATCCAGCTGAGAAATCCGTGAAGTTCGTGAGGAGTCTAGTGTTCAAGACCCTACTATACCGGGCAGAAGGTGACGGTCAGCTGCCACGTTGGGTGGACCTCCATCGGAAGTTACAGTTGCGGGACAGAGGGAGCCCAGTCTCCATTCCCCAGCGGCAGTGTGAAGTGCAGGGAGAGGAGAGCAGCGTCCTCCCTCCCCAGCGGCAGGCTGAGTTACAGGGGGCAGAGGTAGTTGTTCCTGCCCCCCAGCAGCAGAGTGATATGCCGAGAAGTCAGTGTGAAATGCAGGGAGAGGAGAGGAGCGTCCTCCCTCCCCAGCGGCAGGCTGAGTTACAGGGGGCAGAGGTAGTTGTTCCTGCCCCCCAGCAGCAGAGTGATATGCCGGGAAGGCAGTGTGAAATGCAGGGAGAGGAGAGCAACGTCCTCCCTCCCCAGCGGCAGGCTGAGTTACAGGGGGCAGAGGTAGTTGTTCCTGCCCCCCAGCAGCAGCATGATTTTTTGGGAATTGGGAGCCCAGTCTCCATTCCCCAGCGGCCGTGTGATGTACAGGGAATTGGGAGCCCAGTCTCCATTCCCCAGCGGCAGGCGGAGTTACAGGGTGCAGAGACAGTCGGTCCTGTCCCCCATCGGCAGAGTGTCCAGCAGGGAATAGAGAGCCCAGTCTCCTTTCCCCAGCAGCAGGACACTGTATTGGGAGCGGAGACAGTCGGTCTCCCCCTCCAACAACCAGGCTCCAACCAGGCTTCTTCCATGGTAACGCTGGCACCAGGGCAGAGTACCGCTGATACCTGCCCACAAAGCAACCTCCACTCCAAGCCAGGGAGCAACTCAGGATTGCCCTCGGTTGTCTCCGGGACAGAGAGGAGGAAACCATGATGCATTGTGGGGATGTGTTGTATCTGTTCTGTGTCGCAGTCTCCCTTCTGGTCCTCTGGGGGGCGTGAACGATTGGTTGCTGTACTTGCATTGTGTGTGTTGTAAGATATTGATTGGTTGAATTTCAAAACCCTGTGGGCAGTACTATGTTTGTTTTTTATGAATAAAAGAGGCTGTACTTGAAGTACAGTAAGACCACTGCTTGACCCTCAACACGGAGCCTTGTCTCGTTATTGGGGGGATTCCCTGTATGCTGTTAGAGACTGATTGCCAGGAGTGTAAGCTGATTGTATGCTTTTCCTGTTCGTCTGCTAGCAGCTATTCGCGAGGTTCCAGTTTGGAGTGCTATTTTGTATCCAGTTCGTGAGTTTGGTGTTCTGCAGTAGATGTGCCTGCCTCTCAGAAAGGGGCATATTGCCTAAACGGATTTTAACTCCTTGTCTGCTGAAACGGTCCGTTACAGCAGGTAACCCAAAAAAGGAATCTCTTGAACAGCAAACACACATTTTTCTATCTTGGCATATAACTTATTCTCCCGGAGGATCAGCAAGACTTGTCTCAAATGATCCTGATGACTCTCTATGTCAGGCGAGTAAATTAATATGTCATCCAGGTATACGATAACAAACCTTCCCACCAAATGATGAAAAATGTAATTGATGAATGACGGATCCGCAAAAAACGCTAATGTGAAAGTAGCCTAACACAGCCGGCAGTTGCTGTGAATGGAGTGGGCTCAGTTCCTGAGTCTGCTGCATACACCTCCTGCACACGCACGATGTTCAGTTAAGTCAGTTTGTGCAAACAGGTAAAAGTGACCCTTAGGATAAACCATAGATTAGTGGGAACCCAAATTTTGGCACTCCCACTGCTTCATTATATAACTTTCTTCTTACACTAAACACACATATAGGGGGAGATTTATCATGCTACTAAATTTAGTTTCAGCCGCCATTTATATGCTGCCCTTTCCATTTTTTAAAACCCCTAAGACCCCTTTAAAAGATGCATTTTGCCATGTGCAAAATCATTCCATTTGTTTCACCAGTGCTTTTTTTCACCCACCATCTGATTAAACGTTGGGACCATAGGGGGTCATTTATCAAAGACCGGCTTTTTAACCCGGCCTTTGATATCCCCTGCGCTGTCAGAGGAACCACCCAATTTATGACAAGGTGCAGGCCTGGTCATATATTAGGCACAATAGGCACTCATTCGGCAGTCCGTGAGCCTGGAGTGAAAACTATACCAGCCCCTGACTGGAGTGGTTTTCACTCCTCTTTTACACCAGTTTTTTTCACAGGCATAAATATTAATAAATTTGCCAGGGCGAATCTCCCGGCCCCTGCAATAAAGTCAAAGGGGTATTCCCATGGTTAAAAGTTATCTCCCTATCCACAGGATATGGGATAGCTATTAGATCAGTCCTATCGCTGGGATCTCCAACGATCCATAGAAGTTTCCCCATACCCCTCAGAGCCCTGCAAAATGAACAGTGCAGCAGGTCCAGCATTCGACCTGCTACTCCATTAATCTCTGTGAGAGTTCAGTAAATGCCAGAGGGCTGTGCTCGGCTGTCTCCAGAACTCCGATAGAGATGAGTGGAGCAGCAGTGTGCATGCTGTACCAGCCACTCCATTCATTAAGGGGACTCTGAGGCAGGGCCCGCGTCTGCACCCGGCATACCCGGGCAAGTGTCGGGGTCCGCTGCTTAGTGGCGTGCCAAGAGAAGGATCAAACCACCCTGGGTGCCAGCTCTCAGGGAGGTGCTGGGCTGGCTGCTATGATGGCAGCGCTCATTGCTGGAGCGCAGGGGAGACGGCGGTCTTTTCATTCACTACCCGCATCTCCTTCTCTCCTCCAGGCCCATCCCAGCAATGACATCATGACGTGTCTCACTGCTGCAGCGGGCCAGAGGAGAGAAGGAGTGCAAGGAGATAAGCTGCGGTTAGTGAATGAATAGACTGCGGCTCCTCTGCACTCCAGCAATGATAGGTATGTGAGGGGGCCACTGGGAGGTGATTACATTGTGTGAGGGCCACTTACACAGTATAATGACCCACAGTGCCCCCCCAACACACAGTATAATGACCCCCAGTGTCCCCTATTTAGCATAATGATCCCCAATGACCCTCCATTCAGTATAATGACCCCCAGAGCCCCCATTCAGTATAATGATCCCCAGTGACCCCCATACAGTATAAAGACACTCAGTGCTCCCTCCATACAGTATGACCCCCAGTGAGAGAGCGACTAAGGGTCATTATTCTGAATAGGGGGCCACTGGGGGTCATTATTCTGAATGGAGTGCCACTGGGGGTCATTATAGGGTGTGGGAGCCACAGGGGGACATGTAAATGTAAAAAAATGCCATAAGGAGGCCCACTGAGACGTATTGCCCAAGGGCCCACATGAACCTGGAGCCGGCCCTGCTCTGAAGTACCAGTTCTCATGAATGGTGGCAGACCCAGTTGTAGGACACTCAAAGATATAATAATTATCCCATAGCAACCTGAATACCCCTTTAATAAAGATCCATACAGTGAAGTCACATTATTATGACCACTTCCTATTCTCTCCATTGGCAGCATTTAGTTCATGAATGAAGTCACGTATTATGATCTGCACTTGGTGGGTATATAAGGTGTGCGATAGGCTATCTACCCACATAACCCTCGTTGCTGTCATGGATTAAAAAGGGGCGATTTATCAGAGTTGTAAAAAGGGATAATTATTGGCTTTCGGGCCAAGGGTGGTAGTATTTTTGAAACTGCGCAGTTTGTGAACTGTTCACTCGCTTCTGTGGGCTATGAAGGTGCACGAGGGTGGACTGACATGCTGCAATGGAGCAGCTCGCTGCCAAAATAAACAAGAGGGCTACCAGACGTGAGTCTAACAGTTCAGCAAACCCTCCTGTGTATGGGTCTCTGAAGCATAAGGATGATCACTGAAATTTTGCTAAAGAAGTTGCACCTGCAGAAAAGGCTTCAATTTTTATGTCAGTATCAGAACTGAACTTCCACTGAAAGGGTTGCCTTTTCACATGAGTCACGTTTTCTGCCTCACTGAACAGAATCTGGTGAGAAACATTAGAGAGCAAACACTCTTCAACCATTGCTGGAAGAACACAAGCTGGTGGTGTTATAGTTATGGTCCGGGCAATGTTTTTGGGGCATTCTCTGGGTACACTCATCCATGTGGAAGGCACTCTAAACCAATATGAGTATGAATCTATTCTTGCAGATCACATGCACCCATACATGCTGAATGTCTTCCTTGGGGCAGATGGACAATGTGACATGTCACAGTGCTAGAAATTTCCGACATTGGTAGGAAGAGCATGACCAAGACTTCCAAGTACTACCCTGGCCCCCTAATTCCCCAGGCCTCTCCCCAATTGAGCATCTGTGGGAGCACCTAGATGGTCCATATACCTGTGACAACCTACCGGGAACTTATTGAGCCACTCTCAGTCTGTCTAGCTCTCCACTATCCTGTGGAAAGCTGATAAGTTGTGATTCTGAGGCAACCCCATTCATAAATCCTCAGTTCTTGTATCTTTCACATAGGCATTTTATGAATAGAACCAAAATTTCCATCATGTTTAAAAAAAAGAAAACCTGGCTAAAAGAGAGACTTGTGCTTTCAAAGTTTTATTGTACGAACATGTAATTTCATCTTGTTAACTGCCAGCATAATTTATTTCCTGTTTTCTTGGTATTCTGTGGCGAACTGCATGTTCTATCCTGCTGGCTGCTGGTGTAACCCAGGCGGAGTGATAATGTCCACTATATATTTGAGAACTGGTTTAATGTTTATCCTGATAGGAGATAACGTTTGGCAGTAAATCTATTAAATAGAGTTATTTCTTTAGTTTTGCTTCCGCTCAGTCAGAAAATGTTACTAGGTTCATAAATATTTCATTAATGACAAATGAAAGGTTAGTTATTAATAAATGCTATTGAAAGACAAAGAAAATATATAAAGGAGTTTTCCAGTAATTGAACTTGGGCCTAAAATAGAAAAATTATTTACTTTTTTAAACTTTTTAACCCCTTAAGGACCTTGCCATTTTTCACCTTAAAGAGGACCTTTCACCAGTTTTTACTTTAGAAAAACAATACTTCACACTGTAGCCCATGTTCCCCAGATGTAATATCGCTATTTTTTTTGTATGATATGCTCCTTCGTTGCGCCTCTGTGCCCCTCGTTCTGTTTAGGTGCCCTGTATGCTAATTAATAGCATCAGAATAGGGAGGTGGAGACATCAACTTTTCTAAGTAGGCGTCTCTTCTATCTGGCTGTGAAACTGTCCAATCACAGCAGAGCGCGTCACAGCCAGGAAGAAGGTGAGCTATTGATTCTCAATGGCTGTGACACGCTCCGCTGTGATTGGACAGCGCCACAGCCAGATAGAAGAGTCGCCCACTGAGAAAAGCTGATGTCTCCTCCTCCCTGTTCTGATGCTATTAATTAGTATTCAGGGCGCCGAAATAGAACGAGGGGCACAGTGGCGCAACAAAGGAGCATATCATACAAAAAAAATAGCGATATGACATCTGGGGAACATGGGCTACAGTGTGAAGTATCGCTTTTTAATCAATTCAGACCTGCGGTTTTCTGCGTTTCCGGGTTATTCGGGTCTCTGAAGACTCGATAACCCGGAACAGGATGGTGATGGTGGTGTGATTTTACCCCACCAATCACCATCCTGCGATCCTGAGAGGTGATGGCGACATCACCTCTCAGGATCGCCTCTGATTGGTTGGTGGGCGGGACGACAGCAGATTCAAATGCTGCAAGCTGCCTGCATGTCATCAGTCTGTGCCCGCATCACCCCATCTGTGCCCCCCAGGACCCGATCTGTGCCCCAGCACCCCTCATCTGAACAGCAGGTACATAGGGAAAGTATAGGGAAAGTTTGGGTTAGGCAGGGAAAATAAAGGGAAAGTTAGTTTGACAAACTTTGATTGCATCACCCTAAGTTAGGGTGTCTGGGGTCCACAGCACAGCTGTGTGACCCTAGACCCCCCAGGGGTGCTGCCTCTTGCCCCCCTAACTTTTTTGGGGTGCAGGATTTTATTTATTTTTTTGTGTACGCTGACTGTGGTCGGCACTCTTAGCGTCCGGCCACTGTTAGCGAATCGCACACCCCACCGCTGATCAACTTCGGACGGTTGATCAGCGGTTTTGAATTATTTTTTCACATTTTTTGCACTTTTTTTTGTTAGTTTTTTTTTCTGTTAGTTTTAGGGTGAGTTTGCGGGCATTGTACAAAAAAGTTGCGGTCTACTTGGTGCAGGTTGCCATGTACAACTGTTATATGGCTGTCCCGGAGCGCTGGCAACACAGGGACATTCCTTCAGTTCTATGAGGCAGTCCTCAAGGCCCTGATCTTTTCGGACCTGGAAAGAGCAGGCTGGAGTACCTCGGGAACTGTAGGCGCTCGGATCGTCCCTGGCCAACACTTTCCAGGTGTGGTCCCCCATACTGGAAAGAAGGGACGAACCCAAAAAAGGTGCAGAGTGTGTCACAGGAGGGGGATACGGAAGGACACCACTACTCAATGTGACACGTGCCCCGATCATCCGGGCCTCTGCATTATTGGTTGCTTCAGGGAGTACCACACTTCCATGGAGTACTAAATTTATATCCCAATTTAGCACTGACATCGGATAAAAAAACTCATTCTCATACTTGAGACACCCAAATAAATTATAAAAACTAAAATAATTTATTAAAAATATACAAATTTATCTCAGCGTCGGTAAGAATCTCCTCTATAAAAATACCCCATGACCCAACCCCCCAGATTAACTCAGTCCATAACAAAAAGTTTAATAGCAAGCGATCAAAAAGTCATATAGCCCCCAAAATAGTGCCAATAAAACCATCCTCTCATCCCGCAAAAAATGAGCCCCCACATAAGATAATCGGATAAAAAAAAAAATACTCTTAGACTTTAGAGATACCCCAAAAAAAAAATTGTATCAAAAAGGATAATATAGTCTAAAATCTAAATAATTGTTAAAAAAGTAGACTTAGGCCTCATGCACACGACAGTTTTTTTTCACGGTCCGCAAAAACGGGGTCCGTGGGTCCGTGATCCGTGACCGTTTTTTCGTCCGTGGGTCTTCCTTGATTTTTGGAGGATCCACGGACATGAAAAAAAAGTCGTTTTGGTGTCCGCCTGGCCGTGCGGAGCCAAACGGATCCGTCCTGAATTACAATGCAAGTCAATGGGGACGGATCCGTTTGATGTTGACACAATATGGTGCCATTTCAAACGGATCCGTCCCCATTGACTTTCAATGTAAAGTCTGGAGTTCTTTTATACCATCGGATTGGAGTTTTCTCCAATCCGATGGTATATTTTAACTTGAAGCGTCCCCATCACCATGGGAACGCCTCTATGTTAGAATATACTGTCGGATATGAGCTACTTCGTGAACCTCAGATCCGACAGTATATTCTAACACAGAGGCGTTCCCATGGTGATGGGGACGCTTCAGGTTAGAATACACTACAAACTTTGTACAAGACTGCCCCCTGCTGCCTGGCAGCACCCGATCTCTTACAGGGGGATATGATGGCACAATTAACCCCTGCAGGTGCGGCACCTAAAGGGGTTAATTGTGCTATCATATTCCCCTGTAAGAGATCAGGGCTGCCAGGCAGCAGGGGGCAGACCCCCCCCCCCTCCCCAGTTTGAATATCGTTGGTGGCACAGTGTGCGCCCCCCATCGCCCCCCCTCCCTCCCTCTATTGTAATAAATCGTTGGTGGCACAGTGTGCCCCCACCATCGCCCCCCCTCCCTCCCTCTATTGTAATAAATCGTTGGTGGCACAGTGTGCCAACCACCATCGGCCCCCCTCCCTCCCTCTATTGTATTAAATCGTTGGTGGCACAGTGTGCCAACCACCATCGCCCCCCCCTCCCTCTATAGCAGTAACATTGGTGGCAGTGTGCGGCCTCCCATTCCCCCCCCCCCCCATCATTGGTGGCAGCGGAGTTCCGATCGGAGTCCCAGTTTAATCGCTGGGGCTCCGATCGGTAACCATGGCAACCGGGACGCTACTGCAGCCCTGGTTGCCATGGTTACTTAGCAATAGTACAACAGTAGAAGATTCATACTTACCTGCTTGCTGCTGCGATGTCTGTGACCGGCCGGGAGCTCCTCCTACTGGTAAGTGAAAGGTCTGTGCGGCGCATTGCTAAAGGAGGAGCTCCCGGCCGGACACAGACATCGCAGCAGCAAGCAGGTAAGTATGAATCTTCTACTGTTGTACTATTGCTAAGTAACCATGGCAACCAGGGCTGCAGTAGCTTCCTGGTTGCCATGGTTACCGATCGGAGCCCCAGCGATTAAACTGGGACTCCGATCGGAACTCCGCTGCCACCAATGATGGGGGGGGGGAATGGGAGACCGCACACTGCCACCAATGTTACTGCTATAGAGGGAGGGGGGGGCGATGGTGGTTGGCACACTGTGCCACCAACGATTTAATACAATAGAGGGAGGGAGGGGGGCCGATGGTGGTTGGCATACTGTGCCACCAACGATTTATTACAATAGAGGGAGGGAAGGGGGGGGGCGATGGTGGGCGCACACTGTGCCACCAACGATATTCAAACTGGGGAGGGGGGGGGTCTGCCCCCTGCTGCCTGGCAGCCCTGATCTCTTACAGGGGAATATGATAGTACAATTAACCCCTTTAGGTGCCGCACCTGAAGGGGTTAATTGTGCTATCATATCCCCCTGTAAGAGATTGGGTGCTGCCAGGCAGCAGGGGGCAGTCTTGTACAAAGTTTGCAGTGTATTCTAACTAGAAGCGTCCCCATCACCATGGGAACGCTTCTGTGTTAGAATATACTGTCGGAAATGAGTTTTCACGAAGTGAAAACTTAGATCAGAAAAAGCTTTTATGCAGACGGATCTTCGGATCCGTCTGTATGAAAGCAACCTACGGCCACGGATCACGGACACGGATGCCAATCTTGTGTGCATCCGTGTTCTTTCACGGACCCATTGACTTGAATGGGTCCGTGAACCGTTGTCCGTCAAAAAAATAGGACAGGTCTTATTTTTTTGACGGACAGGATACACGGATCACGGCCTCGGCTGCAAAACGGTGCATTTTCCGACTTTTCCACGGACCCATTGAAAGTCAATGGGTCCGCGAAAAAAACCGGAAAACGGCACAACGGCCACGGATGCACACAACGGTCGTGTGCATGAGGCCTTATTAGTAGAGTTGAGCGAACACCTGGATGTTCGGGTTCGAGAAGTTCGGCCGAACATCCCGGAAATGTTCGGGTTCGGGATCCGAACCCGATCCGAACTTCGTCCCGAACCCGAACCCCATTGAAGTCAATGGGGACCCGAACTTTTCGGCACTAAAAAGGCTGTAAAACAGCCCAGGAAAGAGCTAGAGGGCTGCAAAAGGCAGCAACATGTAGGTAAATCCCCTGCAAACAAATGTGGATAGGGAAATGAATTAAAATAAAAATTAAATAAATAAAAATTAACCAAAATCAATTGGAGAGAGGTTCCATAGCAGAGAATCTGGCTTCCCGTCACCCACCACTGGAACAGTCCATTCTCAGATATTTAGGCCCCGGCACCCAGGCAGAGGAGAGAGGTCCCGTAACAGAGAATCTGTCTTCATGTCAGCAGAGAATTAGTCTGCATGTCATAGCAGAGAATGAGGCTTCACGTCAGCCACCACTGCAACAGTCCATTGGCATATATTTAGGCCCAGCACCCAGGCAGAGGAGGGAGGTCCCGTAACAGAGAATCTGTCTTCATGTCAGCAGAGAATTAGTCTGCATGTCATAGCAGAGAATGAGGCTTCACGTCAGCCACCACTGCAACAGTCCATTGGCATATATTTAGGCCCAGCACACACACAGGCAGAGGAGAGAGGTCCCGTAACAGAGAATCTGGCTTCATGTCAGCAGAGAATCAGTCTGCATGTCATAGCAGAGAATGAGGCTTCACGTCAGCCACCACTGCAACAGTCCATTGGCATATATTTAGGCCCAGCACACACACAGGCAGAGGAGAGAGGTCCCGTAACAGAGAATCTGGCTTCATGTCAGCAGAGAATCAGTCTGCATGTCATAGCAGAGAATGAGGCTTCACGTCAGCCACCACTGCAACAGTCCATTGGCATATATTTAGGCCCAGCACCCAGGCAGAGGAGGGAGGTCCCGTAACAGAGAATCTGTCTTCATGTCAGCAGAGAATTAGTCTGCATGTCATAGCAGAGAATGAGGCTTCACGTCAGCCACCACTGCAACAGTCCATTGGCATATACAGACGTGGACAAAATTGTTGGTACCCTTTGGTCAATGAAAGAAAAAGTCACAATGGTCACAGAAATAACTTTAATCTGACAAAAGTAATAATAAATTAAAATTCTATAAATGTTAACCAATGAAAGTCAGACATTGTTTTTCAACCATGCTTCAACAGAATTATGTAAAAAAATAAACTCATGAAACAGGCATGGACAAAAATGATGGTACCCCTAACTTAATATTTTGTTGCGCAACCTTTTGAGGCAATCACTGCAATCAAACGCTTCCTGTAACTGTCAATGAGACATCTGCACCTCTCAGCAGGTATTTTGGCCCACTCCTCATGAGCAAACTGCTCCAGTTGTGTCCGGTTTGAAGGGTGCCTTTTCCAGACTGCATGTTTCAGCTCCTTCCAAAGATGCTCAATAGGATTGAGGTCAGGGCTCATAGAAGGCCACTTTAGAATAGTCCAATTTTTTCCTCTTAGCCATTCTTGGGTGTTTTTAGCGGTGTGTTTTGGGTCATTGTCCTGTTGCAAGACCCATGACCTGCGACTGAGACCAAGCTTTCTGACACTGGCTAGTACATTTCTCTCTAGAATTCCTTGATAGTCTTGAGATTTCATTGTACCCTGCACAGATTCAAGACACCCTGTGCCAGACGCAGCAAAGCAGCCCCAGAACATAACAGAGCCTCCTCCATGTTTCACAGTAGGGACAGTGTTCTTTTCTTGATATGCTTCATTTTTTCGTCTGTGAACATACAGCTGATGTGCCTTGGCAAAAACTTCGATTTTTGTCTCATCTGTCCACAGGACATTCTCCCAGAAGCTTTGTGGCTTGTCAACATGTAGTTTGGCATATTCCAGTCTTGCTTTTTTATGATTCGTTTTCAACAATGGTGTCCTCCTTGGTCGTCTCCCATGTAGTCCACTTTGGCTCAAACAACGACGGATGGTGCGATCTGACACTGATGTTCCTTGAGCATGAAGTTCACCTTGAATCTCTTTAGAAGTCTTTCTAGGCTCTTTTGTTACCATTCGGATTATCCGTCTCTTAGATTTGTCATCAATTTTCCTCCTGCGGCCACGTCCAGGGAGGTTGGCTACAGTCCCATGGATCTTAAACTTATGAATAATATGTGCAACTGTACTCACAGGAACATCTAGTTGCTTGGAGATGGTCTTATAGCCTTTACCTTTAACATGCTTGTCTATAATTTTCTTTCTGATCTCTTGAGACAGCTCTTTCCTTTGCTTCCTCTGGTCCATGTCGAGTGTGGTACACACCATATCACCAAACAACACAGTGATTACCTGGAGCCATATATAGGCCCAATGGCTGATTACAAGGTTGTAGACACCTGTGATGCTAATTAGTGGACACACCTTGAATTAACATGTCCCTTTGGTCACATTATGTTCTGTGTTTTCTAGGGGTACCATCATTTTTGTCCATGCCTGTTTCATGAGTTTATTTTTTTACATAATTCTGTTGAAGCATGGTTGAAAAACAATGTCTGACTTTCATTGGTTAACATTTATAGAATTTTAATTTATTATTACTTTTGTCAGATTAAAGTTATTTCTGTGACCATTGTGACTTTTTCTTTCATTGACCAAAGGGTACCAACAATTTTGTCCACGTCTGTATTTAGGCCCAGCACCCAGGCAGAGGAGGGAGGTCCCGTAACAGAGAATCTGTCTTCATGTCAGCAGAGAATTAGTCTGCATGTCATAGCAGAGAATGAGGCTTCACGTCAGCCACCACTGGAACAGTCCATTCTCAGATATTTAGGCCCCGGCACCCAGGCAGAGGAGAGAGGTCCCGTAACAGAGAATCTGTCTTCATGTCAGCAGAGAATTAGTCTGCATGTCATAGCAGAGAATGAGGCTTCACGTCAGCCACCACTGCAACAGTCCATTGGCATATATTTAGGCCCAGCACCCAGGCAGAGGAGAGAGGTCCCGTAACAGACAATCTGGCTTCATGTCAGCAGAGAATCAGTCTGCATGTCATAGCAGAGAATCAGGCTTCACGTCACCCACCACTGCAACAGTCCATTGTCATAAATTTAGGCCCAGCACTAGTGTTGAGCGGCATGTCCCATATTCGAATTCGCGAAATTTTGTGAATATTCGAAAGAATATTCGTAAAATATTCGCGATTATTCAAATTCGTTATTATTTCGCATATGCGATAATTCGAATTATCGCATAATACATATGCTATGCAAAATTCACATGTGCGCTAATGAAATCGCCTTACGAAGATTCGCAACTCAATTCAATCACTAATGTATGAATGCAATGCCCTTTGCCTCTGTTCTGGGACAAGTGTAGATATTCGCATGTGCGCTAATAAAATCGCCTTACGAAGATTCGCACCTCAATCACTTTCTAGGGAATGTGAGACTTTTGGGAATCAATCGAGATACAGTGGGGGGTGATGACAGTAGTTGACAGAGTACAGATCAATGTAATCTGTAAGGTGGAAAGTAAAATAAAAAATACGAATATTCGTAAATCGACTTTTACGAAGTTCTACGTATTCGCGAATATGGTGCTATACTATATGAATGCACAGGCCTTTGCCTCTCTGTTCTGGGGACAAGTGTAGATATTTGCATTTGCGTTAATAAAATCGCCTTACGAAGATTCGCAGCTCAATTCAATCACTAATGTATGAATGCAAAGCCCTTTGCCTCTGTTCTGGGACAAGTGTAGATATTCGCATGTGCGCTAATAAAATCGCCTTACGAAGATTCGCAACTCAATTCACTAATGTATGAATGCAAAGCCCTTTGCCTCTGTTCTGGGACGTGCCGATATTCGCATGTGCGCTAATAAAATCGCCTTACGAAGATTCGCGCCTCAATCACTTTCTAGGCAATGTGAGTAAGATCTGAGCTGTTGGACCTTTGGGAAACAATCAATTATATGTGTACTGTAATTTTGTGGGGGGGGGGGGGGAAACAAAAAACGAATATTCGTTTTTACGAATATATAGCACTATATTCGAAATATTCGCGAAATCGCGAAGTTGCGATATTCGCGAAAAAAATTTGCTTTTCGAATATTCGCGCTCAACACTACCCAGCACCCAGGCAGAGGAGAGAGGTCCCGTAACAGAGAATCTGGCTTCATGTCAGCAGAGAATCAGTCTTCATATCATAGCAGAGAATCAGGCTTCACGTCACCCACCACTGTAAGAGTCAATTTTCATAAATTTAGGCCCAGAACCCAGGCAGAGGAGAAAGGTCCCGTAACAGACAATCTGGCTTCATGTCAGCAGAGAATCAGTCTTCATATCATAGCAGAGAATCAGGCTTCACGTCACCCACCACTGCAACAGTCAATTGTCATAAATTTAGGCCCAGCACCCAGGCAGAGGAGAGAGCTCCCGTAACAGAGGATCTGGCTTCATGTCAGCAGAGAATCAGTCTGCATGTCATAGCAGAGAATGAGGCTTCACGTCACCCACCACTGCAACAGTCCATTGGCATATATTTAGGCCTAGCACACAGGCAGAGCAGAGAGGTCCCGTAACAGACAATCTGGCTTCATGTCAGCAGAGAATCAGTCTGCATGTCATAGCAGAGAATGAGGCTTCACGTCACCCACCACTGCAACAGTCCATTGGCATATATTTAGGCCTAGCACACAGGCAGAGCAGAGAGGTCCCGTAACAGACAATCTGGCTTCATGTCAGCAGAGAATCAGTCTGCATGTCATAGCAGAGAATGAGGCTTCACGTCACCCACCACTGCAACAGTCCATTGGCATATATTTAGGCCTAGCACACAGGCAGAGCAGAGAGGTCCCGTAACAGACAATCTGGCTTCATGTCAGCAGAGAATCAGTCTGCATGTCATAGCAGAGAATGAGGCTTCACGTCACCCACCACTGCAACAGTCCATTGGCATATATTTAGGCCTAGCACACAGGCAGAGCAGAGAGGTCCCGTAACAGACAATCTGGCTTCATGTCAGCAGAGAATCAGTCTGCATGTCATAGCAGAGAATGAGGCTTCACGTCACCCACCACTGCAACAGTCCATTGGCATATATTTAGGCCTAGCACACAGGCAGAGCAGAGAGGTCCCGTAACAGACAATCTGGCTTCATGACAGCAGAGAATCAGTCTGCATGTCATAGCAGAGAATGAGGCTTCACGTCAGCCACCACTGCAACAGTCCATTGGCATATATTTAGGCCTAGCACACAGGCAGAGCAGAGAGGTCCCGTAACAGACAATCTGGCTTCATGACAGCAGAGAATCAGTCTGCATGTCATAGCAGAGAATCAGGCTTCACGTCAGCCACCACTGCAACAGTCCATTGTCATAAATTTAGGCCCAGCACCCAGGCAGAGGAGAGAGGTCCCGTAACAGAGAATCTGGCTTCATGTCAGCAGAGAATCAGTCTTCATATCATAGCAGAGAATCAGGCTTCACGTCACCCACCACTGTAAGAGTCAATTTTCATAAATTTAGGCCCAGAACCCAGGCAGAGGAGAAAGGTCCCGTAACAGACAATCTGGCTTCATGTCAGCAGAGAATCAGTCTTCATATCATAGCAGAGAATCAGGCTTCACGTCACCCACCACTGCAACAGTCCATTGGCATATATTTAGGCCTAGCACACAGGCAGAGGAGAGGTTCATTCAACTTGGGTAGCCTCGCAATATAATGGTAAAATGAAAATAAAAATAGGATTGAATGAGGAAGTGCCCTGGAGTCCAATAATATATGGTTATGGGGAGGTAGTTAATGTCTAATCTGGACAAGGGACGGACAGGTCCTGTGGGATCCATGCCTGGTTCATTTTTATGAACGTCAGCTTGTCCACATTGGCTGTAGACAGGCGGCTGCGTTTGTCTGTAATGACGCCCCCTGCCGTGCTGAATACACGTTCAGACAAAACGCTGGCTGCCGGGCAGGCCAGCACCTCCAAGGCATAAAAGGCTAGCTCTGGCCACGTGGACAATTTAGAGACCCAGAAGTTGAATGGGGCCGAACCATCAGTCAGTACGTGGAGGGGTGTGCACACGTACTGTTCCACCATGTTAGTGAAATGTTGCCTCCTGCTAACACGTTGCGTATCAGGTGGTGGTGCAGTTAGCTGTGGCGTGTTGACAAAAGTTTTCCACATCTCTGCCATGCTAACCCTGCCCTCAGAGGAGCTGGCCGTGACACAGCTGCCTTGGCGACCTCTTGCTCCTCCTCTGCCTTGGCCTTGGGCTTCCACTTGTTCCCCTGTGACATTTGGGAATGCTCTCAGTAGCGTGTCTACCAACGTGCGCTTGTACTCGCGCATCTTCCTATCACGCTCCAGTGCAGGAAGTAAGGTGGGCACATTGTCTTTGTAGCGTGGATCCAGCAGGGTGGCAACCCAGTAGTCCGCACAGGTTAAAATGTGGGCAACTCTGCTGTCGTTGCGCAGGCACTGCAGCATGTAGTCGCTCATGTGTGCCAGGCTGCCCAGGGATAAGGACAAGCTGTCCTCTGTGGGAGGCGTATCGTCATCGTCCTGCCTTTCCCCCCAGCCACGCACCAGTGATGGACCCGAGCTGCGTTGGGTGCCACCCCGCTGTGACCATGCTTCATCCTCATCCTCCTCCACCTCCTCCTCATCCTCGTCCTCCTCGTCCTCCAGTAGTGGGCCCTGGCTGGCCACATTTGTACCTGGCCTCTGCTGTTGCCAAAAACCTCCCTCTGAGTCACTTCGAAGAGACTGGCCTGAAAGTGCTAAAAATGACCCCTCTTCCTCCTCCTCCTCCTCCTCCTCCTGGGCCACCTCCTCTTCCATCATCGCCCTAAGTGTTTTCTCAAGGAGACATAGAAGTGGTATTGTAACGCTGATAACGGTGTCATCGCCACTGGCCATGTTGGTGGAGTACTCGAAACAGCGCAACAGGGCACACAGGTCTCGCATGGAGGCCCAGTCATTGGTGGTGAAGTGGTGCTGTTCTGTAGTGCGACTGACCCGTGCGTGCTGCAGCTGAAACTCCACTATGGCCTGCTGCTGCTCGCACAGTCTGTCCAGCATGTGCAAGGTGGAGTTCCACCTGGTGGGCACGTCGCATATGAGGCGGTGAGCGGGAAGGCCGAAGTTACGCTGTAGCGCAGACAGGCGAGCAGCAGCAGGATGTGAACGCCGGAAGCGCGAACAGACGGCCCGCACTTTATGCAGCAGCTCTGACATGTCGGGGTAGTTGTGAATGAACTTCTGCACCACCAAATTCAGCACATGCGCCAAGCAAGGGATGTGCGTCAAATTGGCTAGTCCCAGAGCTGCAACGAGATTTCGCCCATTATCACACACCACCAGGCCGGGCTTGAGGCTCACCGGCAGCAACCACTCGTCGGTCTGTTGTTCTATACCCCGCCACAACTCCTGTGCGGTGTGGGGCCTGTCCCCCAAACATATGAGTTTCAGAATGGCCTGCTGACGTTTACCCCGGGCTGTGCTGAAGTTGGTGGTGAAGGTGTGTGGCTGACTGGATGAGCAGGTGGAAGAAGAGGAGGAGGAAGCCGAGAAGGAGGAGGTGGCAACAGGAGGCAAAGAATGTTGCCCTGCGATCCTTGGCGGCGGAAGGACGTGCGCCAAACAGCTCTCCGCCTGGGGCCCAGCTGCCACTACATTTACCCAGTGTGCAGTTAGGGAGATATAGCGTCCCTGGCCGTGCTTACTGGTCCACGTATCTGTGGTTAGGTGGACCTTGCTACAGATGGCGTTGCGCAGTGCACACTTGATTTTATCGGATACTTGGTTGTGCAGGGAAGGCACGGCTCTCTTGGAGAAGTAGTGCCGGCTGGGAACAACATACTGTGGGACAGCAAGCGACATGAGCTGTTTGAAGCTGTCTGTGTCCACCAGCCTAAATGACAGCATTTCATAGGCCAGTAGTTTAGAAATGCTGGCATTCAGGGCCAGGGATCGAGGGTGGCTAGGTGGGAATTTACGCTTTCTATCAAATGTTTGTGAGATGGAGAGCTGAACGCTGGCGTGTGACATGGTTGAGACGCTTGGTGACGGAGGTGGTGGTGGTGGTGTTGGTGGTACATCCCCTGTTTGCTGGGCGGCAGGTGCCAACGTTCCTCCAGAGGCGGAGGAAGAGGCCGAGGCGGCAGCAGCAGAATAGGCCGAGGCGGCAGCAGCAGAAGAGGTAGCAGGGGGAGCCTGAGTGACTTCCTTGGTTTTAAGGTGTTTACTCCACTGCAGTTCATGCTTTGCATGCAGGTGCCTGGTCATGCAGGTTGTGCTCAGGTTCAGAACGTTAATGCCTCGCTTCAGGCTCTGATGGCACAGCGTGCAAACCACTCGGGTCTTGTCGTCAGCACATTGTTTGAAGAAGTGCCATGCCAGGGAACTCCTTGAAGCTGCCTTTGGGGTGCTCGGTCCCAGATGGCGGCGGTCAGTAGCAGGCGGAGTCTCTTGGCGGCGGGTGTTCTGCTTTTGCCCACTGCTCCCTCTTTTGCTACGCTGTTGGCTCGGTCTCACCACTGCCTCTTCCTCCGAACTGTGAAAGTCAGTGGCACGACCTTCATTCCATGTGGGGTCTAGGACCTCATCGTCCCCTGCATCGTCTTCCACCCAGTCTTGATCCCTGACCTCCTGTTCAGTCTGCACACTGCAGAAAGACGCAGCAGTTGGCACCTGTGTTTCGTCATCATCAGAGACATGCTGAGGTGGTATTCCCATGTCCTCATCATCAGGAAACATAAGTGGTTGTGCGTCAGTGCATTCTATGTCTTTCACCGCTGGGGAAGGGCTAGGTGGATGCCCTTGGGAAACCCTGCCAGCGGAGTCTTCAAACAGCATAAGAGACTGCTGCATAACTTGAGGCTGAGACAGTTTCCCTGGTATGCATGGGGGTGATGTGACAGACTGATGGGGTTGGTTTTCAGGCGCCATCTGTGCGCTTTCTGCAGAAGACTGGGTGGGAGATAATGTGAACGTGCTGGATCCACTGTCGGCCACCCAATTGACTAATGCCTGTACCTGCTCAGGCCTTACCATCCTTAGAACGGCATTGGGCCCCACCATATATCGCTGTAAATTCTGGCGGCTACTGGGACCTGAGGTAGTTGGTACACTAGGACGTGTGGATGTGGCAGAACGGCCACGTCCTCTCCCAGCACCAGAGGGTCCACTAACACCACCACGACCATGTCCACGTCCGCGTCCCTTACTAGATGTTTTCTCATTGTTATGGTTCACCACAACAACAAATATATTATTTGGCCCAATGTATTGTATTCAAATTCAGCGGGATATAAATTTGAGGCCTAGTATTTAGGCGCTGGGTGACCGGTATGGATTTAGTGACAGAATTAGACTTGGAAATGCACAGAAGCGTGTGTGTGTGAAGTTATTCTGAATGACCCAATGTGCACCTTGAATATTATATACCCTTTTAGGGATAGATTTCAAATAGCTCTGATATAGCAGAAACCACTAAATTATGAAATTGCTAAATTGGGAATTGTACTTCAACCCAGAACAAAAAATGTGCTTTGACGGACACTAAATATCTTGCCCAGCAACACAGTACAACGGTGGGTAACGAGAGATTTTAGAGGGAATTAAATTTGAGGCCTAGTATTTAGGCGCTGGGTCACCGGTATGGATTTAGTGACAGAATTAGACTTGAAATACACAGTAGCGGGTGTGTGTGAAGTTATTCTGAATGACCCTATGTGCACCTTCAATATTATATACCCTTTTAGGGATAGATTTCAAATAGCTCTGATATAGCAGAAACCACTAAATTATGAAATTGCTAAATTGGGAATTGTACTTCAACCCAGAACAAAAAATGTGCTTTGACGGACACTAAATATCTTGCCCAGCAACAACAGTACAGCGGTGGGTAACGAGAGATTTAGAGGGAATTAAATTTGAGGCCTAGTATTTAGGCGCTGGGTCACCGGTATGGATTTAGTGACAGAATTAGACTTGGAAATACACAGTAGCGGGTGTGTGTGAAGTTATTCTGAATGACCCTATGTGCACCTTCAATATTATATACCCTTTTTGGGATAGATTTCAAATAGCTCTGATATAGCAGGAACCACTAAATTATGAAATTGCTAAATTGGGAATTGTACTTCAACCCAGAACAAAAAATGTGCTTTTACGGGCACTAAATAACTTTCCCAGCTACAACAGGACAACGGTAACGAGAGATTTAGAGGGATTTAAATTTGAGGCCTAGTATTTAGGCGCTGGGTGACAGGTATGGGTTTAGTGACAGAATTAGACTTGGAAATACACAGTAGCGGGTGTGTGTGAAGTTATTCTGAATGACCCTATGTGCACCTTCAATATTATATACCCTTTTAGGGATAGATTTCAAATAGCTCTGATATAGCAGAAACCACTAAATTATGAAATTGCTAAATTGGGAATTGTACTTCAACCCAGAACAAAAATGTGCTTTGGACGGACACTAAATATCTTGCCCAGCAACAACAGTACAGCGGTGGGTAACGAGAGATTTAGAGGGAATTAAATTTGAGGCCTAGTATTTATGCGCTGGGTCACCGGTATGGATTTAGTGACAGAATTAGACTTGGAAATACACAGTAGCGGGTGTGTGTGAAGTTATTCTGAATGACCCTATGTGCACCTTCAATATTATATACCCTTTTAGGGATAGATTTCAAATAGCTCTGATATAGCAGAAACCACTAAATTATGAAATTGCTAAATTGGGAATTGTACTTCAACCCAGAACAAAAAATGTGC